>NW_008794753.1:3615730-3617466 GCF_000699145.1 Aptenodytes forsteri | reverse complement strand
TGTCGGTGTTTCCTGCGCTGCAGAGCGCCGGGTTCGGGCTGCGGCCCCCCCGGGTTCGGGCTGCGGGGCCTTTGCCGTGGCCGGGGCTGGCTCCAGGCCCCGCGAGGGTGACGGGCAGGCCGTGCCGCCGGGAAAGCGTACGTGGGTGGTCGCGGTGCCGAGGCAGAAAGTCAACCGCGAGGGCGGAAATCGCGGTGACAGAAGCGCAGCGAACCTTGACACCGCCGGTCAATTATTACGACGCTATAGAAGATTGTATTTGGGAGGGGTCTCGGGGTTGTCCGATTTTCTTCTTTCCTGAACAAGGATTGGTTTGTACGTGGTGGTTTGCTGTAAGGCTCCTGAATCTTTTCTTCGAATTTCCAGTGTTCGTAAGATGGATAAATACAAACTCATTTTCAGTTACTCAGTACGCAGGCAATTTTCTTTTTTTTTTGCAGGATTCCACCGGTAGGCCCATAAAAATACAGCAAATCATTTTGCATCACGTTCGTGCATTTGTTGCTTCAGTAATGTTTCAGAAGAGTAAAGCCAGTTGCTCCCTTACATAGTTAGGAGGCCAAATGTGACAGGAAGAGGTAGTGTCTATTCAGTCTTGATTTAAGATGGCGTTTCCAGACCATCTTACAAGAAAACGCTGCAAAATCTTGCTCCGTTGAAGTGAGCGCAGGGTTCTCCTATGTCTTGGATCCTTAGCTGACCGTCCGGCACGACTGCGCACAGCCCTCTCCCTTAAGGGACGATGTGAGATGCCTACGCTTAAAAGATGATTAAACATTTTAACAACAGGGGTATTGTGAAGTGTTTTGTAAAACACAAAATTCCACCTGGCCTTAACATCATTCTTGGCACAATAAGCATGTTGAATAAGTTGCACTAAAATCATATTTACCTGCCACTTCGTGCAAGACAGGATTTAGCAGGCATCAGTCACGACGGTCCTTTCCTAAAGATTTCACCTCAGCCTTTATTATCAGGGTTATGCTAATCTGTTCTCTGGAGATTTGAGTCCAGCTCGAGACCGAGTTTCAGCTATATTAAATCTGAATACTTGTATTTCCTATTGTATTTGTTCACACACAAAAATCACCAACCGATTAAAAATTCCTCTATTTGTGGTTAACGTTTAATATTTCGACATTTTGGTTGTCGCCTATATACTGAATTGTATCCCAGCTGAGAGGAATTTTTCGCTCGCTCCCTTCCAATGCTTTTCTTTCAGGGCTTTTGAAATTCGCGACTCAAATAATGCTTGTGAAAGGGAATTCATGCAGTTTGATTATCCAAGATTTAATTTAAGAAAACGTAAGGAAGAGATCGGCCCCTGATTTCTACGTCTGTGTGTAGCGCTCTAGGTGTAGAGCATAGCTGCTGTGTTGTATTCATTAACTGTGAGCATATGTACTAGTTTAAGGGAAGTGTACCCCTGTCGCTGGGCTAATAATCTTCCTTTATTGCCTGAGGTGAAACGAAAAGGCAGAAAAGAAGGTGACTGCGTTGCCCAAAGAGTTTGCAACAGACTCATAGACGGGACTGCATGACTGCGATAAAGGCCAGAATTTTTCTTACCGTTCCAAAAGACGCAGGCATCTTCCACGCGAAACGTTCCTGCAATTACTAGGGTTCTGCTCTACGCCCGAGCACTTCTGCGCCGGTGCCCAACAGAGGGCAGGGGCAGCCCGCACGCTTTTTAAGCTCTCGGCTCGGCCTGTTGCCGGAGTAGCGCAGGCTGGCGC
>NW_008794753.1:3547757-3615384 GCF_000699145.1 Aptenodytes forsteri | reverse complement strand
TGTAAACAAAAGGGGGGGGGGGGGGGGGGGAAACCGGCCGTGATGCCAGTACCTGTGGGCGAAAAGCAAATCTGAAACCACCTATACGTTTTAAATTTCACTTTGTTTCTACGAACTGGGGATTGCGAAATATTGCGTCCTCATGGAATATCTCGCGCAAGCATGTCGTTTTTAGTGGGAGCAGGTAGTTTTCGTTTGTGTCCTAAGCACTGAAGCAGGGTTGTTGATGCAAAGTGACTGTTGTATTAGACCCCAGAGAGAGCTACAGTCGTGCAGCAAACTGAAATGGTGTTTGGACTTACAGAACCCCACTGAGAGATGTAACAATTTTTGTTATGTAAGCTTCAAATATGGACAAGAAATATTTTTCTAGAAGTAGGAAAATTATAGAGATTATAGGAAAAAAAAAGCGAACCTGAAATCATGAAGAGAGAAACTAACGAAACAAAAATATTTTCAGTTTGCTGAGGGGTGTCAACATTTTAATTTCATGATAGTTTCATTTCAAATGTGTAATATTTTCCATGATTAACTCAGACTTCAATCACAATAACGGGATCTTTCATGCACAGAGTGTTCACATGTCCCACCTGTGGCCACATCAAAACTTCCTGAGTTAGTGAAGTTTATCAAACCGTATCCTTTTCTTTGAACTGTTTTGATTCTGGTGCCATGAAATGCTTCAAGGAAAAACGGTTTGCTTCAAAAAAGAAGTAATAGTTGATCTGTTTTGTTTAATCTCTTACACTCGCTCATCCTTATATCTAATCTGAGCTCACAGTTTACAAATGCTTGAAGGTTTTGCAGAACAGAAGGAACTCTTTATAATAAATTATTATTATACTTCAAGATGAAAAGCACTGTATAAACACAAGGTGTTATTAGAATGCTGTATTAGCCTACACGTATTTCACCTAATAAATTCCCCATGGCAGCTCATGCAGTACAATACATACCTAGTTTTACACCCTTTGACCTGAGGACAATCACCTTTTTTATTTCCTCTGCCACACCATTTTGTCTTTTTTTGTGTTTACACTGGAGTTCCTCCTAAGTCATCTAAGTCCAGAAATGTGAGAAACGTGAACCTGGAGACTGTAATAAAGGCCCCAGAATGCTGAAGGGATTCCAGAGCTCATATTTATACTTCTGTCAATCTCTCTAATGTTCCCCAACCCCAAAGTATTTCAAGTGTGTTGTCATTAACATTCCATTCATCTCTCTGGTATGTTATGCTCAACGCTAATGATAGCGTAGATTGAGACTTCTCTCTCAGAGTAGTTTCTTTCTTCCCAGTTGTTTTCCAACATGCAAATGAATCACACTGTAGAATTTCCTCTCTCTGTAAAGTATCTTTGGTGTACTGCTATCATGTCTTGAAGGCATATTTTAAACCTGGGCTTGGGAAGTCACTGGAAGTTCCAAATTTATGTTCTTAAATCATTAAGTGACCAAGTAAATAAGTACATACCGGTAAATTAACTTGGAAAGTGATTAACTCCAGGACAAGAGACAAGTGAGACAGTTCACTATCTCATAAAGGTTGGAGTTGTTTTTTAATTTGATATGGGCCCCTCAGCAGGATCACATGGGGGGTTACAGGACATGAAAACATCTTCATGTGCTTGTGAACACAGACCTTTTGTATTATTCTTTAAAAATACATAGCTGTCTGACTTTCGCACTGCAGAAAATTTTCCTTTAATTGTAATTGGAAGAAAAGCATTGCAAATTTTCACATCAGATACAGATAACAGGAATCAGAATTTGTTCTATTTGTGGGTGCCTTTGGGTAAGTCCTTCGCTTCAGTTTCTCCGTCAAATGAAAGCAGTACTTTATGCACTACTCCACACATGCAGTCAAATGAGTATTTTGAGGCTGACCTTGGTGGATGAAGAAATAATTTGAGAAAGAAAACGCACCCCGAGGAAGGTAGTGAGGGTTAATTAGTGTTCCCATGCACTCAAATGTAATCTTGTCCAGTAAATGTGGCAATGCTGTGGCTGCTGAGCGTCTCTGCTTAGATTGTCCAGAAAGACAGAGAACACTTGGAAGAACAGCTACGCCTCAAGGCTGCTCAGAACTGAGAATGCTGATGAAATAGAAAGTTCTTCTATCCCAGAAAGACATTTGATATATCCTTGGGGAAGCAATTTCCCCAAGTCCTGTTACCAACAGCCATATTACAGTGGGATCCGGAGAGGACCTAGCTGCGTAACTCATATGTACTCAATGGACAGGTTTTTTCCTTTAGTTACCTCATGGGTTGACCATTGAACCCATTGCTGCTTCAGATAACCCAGATAGGTCTCCCAGCTTAAGTAGTGAAAGAAACAGAAATCTTTACTTCTGCCCTGAATACAGAGAACTCCCCCCTAGGCCCTTTACTAGTTTTTCAATCTCTATAGCCTGTGGAATTAGAAGATCAGTCAGTTACAATGCGCTTTCTTACTTTACACGTCCATACGTGTTCCCTGACACGTATCATAGCGAGACTACTGATCTATTCATTTTGTTTGCTGTCTAAAGCCACTGCTAACTGGCACCATGTAAATATTTTGGATGTACAAAGGCATAATTTGCTAACTGGGAAGAGCTTACTGCCTACAAGCACAAGATGCATTAAAGAAATCATTGCCCAGTGAATAAATGCAAGAGCGTCATGTGGCCTCTCATGCCTGACTACCTCCTAGAACAGGGGGCTTCAGGGAACTGAAGGTGCTGGACAAATCCTGCCTGGCAGCTTCTTCCATTACCAAAGATACAACCAAGATTCAGAGCAAGCGAAAGCCACAGGGATCAGTAAAGAAGGAGGCTTGGGAGTGTTACGCCCAAGTAGGAGAGATGTGGGTGGAGATTACCAAGCACAGTAAAGGTGAGGGTGGCGTTGGACAGAGGGTCAAGGAGCTTGGATGGAACGCAGAGGGAGAGAACAAACAGGAAAAAAATATTCAAGGGCCTCAGAGCAAAGGGGACTGTGGCAACCTTGATCTTAATGAGCTGGAAGGAGTAAGTCAGGCATGGGGCTGAACCTTCGCAGAGCCATGGGGAAGGAAAGAATGAATCTTTAGGATGTTGTTAAGGAAGAAGTAGCAGCTGAACAATCACCTGGAAGAATTCATCCCATGAGTAACAAGTGATTTAGCTCAGGAAGCCACAGTTATTGAGCAAGGGAGCACCATTTTTTAGCATGGCTATCGTCAGTGTTTGCCAAAGATGAGGTACAGTCACAAGGAGCTCAGTGATGCTGGTGAAGCCATTTTTCATTTGTGCTGTGTAAAACGTATCCAGACACTTATCTGAAAGGCCTTAGTTAGGATTTTGGTTTTGTACTATATTTAAGCATTAATAAAAATTGCTGAACTCTATTTACTGTTAATTTTTTTAAGTGTATTTCTTCATTTTGAGGGAATGCAAAACTTTTACAAGTTTTGGGGTTTTTTTCTTTTTTGGGAGGGGCTTTCAACAAAAGAAATTTGGAATTCGGAACCTTATTAAAGGCAGAAGGATATTTGCTGTTCAATCTAAAGTGAATCTCCATCACGGACATCTGAATGTGCTGCAATTGTAACTACCTGTGTGCGGATGAGAACGGTGACACTGAGAAACTAAACCACTGTCCCAGGGTCGTGTTTGTAACAAAGCACTAACTGATGACGATTTCCACTGTCTGAGCTTGCATTCAAACCAAGAGATACCCTTGACCAATAATCCTTCAGAGATCTTTTTCTAAGGGTACAGGACATTAATGCTAATGTCTTGGCCAGGTTTAGTTCAAGTAATTATATCCTGCCTTCCTGAATTCCCTTCCAATTTCAAGTGCATGAGAGATGTATCACTTCCAGGTCTAAACCATGAGCAATGTCATTTGCATTAAAGCATCTTGCTGCTTTCCCATCTAAAAGCAGTTCCATTTCATTGATGGATGAAACAATGTAGGGTTTTTTATTTTGGTTTTCTCATAAAGTGCTGCTGAGTTGGCTCTCTTTTAATCTTTGGCCAAAAAGCAATTTAGAGGTATTGTGTGTTTATTTGTTTTTCTTATTTTTGGCTCTTTGTCCTTCTGAGGGGTTTTATTGCTTTAACTACCATACTGGCTTTTGCTGAGTAACTTTCCTTCAGTGAATGTTTTGTCACTATAGTGCCTGTTTGTTTCATAGTATTATAGAAGTATAGTATATTATTATCTAGTAGAACTATATTATTTTGTAGAATTCCCCAAACCCTTTGATTCCCTAGGAAACTGATCTGCATCTTTTTTTTTTTTAATGGAAATGATAATTTGTTATAGAAGTATAGTATATTATTATCTAGTAGAACTATATTATTTTGTAGAATTCCCCAAACCCTTTGATTCCCTAGGAAACTGATCTGCATTTTTTTTTTTTAATGGAAACTGATAACTTGTTCATAAATAGCTCCAACACGGGTGATTATCTTGAGTTTCAGAGAAGGGCTATGATGGTTCCTGAGTCTCACTGATTTGTTGTTGACCATGAGGAAATCATTCAATTGTTTTGAAGCTCCATTTTTCTTCTTGTATAAAGAAAGGATAATATTGCTTATCTAGCTTTACTGGAAGCATGCACACTTAATCATTTGGTGAGTGTCACCTATTTTGAGCTCTCTGGACTAAAGGTTCCACATCAGCAAGTGCCAAACATGAATTATAATCTTTGTTTTCCCTAATCACTGCTGTTACGATAGTGATCAATGTTTTTCATTTATATAGCCAGATTAATATTTCCAGGCATCATACGTTTTGTGATTTACTTCATTTTCTACTGTCTGAATTGGAGAGGCAGCAGGCAAACAGACAGCCTTAGGTGACCCAAATAAAACAGGCAATTTAACCTAAGCACTGATAAATCCCTGATAAACTTGCTGATACCAGAGCTTTTTTTCCCTTTGATTTCCTCTCCTGCCTGGCTGAGGTCGGGTGTGACATCCTTTATGATGATTGACAAGGAGATAGTATTACTTAGAAAATAATTCTGGCATGTTTCTGAGTCAGAAAGAGGAAAGGTCAGTCCTCTTCCTTATTTATTCCACCAGTACTAGGTAAGGAGCTCCATCACCAGGATCCAGTTCCCATTTACCTCTCCATCCTGTGTTTCCCAAACGATAATTGGTACACAGCCATCAGTGGCCGTAAGTGGCCTTCTAATGACATCACCTTAAGATGCAAAGACAAAGAGTATGACATACCAGTTTCTCCTTACTGTTCATCACTTTCACTCAGAGCCTTTCACTGCTTCCGCATGCGCTTCTTTCGTATTTGACATTCGTATGATTACATTGCTCTTTATATCCAAAGTACGGCATGCCTAGTATTAGAACGTTATTAAGCTATTACCTTGCAAGATGGATGTATGCCTTCAGAAGCCATTATAATGGTTGTGGTTTCATTAGTGCTGAACTTCCTTTAAAGCCAGGTAATCTCTACACAGATCTCTATAGATAACCATTCTTCACAGAGATCATTTGCAATTTCAGAGCAAGTTTTTGTGACAAAATATTTTTTCTCACTTGTTTATAATATTCAGTCCTACAGGAAGATCCTGGCTGAGCTGACCAGTGGTTTGTTTTCCTCTGGTTAGACACAAAATGAGCCTCATTGAATGGGCTGCTTTGCTAAATTTCTTTGACAAATATGCCTCTGCTTTGACCTAGAGGAATTGTCTCCAGTGCTGACAGGAAGAACTGAACCTTTCAATCATAAAATGTTTCCTTTATAGAGCTTACTAAACAACACAGAGCACCTGCTAAACTTAGCCTGAGCTGTAAATCCTTGCTCTCCCACTCCACCTTCTGATCTGTTTTTTCCTTTATATCCGTGCAGGGAAATGGGCATGCACTGAATGCCACCAGAATGGTTGGAGCAGACAGAGTGTAGCAGCACATGCAGTCTTTTACAGCCACATTCTGACCAGTTCAGGTATAGATAAACAGTTCACTTATTGATGCAAGCTTTTGGAGATGCTGCAGCCTTGCAGGAAGACACATCTTTGAAGAAGAGGAGGGAAGCCTTTTGGAACAAATAATGCTTAGAATTTATGTCTGCCAGCATAGTCTCCGGGCAACTTAATAATAAATATATGCCAGACAGATTATCAGAAATAAGAGCAAGGCAGCATGATTTCCTATGGCATCCAGAACAACAGAATGATGTTCCATCTCACAATTTACACTGAATATTCATGACAATGTGTCCTAGAGAGTCTTCTCCTGAGGGGTGCTCAGGGCATATTCTGAAGTCTGTGACAAATCAAAGGCAATCTGCTTTTGTTCATCCCAACAGCAAAAAAAAAAACCCACTCTTACCCTCTTTGTAGCTCCACTATTGTGTTTAATCTTTAGTACACAGATATGTGTAGTATACAGTATTCTTTGACAAAGAACTAACCTAGTTGCAGTGGCAAAGCAGGGCATGGGGAAGCAGGGAATGTCTTGAACAGAGTTTCACAGGTAAGCGCTGCTGATCTATCAAAGTCAATGTTCAGGTTTTTAATGGAATAGAATATGAAGTTGATGTTTGCTGTCAAAACCTGCTGGAAGACTCCGGTCAAAAATGCCAGGGATATTGAGGAAAACTGGTATTTTATGTTAAGACACTTCAAAATTAAGTAATACAAAATGCATTGCTTGCATTGTAGGCCTACCTGTCAGTCCTTGTGTGACGAGTGAATGCATTCTCTCAAAGAGGAGAGAGAATTTCAGAAAAAAATATCAGGTAAAGGATATAAGACCTCATGATGTACATTCACTTCTGGAGGCATATTAAATGTCCTGCATGGCAAATGCAAGTTACAAGTGTTCTTGATCTATAGACCTCTTTATGACAAATAGGTCTAGAAGTGAAAATAATCTCAAGATCTTAACCTCTCATGCTGATGAAATGAGAAGAAAGTGTATTATGTTAAGCAATGGGCATTGCAAGGAGCTCATGTGATGAGGCTGAAAGCTAAAGGCTGAAATATGTGGGACCTGATGTAGGCAGCACCCCTTGCACATTGTTGGAAAGTATCTGCGGGATAGTTAAATGCACAAAGAATTCTGTCACCTGTTTGTCTAATACAGGAGTAAGTACTGATCATCTTAAAATATCAGATGAGATCTAGGAATATCTCTTAAAAACATGTTTTTAAATACCGTAGCATGACTGCAACCCATCCTGTTGCAATTAACAAGCAGTATCAAAGCAATAGTTGTCATCATGCTTACATGGCAGCTTACATCACCAAAGCTTTATACAAACACCAATTAACCCTCTCAACAATGCTGCAAAGTGTCATTATGTCTGTTTCAGAGATGAAGCAACAGAGAGAGAGGCAGAAAGATTTGCCCAAGATTGCACAGCAAGAGAAGAGAAAAGTTCAAGAGTTTAAGGCTTTCAAGTTGGTATTTCTTTGTCCGTGTTGTGGCAGACTCTACCCTTGCCTGTGGGTGGAGTTTTGTATTCATTGCCATTGCTTTTGCAGTTCTGGTGGTAGGGAAAATTTAATATCTTCTCGTTGCATTTGTTTTTCGTGTTGGCTGGGGTTTTTTGTTTGTTTTTGTTTTTTTAAATGTGCTAGAGACTGGACAAAATCTCCTTGGCAAGCAGGGACCCTCCAGCAAACAGGATGTAGACTTTGAACAAACGGTTGTGAAGAGTTCGTAGACTTCTGCCTTTGCTTGGGTTTCATATGGTGCTGATGGGGTAAATTCAGTGAGAAAACATCACTAGGCCAGTTTAGCTCCTTTTGGTTACAAACCATTCCTGATCTAACTTTTGGGGGTTGCTTGGGGACTTCTGTGGAGGGTTTCTGTTAGTGCTGAACAGACAGGTCAGACCAGGAATATTTGTGCTGTTCAGGTGGACTGTTCACATTACTCATGCTGAGGTACAGGTCGTGGAAGTCACATGGCAGCGTTTCTACTCTTTGATTGGCTAGTAAAGCTTTCCCGGGCATGAAAAAAATGAAAAACAAGTAATTAATAGTGAATTTTAGGGCTTACCAGCTAAGTACAGTGCTTTCCATGTGAATAAGCGCATCCCAAGCATCACAGCAAACAGACCCAGAGCACAGGGACATTCGTGCGTCTCCCAGATAATCTTCTGCAAGTTTGAATGAATCAAAAGTAAGTCATCTATGCAATCCTTACATCGGCCTAGCATTTTGGGTCACCTTTGGCATCATTTAAAGGTTACAAAATTATCACTTTTTTTGAAGCCAGGTCTTCTCTCCAGCCACAATGCTTCCCTGAGGGTTTACCTGCATTCAGAGGATTATTACTATGCTTTTTAAAGTTTTCAGCACTGGTAGCCTGTATAGAGCTGTTTGTATGTTTGCCGTTGGGGCATCAGGGCTATGACTTTCCAATTACCAACCCAGGCATGGATAGAGCTGTTCTACGGGAAGGTGAAGGAATCCTTCAGAGGTTGCTGATGGAAAATATAGTACTGCACCTGAATTTAACCCAAAAAGCATCCATCTAAAGAGGTATGACAGCTGACACAGCCACTTACGTAATAGCTAGTTTCAGTTACTGATTTGCTAATGACTGTTTTGCCCTTGCGCAGTTTGTTCCCGGTTTCTTCATTCCTCTCTTCCTAGTTGCCATACTGTAGTACCTCTTCCTCTTGTTGACATCTGTTCTAGTTCCCAATAGGAAAGCCTGAAGTTCTGGATTGATTAACCCCAGTGACTTGCTACCAAGCAATGCACTGCAATCTCTCTCCTGAGTGTCAAGAGGAGTAGGGATCGCCAGGGGAGATCTGCTTGCCTATTGCTAGAAGACAGGAGCCAGAAGTGCTATCTACCACTTTCTCCAGGAGCTTGGACAACTGCCTGGGGAGATTTGGGCTTCACTTCTGATGGAGTTATGGTATCTGTGATTCCAGGATGGTTGCATCTTGCATGTCCACAGAACAAGAAGCTTTTACTGATGTTCTCCAACCTCTGCCAGTCCTAATTGCATCAGCATTCCTACAGATACTGCGTCTGAGCTGGAGTAGGATTAAAAAAAAAAAAATGCACTAGCAAGCAGGATTTCACCAGCCTTTGAAATTGGCTGAGGGGTTGACAGGCCTGAACAAGTGGAACAGCATCTATGAAGGCCTGTGACTAAAGAAACAAGAACAGAGAACAGGAAGAGAAACAAAAAAGCAGGTGTTATCCCAGAGGGATGACAGCAGCAGCTACAGACATCTTACTCAGAAAGGTGAGTGAGTGGAAATGAATGCTTGGTCATACTGGAAGCAAGCAGGATTTTGCTACTGAGGCTGCATTTTTAACCCTATGCGCCTCTGGTGGAGGCTTAATGAAAAGCAGGGGTTACATGGGGCCTCTTCATAACAAGGGGTGTAATTAAGGAATATCTAAATGGCTGGTGACTAGCAGAATATGCATGCGCTCATTGCTGTGATTTCTGGGTTTTGTAAGGATGCACCAGCTAGCTGTAGCCTTGCTAACTCAGGCACCGCTGGTGATAAAACCAGAGCACTAGGGAGCTCAGCACAAGTTAAGGAGCGTTTACCTATTTGCTTGAGCAGGTCTGGCAGTCTTTGCAGCATTTGAAGCTGCTTTGGCTAGATGCAAACCAGTGCAAAAGGTATGCCAAGGTACACCAATGATACCGTATTTCTGCAGGCATAGCTCACTGTGGTTTCATGATATAGATCCCCTTAGCCATGGCTCAAAGCATCGCACAAGCAAAGCAATGAATGTTTGGATTCCCAGAAGAAATTTTGGTGAACAGAGCTTCAACACAGAGATTCCAGGAAACGAGGAAAACACCTGAAAATCAGAGTCAGTTCAGGAACATTTGGGGCAGGATCAAAAGGAGACATTAAGCAATGTTTGGAAGCTCTCCAGGGCGGGGACTGCCTTTGTTCTGCTTCTTGCATAGGACTGAACAAGCTGTCAGCACTTCCATAGTACCGCTGAGTACTGCTCCTTTCTCCAGTAGGACAGCAGAGAAACAATTTTGTGTTCTGCTTTGAAAAGACAACAAAGTGGTTCTGGCTAGTAAGGACTGGGAAAAAATACAGGAGGCAGAGCCTGATGCATGCCAGTTCGAGTCCATATACAGCACAGCCAAGCAACAAATGCAAAGAGGAATCACTGGGAGTTTCCTTTTTCTATAGTTGCCTGCAGAAGTTTGTCTGCCTTTGAGTGGGAGGAGGAATAGACTGGCTCGTCCAGTGGCCATGAAGAAAGCGCTGTGAGGGAGTTTCCACAAAACCAGAGGAGACAAGTCACGCTGTTTTCAGAGAGAGGAAAACTGGGTTGGTATGCTGTGTCCTGTGTCATGAGAGAAAATGTGGGAAGATGGTTTGACAGAATAACCTGGAGCATTCCAGGAGAATAAACGCCATTCATGCAGGAACAAGTGACGTGAGTAAAGCAAGAGTTGCTAAAAATCAAGATTAAACTGTAGACCTACAAAGCCTGCTGAAGGCAGGAGGGTACAGGATCTGCTCCGTATCCCTTCCGCTGCTAGAGGAAGTGGATGCCAAAGGCTGCTTTTCTCAGCCCACAGACTGAAGAACAATATAGAGAAAAAAGTGGGGAATCTCCAGAAGACACAGGCGAGCTGAGGAATAATAGAAAGTAATGAAACACTTAAGTGTGAGAGACCATAATAATATGAAACAAATCAACAAGGGAGAAAGTTAATAACTGAAAGACAGTTTGTGTGGTTAGTGGACAGCAAATTACAGTGAAGTTTACGGTGTGGCATGGCAGCAGGGAAAGCTGCTAGAAGCGGGGGGATTTTGATGCGTCATTTCAGTTTGCTAATTTGTTTTAGGCCTCTCAGTACAAGCAATTTTCAACCAACTGGGAAAGTCTTCATGAATGAGTAGCTAAAGTGTTCTCTCTTGTTCCTGTGTGAGCCAAAAAGAGTGTGATTTACATGATTAGGTAAAGCACTCTTATCTGTCTGGTCAGACTCACCTCACTGCAATTCAGTGTTCTCACAAGAAGTCCAGACACTGTGGTACCTCTTGTTTTGGACATTTAAAATAAAACTGGACAAAATATTAATATTTGAACTCTAGAGGACTAGCCAGTCACAGCAAGAGGGACTAGCTAGAGATCATCACTAAGCTTCTCCAGTTTAATCGCTGACTCTTTCACTCAAGCCTGTAACAACAGCAAATGTAACAAGGGGCAGGCGCACTGAATGTTCTACATGCTGAACGTTGTCTGTGCTGTTCATCTGCTTAGTGTCTAATAATAGCCAAAGTCAGTGTTATGAGAAAGGTTTGCTCTATAGAGAGAAAAACTTTTTTCATGTGCACCAGCTGTAAGGAAATATTCAAGGATAAAAAAAATGATTGTCTGGTAGCAGATTTCCTTAAGTGCCTGAGTCCATTCCACAAGGAACATTAATTCACGGTAGCAGATTTCCTTAAGTGCCTGAGTCCGTTCCACAAGGAACATGAATTCACTGAGTAACTCTTTTGCCCATGTGAAGTAGCTAAAGTCTCTTTCCCTCTGCCTGCAGGATACTCTTTGTACCTCTCTGCTGTTAACTCTGAGCTGGTGCTGATATGCTGATACTAAGACAGGCACATATTCAAAGGCATGTTTGTACAGTCTGATTTTCATTTCTGTTTCAGCAGTCTATCAAATAGGCGAGAATTGTATTATCATCCATGCTGAGTATGCACAATAATCAAGGCTACTGTAGAGCCAAGGGTCAAGAGTGGAGTTTGGACAGTTCCTTTAATATGTGACAGCAATGTAAAAGCTTAAAAGCAAAATGACAAAATTCCTTTGTTTTGTTTACCTGTACGGTCTTCATCAACTAAATGGGATGCGATTCCATTAATCTCAACTGGGGAACGAACTGCAATTCAGGGAAAGGGGTTTGAAAACTTAGTGTGGGAGGCATCCTTCTGTGTAAAGTGTAACGTGTCCAGAGGGTGTATTCAACCATCGACATTTGCTGCTGCTGTACGGGGCAATGCAATATACTTACTCCTTCCCTCCGTTACAGTACTACAAGCACTAATAAAAAATTTCTGACCCACTGAAAGTAATTATAGCATAGCCTTTTTGCAACCTGAAGGACTTTCTCATGAATGTTATCTCCATAATCTGTTTCTGTATTTTGAAAGAAACGCCACCTTACTTTTTAACCAGCGAAAGAGTTCTCTTCCCTTCTCCTCCCAGTTCAGGATACAGGATGACAAATGAGCAAGTGCAAACAGAAATGGTATCTTGCTTGAAGGACAGCATTGTCTGCATATCCAGTTCTTCTCCATTTCCTGCAGGAAAAATTCATTGCTGGCTCAGAAGGTATTGTTCTGATGTGTTGCCAGAGAATCTCTACACTGAGGCCTGCAGCCATAATGAAGCAACAGAATTTGTCTTGTGTATGTTCATTGTGCAATAATTTCATTGTCAAGGATTTATTGTTGCCATTTTGTATTGCACAATATAAAATGAGGAGAGAAAGAAGGGTGGGGGACAAATAAATGGACGTGACAGAATTAGGTTTTCAGTGTTCTGAGTTTTTTTAATGAGAATTTAACTACTTAACTCTTCATTGATCGGTGACAAGTGGCTCTGCTGTAGCTGTTCATTCAAGAGCTAATTGTATTTTTTTTTAATCAAAAGTTTAATTTTTACACCTCCAAATACTGCCTTTTTTAAAATTTAAAACATTTTCCAAATATTTTTTGACATTTCCTTTTAATACCAAAGACAAAGAGGGGTAAAACACATTAATAGCAGCTGTTTAATAGGATTCGCATCTTTTAGAATAATCGTTTAAAATTTGAGATGAACATTCTACATGTTTTGTTTTTCTGAAACAAAATCCAGCACAAAGCAATTGTTAAAAATGTAAACAGGATTGAAATCAGTCAAAATCAGAAGAGTATGTTTCCCCTGATCTCCGTCCTTTCTCCCTTCTTCTTGAATTCCCCTGATCTCCGTCCTTTCTCCCTTCTTGAACTCAATTTCACAAGAAATTTCAATTGTCTTTGCAAATGACAGTATTTCACAACTTCCAATGTGATAGAAAATCCGGTTCCAGCCAATTTTAGAAGGCAGGCAGGAGCTCTGCTGATCTGATTTGGAGCTCTAAACATTATCCATATCCAGTGTATTCATATTTTTGTATAACAAGCTTCTTGCAAAACCGTTGCAGAGCTGTTTTCCAACTGGGCAGATGTCAGTACTAATTATGTAAGCAACCCGAGGTTCTTGTGTTTTAACAGCCCCAGAATTCTGAATCTACTTCTGCGTTAGTTAGGCAGACTTTTTCAAGTCTTAACTAAGCAGTATTACAAAACCAGGGTGTTCTGATTTAAATTGAGTATCATGGTTGATTTAGTCTATTCAAGTCTCAACATCTGAAGAGTTAAATTCTTAATGGGTATGGGATAGTCCACTACAGATGAGCAATATTCTTGGAGAAGCAGGAAGAAATCCACTGCCATGTGTGCCTTAGACTGAGTAGCTGATCATTTCAGATTACACTGAGGTATGTAATTCCTCAAGCACACCTGTGGAAACCTTAATGGCTTCAATTACTAGTGATCATGCAAACCTCCGGAAACCATGAAAAGAAGGCAGAAAGCTAGTTCCTTGACAGCAAAGTTCAGAGTGGAAAGAACCTTACAGGATCCATGGTTCCTTCCCTAGGTATTTGTAGAAATTATGGCTAAAAAGCTATTCTAGCCATTTAAAAAAAAAAATGAACACACTGCCACCACTCAAACCAACTTTAACTCAAGCGTAACCTTAATGTTAACTTGT
Source organism: Aptenodytes forsteri (assembly GCF_000699145.1). NCBI lineage: Eukaryota > Metazoa > Chordata > Aves > Sphenisciformes > Spheniscidae > Aptenodytes > Aptenodytes forsteri. Next base: position 3,601,623 of record NW_008794753.1, on the reverse strand, counting down.
TTGTCCAGTTCATTCACTTCCTATTATTCCCTGGATCATGCTTTGAATAATTTCCATGATCTGTTTCTGAAGTCCTGCCCCTTTTGATGTCATCAATTTGATCCATATAGGCTGGACAGCTCCCAGAGTATCTTCAGTTAGAAAAGGAAATCTGAAAGCTTTGGACCAAGACTTGTCTTCTGTTCAGGATAAAGCCGAAGGCTGAGTTTAGTGGCTACTCTAAACACTCAAAGATAGACTTTCTGCCAAGGTACAGTGGGGTGTTTTTCAATTTGGTCTTAGTTGTTTTACTGTGTATTTCTGTATACATGCATGATTGATATGTAGATACCTATACACCTGGTTAAATATTTGACTATATGACATTCGCGTGTGTTTAAATGTGTTGAGCATTGAGTTGCTGTGATAATACATGATCATATACTTGTTTCCCACTGCTGTATAACTTCCACTGACTTCCTTATAACCTGCAGCCTCTCTCCAGGCACTTACCACAGACAAGACAGGCAACTGGGCGCTGTTGCTGTTACCTGTTTTGTTAAGTCCCTGACTGCAATTGCTATGTTAAATAAATTAGTGGTAGGCTGATCTGGGAAACCAGTGGAGAGAGGATGTTCTGTTGCCTGTACACGTGTGTTTTGAAAGATTCCTTCTCGGTGTTTTTGCATTATCATATGCTTTTTCATTCTAGTTATTTTAAGAATGCAGATTCAAATGGTATGAACTAACTAGCCATAGCCTTAAAAGCCCAGTCAGAATGTCTGAAAACTGTGGATTGTTTCTGAAAGCCATGGTTTGAATATTTACAGGTGGTTTTTTAGAATCAAAATTACACATAGAAAAAGCGTGTTTGGTAGATTTGGTTTAGCATTCACTTTTGGTAACTATTGCCTTTTATTCTCAATAGAGCAAGGCTGACTAGTGAGATTAATACAACAGTAACAAATTAAATTTTCCTGTTTTAGTCTCACACAATTTTAATTTCTATCTTAAAATACCATAAACATTTAAGGACTCATTCAATATATTTCTTAACATACACTGCAGGCTTATTTTCATTTATTCTTACCTAAATAAAATGAGAAAGAAAGAACTGAATAAGATAAAGGTTGGACACACAATTTAGCATAAGAGTTTAATCTGAAAAATGTGTAACAATAGGGGGTAGCAAGACTACCATGGATTCATTTCTGGAGTTCGCCACAGATAGTCCTTTCTGACTGAAGAAGCATTCAGATGTAAGCCTTCAGCTGTGAGGTTGGCTGATAAAATTTGTAACCAGTGGTTCAGAGTACTATGGCTCCGTGTAGTCTGTGTGGGAGTAATAGTTTAACTATATATGCACTGCAGAAAAACAGTGTTTCCTTGTACAAAAGCAGAATTGCTTGTTTCCCACTAATGTTTTCTTTTGATTGTTCATGCCCTTCTTTTAATATTTCACTTTGCTTGGGCTTCCTGTACTTGTTCAATGGCAAGTATATTTAAGAAATTTGAAAAATCATTTGTCATGTTTAATTATGAAAGTATAAAGGAGGTGCATATGCCTTTGAGTTAATTTTGTATTATTGTTAAACAATACCTTAGCAAATACAAACACGGTATGTGTTAGTCATTGGGGAAAATAACTTGTGATAAACTGGGTTTCCTTGTCAGATAATACACTTTTGTGGGCTATTTTAAAGCTAATCTGGTATACATCTTTTGGAGTGCTCTTCACTGTTTAAGGATTATTCCTAATCTTTCTGACATGAATAGGTACACTGAAGAGACTGTCTTAGCAACTTGTGACTCTAAGATATCTTTTCATATGAAGTGTCCTATTCCAAGGACCTTTGAAATAAAGCCGTGTTTTAAAATGGAGAGGTCTAGTTGAGGATGAAGGCATTGCAGGTCAGGGCACTAGTGTGTATCAGCTGAGCTGCGGTAGCCTCACTGGCACCGCAGACTGAGCCACCACCAAACACTTCAAGGCCCGTAACTCAGTGAAGGGCCTGAGCTTTCGTTTTGTTATCACGTAACCCACTTGCAACAATTCTTTAGTTATTTGTGCGCTCCTTGCCTCGTCTTCAAACTCTGTTACTGTATTTATAAGATTTTTATTTGGAGTTAAGGTTGGACCAAAGTGGTGTACTCAGTGAGCTTCTCCTAATAGCATAATAGGTAGGGTGATTCAGAGAGTGCTGTAATGTTGGAAACTCACATATTACAGGACTTGATGTCATGTTCAGTGAGTGGAAGTATGTCAACATTAGTCCAATGTCCCAAACTGGTACTAAAACCTAGTAAGATGTCCTCGGTCTGTGCTGGCTAAAACATATGAGCATAAATAACGTTCACACTTTCATCAGCATAAAGTCTGAAATCATCTAGAGTAGCATAGTAGATGTTTTACTTACTGTGACAAAGGAGATATGGATTTTGATTTCCAGTTATGCCACTTTTCTTGGGTGATTTTCAGTTTCTGTGCTTCCTTTTCACTTCTGTAAAATAGAAGATGATTTTTAGGTTCTTGGAAGAAACTATTTATGTAAGAGATAGGTGGCAAAATTTCTATTAATAGCAGTAATTAATATTTTGGTGCTCTTCAGAAGCAACCCAAAAGCATTTTAAGTAGTATCTGCAATGCTTTATTTACATCCTAAATTTTGTTAATCCCCTCTGTGGGTTCAGTTGAGGTGGTATTTTTCTCCACTTCCTTTCCTAAATACCTGATTCTGCTCATCTGAACTATGAAATACCTACTATATTTCATCCTGGAAGTGGCTCTATTTCAGGGATGGCAGAAATTAATCCTGTTTACCTCCGTTCTGCAGAATGAGAGGACATACAGCAAAAATTAAAACCAGATCCTAATTTGTCCCTTTCATTCTTGAAAGTTGAATTTAGCCTGATTCCTTGGTATAAGGGTGAAGCCATATTGCTAGTTCTGAGACAGACTTGTTTCAGGCCTATAGGCCAGCATGTTTCACTAGCAATATACTCATAATAATCAATTAGTTACAGATCTGCATTAATGCACAGTGACACTGTTTCAGAATTAAATGTTGGTCCTTGGTGTTCTCAGAAGGAAGAAAACTACACACCCCTTTGGCTGCAGACTTCTCAGCAGCTTGGATATTTTGTCACTTTAACTTTGCACATCCATACTAACAGAGAAGTCAGTCATAGTGTAAGTGTGGTAGAATGCCTCAAGTTACTTGGGCAGCAGCATGCAGAACATTTGACCTCTTTGCTACTTCCTGGTGCCCAAACTCTGGAAAGAGAGATGAGTCTCAGCTCATGGTTATTTTCAGCTTTTGCTAATAACAAACTCATTGGCACCCTGTTTGAAAGAGTCCATAGATTGGCCATGGTCTTTCTAACAAGCTAATAAGATTTCTTTTTTTTCTTTTTTTATTGAACAGAAACAGACTTAGAGGATGGAGCAGGAAGTGGTAAGAGAAGAAGAGAAGAAAGAAGGCTTGATTGAGTTTTATGATTCCTTCAGGGATATGTTTGAGTTCTTCTGTAAGAACACAACAATCCATGGCACCATCCGCCTTGTGTGCTCAGACAGCAATAGAATGAAAACAGCTTTTTGGACTCTGCTTTTACTTGCCAGCTTTGGCATGTTATACTGGCAATTTGCACTCATGTTCAGCCAGTACTGGGCCTACCCTGTTGTCCTGACCATGTCAATGCATTCAGAGCCCAAGATGTTTCCAGCAATTACCATCTGCAATCTGGACCCATACAGGTAACCTGTGCTTTCTTCCCCTTGGCTGTAGTCATGTCTTTACAGCCACAAGGGTTCAGGAAGGGTCAGCAACCTTAGGACTGCAGCCTGGAGGAAGCTGAAGGTAGAGGGAGGCCAGTAGAGGGAGGTGTCTCTGCCTTACAGAGGTGGAAAGGGACTACTGTTGTTTCCAAACTGGTTTTAAGTTAAGATCTTGTTGGGAATTGTGCAACAGCATGTAGTAGTTTATTTCATGCACTGAGTCAGGATAGAGGGAACGCTACCTTGTGACTTGGTTCAAGCTGCTAACTGATTTTGCGCTCTGATAAAAACAGTCTTTCCCTGAAAATCATGGCTACTGTGTGTATTCATTCATAACTAAACTACCGATCTCTGGAACGATGCATGCTAGAGCTGATTCTGCTTGGGTTTTCGTACCACAGAATGGCTTTAAGGAAACAATATAACTTCTGTGGAAGTCTGCGGCCTTGCTTGTTAAACAAGGCTCACGCAGTAGTGGCAAGTATCAAGACGTTTCAAATTACATAGTAAAAGATTTATGTAATTTCCTCGGAATAATTATCTATTTGGCTGACAGGAGGCCAGTTTGTGCAGCTGATGTTGCGTGGCTACAAGTTCTGAGGTTTTCAGTGGAGAATCCAGCAACTGGAAATTCAGCTACCGGAGCTCCTAATAATTTATTGAAGTTAGGTACACTAAGCGTAGGCACCGTAAGTGCTGGCTTTTCTCACACAGACATCAAGGTCTGTAGAGACCAGGAGAGTAGCCTTTCCATAGATACTGTGAGGGCACATAAAATAAAGTGCTTTTGTCTAATAGAAACGTGGATATTCACAAATAGCTAATATTTCTGTTCCTTGCAGATTTGAACTGGTTAGTGAACATTTGGTTCAATTGGATCGCATGGCAGAGGAATCTATCGCTTTTTTGTACGGCATCAACACATCAGCCAGCTTATTCCACATGAATGAGAAAAACATCCACGTAAAAGACTTGTCAAGCATAGGAAATCTCAGCAGATCTAGCTTCAAGCTAAGCCAAAACTTCTCACTCTTGAGAATGTCTGACCACAATAACAGGTCAGGGAAGAAGCATTCCAGCGTGGGCTTCAGGCTGGTAAGCGCGTGTCCTCTTTGAGATTTTAACCTGGCTACGGATACGAGCAGCGAGGACTGGCTGCTCCCTAGGGGACGGGGGGCCTGCCGGCAGGGCAGGGCCCCATCCCACAGTACCTGAGCAAGCGAGCAGGGAAAGCTCACAGAGGGTGGCCAGGTCCAGCTAAGAGTCCAGCTCATCAGGCAAGTTCGTGGCGATGAGGCAGGTTCAAGATCAGGCCATGAAGTTAGCCCAGCGGATCGACGGGGTCCACGGTGAGGCAGGAGCACAGCAGCAGCCTAGCTTCAAAGCAGCAGCCCTACAGCACAGCCCAAAGAGGGGCCAAAGCCCCTGAGCTGAGCTTAAATGAGCTCCTGGGCCCACGGGCAGAGGGTGTGAGTGGAGGCCCCAGGTGAGGCTGCTCAGGGCCCTTACGGCCTAGCAGTGCGCTCAGGGCCCTGACAAAGATCTCACAAGGTACATTCAAAAAAACGAGTGAAAAAATAGATAGTTTCAGTGCTGTGTAATGACAGCTTGGAGGATGTTTCAGGAGAGTCCATCCCTGCCTCTAACAGTTTATGCTGATTGCCAGGATTCTTGTGAAGTGAAACAATAGCAACGTCAATGGTCTTACGCAGCCCACCCACCTGTAAAGTCCTTCTGGTAGTGACAAATTCAGTAGAGAATGGCAGCAGCAGGCTACGGGAATCATTGTATCCCTTTCTAAAAATATACAAAACATCTAGACTTTGCAGGTGAGCCTAAAAATAACAGAGAAACAACGTGCGAGGATTCCCTCAGCGTCTAAATGCTGTGGTACTGGGGGCACTAGAAACGTTGCGGATAAAACGAAAGATGGCAATAACAAATCAAGAGGATGAATGCAATAAATGTGTACCTGTGACTTTGGAGGAGAATGCAAATGCTTCAGATTCTTCATATCAAAAACAGGGTTATCGTAGATCTAAAAACAGAAGCTATGAGAGAGAGATTGATGTGGCTTGAAAGGCCGGCAATTTTTGCTTGGTTATTATCGTCCTGCCCTATCCTGAAGTCCTTTACCAGGCACACTTTCACCAGAATCTGTGGGTGTTCACCTGTCTAAGGCCTGAGTAAGAGCAAAGAAAGTGTCTCAGGACTTGGTTCACGATCCGTGGGTTGTAGAGAATTCCCACCAGCCCTGTCCTTCCTTCTCCCAAGGTACTTGAGTTTGCTTGTCTGCTCTCTTCTCCTGCCTCTTTCCCCCTGCACTCATTCCCCTGAGATGAAGTAGCACGCCTAATTCAGCTTCGAGGAGAGATGGTGCTTAGCGCATAACAAGATGACCTCCAGAGGTCCCTTCCAACCTCAGCCATTGTGATTCTGTTAGCACGCCTAATTCAGCTTCGAGGAGAGATGGTGCTTAGCGCATAACAAGATGACCTCCAGAGGTCCCTTCCAACCTCAGCCATTCTGTGATTCTGTGATAACTGAAATGATCAGAGACTTCACTTTCCGGAAAAATAGAGGTTCCCCTTGTCCCTGTATCCAGTATTGCCTTTACCCCCTGATCTCCGTTACCCTTAGGCTGTCATTTCCCGGCTGTGCTGAATGGCTCCCTCTCTTCCTTTCTTCCAGTGCAATGCCACAGGTGGGAATTGCTTCTACAAGACCTATTCATCTGGGATGGATGCAATTCTTGAATGGTACAGGTTTCACTACATGAATATCATGTCCCAGCTACCAGTTATAGTCAACATTTCTGATCATGAGGAGCAAATAGAAGATATGGTCTACTCCTGTCAGTATGACGGGGAGCCCTGCAGACCCAGGTATGTTCCTTCTTGAGACGCTAATTGTGATTTCAGCAGAACTCAAGGACTTGGGAGACTGAAACTGAGCCTACGCTTTCAGGCAGTGCAGGCGCTGCACCTCATGGCATACTGCCAGGCTTAGCCCTTGGTGGAGATCTGACTGAAAGAAGGAACAGCCTCTCATGATCAGAGCATGGGGCAGGGAATCTAGAAATTAGCGTTCTGTCATGACTTACCTCTATGACTGTGAGTTAGTGTCTTAGGGTGTCAAAGAAGGCTAAGAGAAATTCAGCAGGAATTAAACCTTTACTGGTACAAAGGTGCATTGACTGTATTGAATGGTAAATGACGAATGTCTGTCTGCATGGGAGGAAAGGAGCAGGAATCCTCAGATATCCAATGGATAAAAGTGGGATCTGTTTTTGCTGTAACAATGAAAAGGGGGGAGAGAAGGGGAAGAAGGCTCTCAGGACTCTACTGTAGCACTTGGCCCCTGAGCACAAGGATTGTTCTCAGCTATTATACCAGGAGGACTCAGTTAATGCCAAAAGGGTCAGATGGTCTTTTTGCATCCTTTTGTCCCTAGAGGCAAAGCAGTGAGCCTGCTGCACATACCAAAGGCATGTGCCTTCCTTTTCCTGCATGCCTACGGTCTCCACCGTTGGAAGCTCTTCCAAATACAACTGACATACACCACCCAAGACAATGCTGTGCCTCAGGCACACATGAGCCATTTGCTGGCCTACTTGTTTTCAGCTGACGACTTGAACAAAGTTAACAGCAACGCACTCATCTATGACACAGAATAAGCAGAAGGCAAACTTAAGTGTTTTTCTGAGCACTTTCAGCAAAGAGGAGTGGGGTCTACAAAGTTTGTTGTAGATCATTTTATGAGATAAGGCCCTATCTTATCTTTCCTGGAGGCAATTGACCCTTACGTTCTTCTGCACTTAGTGTTTCTGGTGCTTCGTGTAATAGATCGTCTGTGCACTTGATGGTGAGCATCGTCACTCTTGTACATGTGTTCATCTAACTCTTCTTAAGAACTCTCATAAACTGGTGGAATGTGGAGGCTGACTTGGCCAGGGAAGTTCAGCCTGATCATTATAAGTGGTATAATTTTTAAGAAAACAAGGAAAGAGAGAATCTATTTCTCCTATTGATTAGAGCACAGAATTGGTGTTTCTCCTATTGATTAAAGCACAGAACTTCAACCTGCCTGGTTGTTGGAACAAGCAGGGAAAAATTTAGTCTCTTTGGTGGAAGGAAAAGCAAGTCGGAACTCTGAATTTGATTCCTGTGTTGGCCGCTCTGGCTGTAACCTTGGGTGAGCAGTGAATCCCTGTGCACCTGATTTTTCTCCTTGTCTCCAGTGAGTTAACAACTCTTTCCCATAGGCACTCCTGCACATACACACACACAAAACACATCCTACATAGAAGTAAAGGTATTGCTACACTCATAATTAAAACCCATCAAAATCTCTCTTTATTTCAGTGACTATGTTCACTTTCACCACCCAGTCTTTGGAAGCTGCTATACTTTTAACAGCAGGGGAACAGACCCTTTTTGGACAGCTACAAAACCAGGAATTCCTTACGGTATGTTATTTGGCAAAGGGTGGGAAGAAGAGCTAAAGTTAATATAATTTGGCTATGAATTAAGTGTATGTCTTCTATACATGACTTACTGACATACAGCCCTCTCTTCTAGTCTGGTGGCATAAATTATATACTGTATTTGCTTGTTTCACTAGCCACATGTATATGATAGCCGTATCAGCCATATCTTAACTTATAGCAAGCAGAATATTATTTTAGTTTTCAAGCAGAATATTATTACAGTTTTGGAATAGGCTGGTGCAATTGCTACCTGACCGCTCACCAGGTCTCTAAGGAAAAAGAGTGGCTCTTCTGTGAGCTAAGACAGCAATCTGATCAGTGCTGAGAATTCGAGATGTGGTGGTGTTCCTATTTTGGCCCAAAATAAGTTGTTATATGCTTCCCTTTTCTTTGGTTTACAGGACTTTCCCTTATCCTGAGAGCAGAGCAGAAGGATCACATCCCACTCTTGTCTACAGTAGCAGGTGTGAAAGTGATGATACACAACCACAATCAGACACCATTCCTTGAGCATGAAGGCTTTGACATCAGACCGGGCATTGCAACTATCATAGGCATCCAGCAGGTTAGCCACTTGCTCAAGAGCGGTGTTTCTTTTCCTTCTGATTGCAGAAAGTTGTGAGGAGCTGAACACTGTGACTGACTTATACAACGGGCTTGCGGGACCCTTGTGTTCACTTCTTGACTGCGCATGTATATTTATGCAAGCCCCTTTTCTCTCTTCACTGTGCTCAGGTTCCCATGGGTAAAACAAAATTATTCCAAATGTGCAAGGGGCCTTTTGGTCCTCAATACATTGGGGCCTGATCTATTTTACGCTGAGGCTCCTACACCTCTTACATCTTGTTCCAGCTCTACACAGGGGGCTGCATGTGTACATTAGCATGAGAACAAACGTTCAGAAGTGATTTAGTTATTTTGACATGATGAGTTACTGCTTGTCAGCTGAACCAGTGACTGACCACGTGCACTCTCCTACCTTTGCCCTGTAACTGTATATGTTTTATTAGCAAGGTATAGCTTGGCTGCTCACGTGTATTACTACACTTCCTGTCCTTTATACGATGCTCCATCCAGTTAAGTTTAGATGGTGATGGCTAGCTCCAATTAAAGCTCCTAATCACTCAGGCCTCTTTTCTATGTCCACAGGATGAGGTGAATCGCCTGGGTGGCAATTATGGGAAATGCACGACTAATGGCAATGATGTGAATGTTAAACTCCTGTACAACAACTCCTACACCCTGCAGGTATTGTCAGAGTGACTGGCTGGGGCCCCAGCTTATTCAGACTGGATGAATAGCAAACAAGTCATACCTTACTCTCCAGAGAGCTTTTACAAATCAGCAGGTTCATTGCTGGAGATAACAGTGAGATTCATGCCCCTCTGAAAAGCAGCTCACAAACAGGGTGTTATAACTTGGAATGTGTTTTACTACGTGGGGGATGCTCGGTCCCAGACACTGGGGCTCTTCCCTCCTTGTAACACAAGAGAGATCAGACAGTGAGCCAGTCAAGGCAGCTGGACTGTTCTAGTAGGACATTCTTGGGCCGTCAGGTCTTTATTTGTGTAACTAGTTGCTCCTGGCTCTAGATGCTTGGGCTATTTAACTGAGATGTTACTGGACATAGTGAAAGAGGGAGCTGGGGAAAATTGTATCTCACTGAGTTCAATACTGTTTTCAGAGGTAAAGCCGAGGAATGAAAAGTGAAAACCTTTTGCATCATCATGTTCTAGTAATGGCTGGTGTCTTTTTGCAGCAACAAAACCTGTACATTGTCTCCTAGCAGCTGCATGCTACAGACTGAAGATTTGGGCACTTGAGAATTTCTGGCTTATCCAATCTTTTATGCCTTCTTTATTTTCCAGGCTTGTTTGCACTCCTGCTTTCAGCACATAATGGTTCGAAAATGTGGCTGTGGTTATTACTACTACCCACTGCCTCCCGGTGCTGAATACTGTAACTACAATAAGCAGCCTGCATGGGGTAAGAGCAGAAGACTGCTGCCTTGTCCTTGTCGGAAGGGAACACCTTCCTACAACAGTCACTGGTTACATGACTCTTTAGATTACTGCCCTTCTACTTTGTGCCTATTTCCTGCTTAGACTATTTCCTCACATCACTGAATCCAGCCAGATGGCAGACACTTTTCTGTGTATTTGCATGGATATCAAGTTAGTGCATAAAAAATCTTGATGCTATCAAGCATCCCTTTATTAAGGACATTAATATAGGGTCAAGCTCTTTCACGTTACCAATATTGGTGGCTGTGCTGGCGTAAGACAAAGCTTTGAATAACTTCTCTTGGTTTTCTGGTTGGCCTATCCTCAGCAGATCCTTACAGGGAAGGCACCTGCATCACACACAGGTGATTAGCTCGGCCATCTGAAACCATTCCAAAGCAAGAGCGAGGCAAAAACAGGGCTCTCTGAGAGAGTGCTGTATGCTTGGGAAGGCCAAGAGAGGGCAGAGGTTTTGGTAGCCTTCCATTTGGTAGCCTTCCATTTCCTGAGGAAGTGTCTGAGTGTGTTCCTCCTGTTTCTTTCACCAGGTCACTGCTTTTACCAGCTGTACAACAGGCTCAGAAATCATCACCTGAATTGTTTTGACCAGTGCCCCAAGCCTTGCCGGTAGGTCACAAAAGTAGAGCACAATAAACGCCAGCTTGCAGAGGAAAATTACACCAGTGGAAATGTAGGCAACTTAGTGGAAAAATTTATGGACCAACTGGCCGACTGGATTTTGGCATTTTCTGAACCAGAGATTTCAGTTTGATGTTTGAACCCCAATGCTGAGAAAGGAAAAAGATGACAGCATTAGACAAATTAAATAAGAACTTTGTGTGTGCATGACAGCAGAGAGGGGAAATTGTTTTAATCACACTGAAATGTTTTATTAAGCCCAAATCAAATTGTTTTTGTCATTTTTCAAGCTATATTACTTTTCTTGGTTCACCTTTTTTATTGTAGGTCAATTTCAAAATGTAAAGACATAATTTTAAAGCAAAATATCAAACATTTTGGTTTTCAATGCATCAAAGAAAAGTTGTCAGGATTTTGAAACCATTCTAGTTTTCCTCCTGACCTGAACGGTTTTCAGGCAACCTCTGGTTTCATTTTCTAAGCTGACTTACAAAGCTTTCTCCAAGGTTCTCAAGAGCTGCCCCCAGAACTTCTGCTTTGGGCATGTAGTTAGCATGGTTAAACTCCCTCATGTATTCACTTTTAAATGCCAAGAGTCATAGTGATCCTAATCTCCATTTTTATCTTATCAGGGAATCACTGTACAAGGTGTCTGCTGGGACAGCTAAATGGCCATCAGCGAAGTCTCAGGTAGTCCACACAGACAACTGCTATGTTTAGAGGGGATACTGTATTTACTGTGGCTGTTGGAACATTAAAGTTAAGAGTGAAAACAAGGGCTCGGGCAGCTGCAATGGAAGTGGCAAATAAAGTAAACTGGTCCCAAACCTGGGCCCAAGGGAATGACGCTGTAGTTAAGATGCCAGACTAAGACGCTAAAGAGGTACATTCAGTTCCAGTTCTAGTCCAAACTTCCTTGTGACCTTAAGCAATTCACCTCACTGCCTTAGTTCCCACCTACAAAATGGCGTTAATGACTTTCTGCTTCCAGTGGGTGTTGTGGTGTAACAACTCACCTATTACTGTTTGTGAGGTGCTGCAGGGCTGCAGTGGAAACTCTGTGAGTCAATAGATGACCTCTTGCCATTTCTCATGTTCTAATGTTAAATGGGCATTCAGCCTGTATGACCAGGTAGTTAATGCATGTGAAATAGGTGATAATGTAGATGTAAATACAACCAATACATTTTAAAAGAGGAAATTATTTGGTGGGGTTGCCATTAAAGGCAGAATTTAAGAACTAGAATACTATACACACTTAAAATATCAGTGTGTATTTCCTTGCTATTCTGGCAAATATAGCTACTACTTGATAGCTATCACTATATGTTATAAACCAATCAATTACATTTTTTTATTATTCACAATAGCCATTTTACTGATTATGAAAACTATATTTACAAAATATTAAACATACAAAAACTCAGAAGACAGGATTGCCAATAACATACATATACTCTGCTGCAGGACTGGATCCGCCAAGCTCTAAGGCATCAGAATGGATATAACTCTACCAGCAACAGGTTGGTCACTGTGAGAAGGTACTCCTGTTAAAACTATGGATTAACTCTTCGTCCTTGCAGAATTTGTAGATGTTAGACTGGAAAGGGAGGACAAGAGAAAAATGTACAGGATCATCCAATAAATTTCCCATCTTTCCTCACAACACTGTAAGACAGTCACTTCTGTAACCTTTTTCCGAGCTCATGTTAAACACCCTCAGAAAGAAAGCTTGAGTGAGTGGTGAAACCTATTGCCTAGCAATCAGCGTGTAAAATCAAGACCAGAATGCCAGCAGTACCTTCCACCAGGTGAATGACATGTGGGCATCCCACCGTTGCTAACTGCTCCCTTTCTCCAATACAGGAAGGATATTGCCAAGGTGACTATCTTCTACCAGCAACTGAACTACGAGTCTGTGAACGAGTCTCCTTTACTCTCAGTAGGTTGCACTATATCAGCTCAAAACATTGTTACCTCTCATTAGTTGTGGTGTGCTCTGTATGGTTGGAGGGAGGATTGTTTACAGTCCCCAAGATGGGGTGGGATTATTCTTCTTAAGGAAGAGACTTGAAAATCTCACATTTTACAGAGTCACACAAAATTACTCCCCAAATGGCAAGCAGCTAACTGACCTGCTGGCAATATGCAATAATGTCACGTTCCCAGAGCTCTGCTGTGTTTGGTAAACACAACCCTTTGATTCTTTCCGCAGGAGAATCTGCTTCTGTCCAGCATGGGAAGCCAATGGAGTCTCTGGTTTGGATCCTCAGTGTTGTCTGTAGTTGAAATGTTTGAGCTGCTTATAGATACACTAGTCTTGTCTCTCCTCTTCTGCTACCAAAGGTTCAGGTCAAAGAAGACGTTGAAAGTAGCTCGCACTCCTACCATCCCCAGCGTGAGCTTGACCCTAGAAAACTACCGAGTTGTGCAAGAAGAAGCTGGAAAAGGTGATGATTCTGCTCATACTCACCCTTCTGGAGTGACTATTGCCATGGACGACAATAGTGACCTACATCTTCACCCACTCTCCAGCAAGGTGGAAATGCCAGAGCTTTGCCCAGATGTGGTGCTTAACGGATTTAGATACACGAAGGACAGCTCTTGGGAAGGGGAACTGAATAGCCAAGGATATGTTTGTGTGCACAGAGAAGCGGGAGACTTGAAACTCCCCTAATGCTCAGGTGCTATCAGAAAGGTTGCAAACAGAAACGTTCTGGATCCACAGTCTGTGAGCACCTAAACACCACGCTGCTGAGCTTGGCAATCCTCCTCCGGCTATTACAAGTTCATTATTAAACCATCTGTGTGTCCTGGATTCAGGCATCATGCAATGTTCTTTTGTTCCTAATGAGTATCTGGAGAGGGGAGAACTGTACCTCTGCTCTCTGGGACAGTCGTCGAGTCCTCATAAAAGCCTATTCATAGCTTTTAGCTTTTAAACCCTTGTGAGGAAATCAGCCTGTGGCTTCGGACAGGCCCATCTACATTTCACAAATGTACTCAAGAGAAAAGTCAGCCTGGCTGTTAATGGAAGGATTTCCAATGGAGGCCTAGGAGCGTGTGCTCATATCAGTCAGCGTTGTCTTGAGGACGACAGAGCATGTAATAACAAGAGGTTGCTCTGATTACAGCTTTGCTTCTAAGACTCTTCTCTGTCCTTAACCTATTACTGTTGCATTTTGAGGACAATGCACAGACTGCTGCTGCTGAGATGCTTTTAGACTTAACCCAGATTATTTCAAATGAGACTCACTATCTTAGAGGAAAGAGAAAAAATGGGGTTGATAACTTTTTTATGTCACAGATGAAGCATCTGATTTATTTAGAAGATTAAAACAATGCTGCGTTTTTGTTGCAGTCCATTTATAAATAGAGATGTTTTAATGTTAATATTTGACAGTAACTTATGTGTACATAAAATAAGACATTTATTTTTGATGATGATGTTTGCACAGGAGCATTTTACTCTGTTAAATCTCGTTTATGACTTTCTGTAGAAAACAAGAGTTAACAAGAAATCCATGAGCTTTGTTTTGTAACTTTTTTAAATAATAAATGCTCTGAATACAGACTATGACTGGGGGTTTAGTTTGACTTTGTTTTGCCTTCAACCGATATTTGGGGGTTTTACTGCCTGATTTTTACTTCTAAGTGTTGGCTCTGGAAAAGTCTTTTTCAAAATGTCCAGACCTTACTTGCAGAAGCCTAAATGCATAGGGCCAAAACATGAAAATAGTTCTGGTTCCAGGCACGGAGGTGGGATCCTCATAGCCTTCAGTTTGCTGCTGACGTCATTGGAAGCCATGCACCAAGATACTTTTGAAAGTCTCACTTTTTTGCTTGAGAACCTTTTAACAGCCTGGACATCCCCCCTGCAGCACTTCTCACTGGATCCCTAGGCCTGCCCCCGCCCCTCTTCTGTTTTTATTCATTCACAAGGAGAATCTACAGAGATGTAGACGGACCCCAAATTAATTGTGCTGTAATATGCCAGCCAAGTTACAATGAATAGGAACATGTGGGCTCCATTGCAGCGGGCGATTCAGCCTTTTCTCTGGGTCTTCTGCACTGGGAAATACAGCTTCTTTGCTGACTGGCAAAGTGATTTTTTGCAATACTGTAGTCCGAGTGACCCTGTCGAGAAAGGATACCATGAAGAAAAAAAGCACTAAGGACAAGAAAGAGAGAAGAGGAATTAGACTTCTAAGCAGAACGTCTGGGTATGCCCTGGGAATGCAAAACTCAAGTGGATGCCATGCAGTCGTTACTGAAAGATTACAATGCCTTAGGCATACACACATCTATATGTGTGCAGACACATACACTTCGCTCTCAAAAGCAAGCCCCTCAGAACTCCCAGACTTGTTACCACTGGGACTAAATGGGAAGGCTGAAGGTTAGCTGAAAGGAAATTGATGAAAGAATCTTTATACTGGTCCCAATGCACAAAAAAAATCACTACAGAATTCTGCATCATGTAATGTAATTTCCAGGAAGGGCCAATTTTGGGACAGAGGAGTGCAGGACCAAGGATCAAGTGGCAATGTCTTGTCTCGTGGTCAGATTTGGAACAAGAGGTATGTGGCAACACAGGACAGGGATCTGTTAGCAGGGGTGTGTGCTTCAGTTTATACATCTGCAGACCCAGAAGAGCAAGGGGTGTTGCAAGCCAGAGGGAGATGCCTTGGCAGCATGGTATGCGAGTGGGCAGCGAATGTCTATGGGTAGTATGGAGA
This sequence comes from Aptenodytes forsteri, assembly GCF_000699145.1. Lineage (NCBI taxonomy): Eukaryota > Metazoa > Chordata > Aves > Sphenisciformes > Spheniscidae > Aptenodytes > Aptenodytes forsteri. Next base: position 3,585,996 of record NW_008794753.1, on the reverse strand, counting down.
CATAAGACTGGAAGAGCAAAAGGGGGGGGGTTCACTATGGGAGAGGGACATGGGGAAAATTTGCTTCACACCTGCTTGTGCCACCTTTAGCAGAAAAAAATGATAGTTTCTAAGCTAGTGGAAGAACAAGTAATAGGTATCCAGTTTGAAGGTAGCTTAGAGCAATCTTCTCTGAGGGTGTGGGCTAATTTTCAGCTTAGTAGCTACCTCTTTATTACAGAACATTCCCATAGCCTACTGTAGTTGAGAAATCAGCCGTACAAATTCTTCATTAGGGTCATACCTTAGTGCTTGTGATATCATCACTGGAGTATCTGTCCTATTTGGAGCTCCTTATATCTGAGCTGTGCATTTCCAGCGTGGACCAAAAATTGAGGCAGAAATGGGAGTCACTGTTATACTCAGAATCACACAGCAATGCCACAGAAAGGTATAAATCCCGAGTCCCAGGTCTCTACTCTAGCTGCCAGTCTATTGTTCTTCCCCGATGGAAAGCTTGTATGATAGCTGTCATAGAAATCAAAGCTGAGCAGCAGGAAATGCAGCAGGTTGTTTCAAGTCCCTGTCCTGCCGCAAGCTGCATGGCAAGCTCTTCTGCAAACGTGAGCAGAAGGCTGCTAGCAGTCCAAGAAGCAGCCGCTCTCCTGCAAGCCCATCGTCCTGAACCCCTGCCCAGCCAAGGGCAGGGGAGCCCAGCCCTTTCACCGAGTGCACGTCCCACTGTGCAGCTCCGTGCTCACCTAGTGGCATCTCTCCTTGGGTCCCTGTGTCTGTGACGGCTTGTGAAAGCTGCATTCTGTTGTCTGGTTAGGGAGATGTTTGGAGGCTTGTCTCTTAGGAGAAACATCTTGTCAGAAGGGCTGAGATGTCTATTAAGCTGCCACATTGCTAGTGTGTTTCATTAATAGCATCAATGAAATTACAGCGTGTCTTAATCAGATAAAACAGAAGGGCTACCAAGAGAGTTAGAATCTTGTGTCTCTTTGGAGAAAAGTTCATTTAGCTTCCTCTCTTCAAGCCATAAACCTCTGCCAGATAAATTTCGTATTTTAAACCTTCTCATAGTAAAGTGCTTCACTGGCTTGTAAAGATCCAGAATCAGAAAGAATGAGGAAATGTGTGTGAATTTAAAAAAAAAAAAATCCTGTCTTTATTCTCAGGTCATAGATACTGTTTGCATGTGAGATTTTTTCACTCCCACCTTTTCAAAAAAATACATTTCTTCTGCCATAAGATATATTACATTTCAGCATGTCATAGTTTATATATATCATTCTGACAATGCACTTTATTATGTCGTGGTGCCTATACCTGTATAGTCCACACATAACCTTTTATTAGTTTTGGTAACTATGACATACAATAATAAAAATGATAAAAATAATACTGAAAGCCGTGCCTTACAGAAGAGTACAACTCTCCTAACAGTGAGATGCACAACTAGCAGGAGACAGAGAGCCCCTGAGGGAAATAGCTAGATTCTGTTTTCAGTATTGGTGAAACACTGGCCCAGGTGGCCCAGAGAGGTGGTGGATGCCCCATCCCTGGAAACATTCCAGGTCAGGTTGGACGGGGCTCTGAGCAACCTGATTTAGTTGAAGATGTCCCTGCCCACGGCGGGGGGGTTGGACTAGGTGACCTTTAGAAGTCCCTTCCAACCGAAACCATTCTGTGATTCTATTGCTTGTAAAGTGTCCGTGGAATCGGTGTTCTATTGCCTGGTCCATGCTAAACCAAATGTCTCAAAGCACTCAGGGGTAGAGGTATCTTAAGAGGTGAGTTATGCGGGAAAATGAAGTGTTTTGCCAAAGGTTTTGCAGTGGACTGCTTGGGACTGGGACCGCTATGGCTTAGTGGTAGCCTGGCGCTGTGTCCTGGGCGGCCTTTCTCCTTTGAGAGGACGGGAAGTCTGCGTGTGGAGGGCCTCGTGCCACAGGGAATTGCATTCTGTCGCCACTGTGGGAAGCTGGTACTACCTCAGAGCACGGCAGGCGGCCGGTACTGTCTTTAATGAGCGGAGCAGTCTGGCTCCAGCGACACTGCCACAAAGCAGCATAACTAAAAGTCTGCGACATTCACTTTTCCTCAGTTTTAGGAGCGCTTCAGACTTGGTCTCCTCCTGGCATACTCAATGGTCAGGACGACTTACCTGTTCTTCATTTTATATAGCAATGTAAAAAGGGCATTGAGAGCTAAAAGATCAGCTTAACTCATTTTAAACTGCATTCAGGCACTGCAAGGCATGGGACCTAAGCCTACAGTCTGAATGCATACCTATTCTGGAATTACCCCTGGAACGTCTGTCATCTTCCTGGTCAAGGCACGAAAGCAGACACCAGGGAAAATACAGGTTTCTAGTAGAAGCATGTCTGAACAGAGAACATCTTTCTTCAGTAGCTGAGCTCAGCTTGCCCGTTACACCTGCTCAGACGGTTCAGCCGTTCTGCGCTCATGAAGCTCAGTCAGCTCAGGGCTTGACCTTCCAGCAGAAGGTCTTCGCAGAGGGAGGGAGGGAGGGAGGGAGGGAGGGGGCTATCTGCAGGAGTGGCTGAAATGTAGGTTCCTCCTTTTGAGTTTCTCAGGGTTGTTCGAAGCCATGTGAGAGAACTCCCGGAAGATGTCCAGGTAGGTAGCATCTCCTGCAAAAATACACAGGAAGAGGCATTAGTCCCAATATTTTTGCTTTGCCTTGCTTTGATACTTCCCACCCATGGAGATCATGGTGCATCGGGCCATTTTCACTTGGAACTCACAGCTTTCATCTGGACGTAAGAGACAGCTCTACGCGTGATACAAAGACAGAGCCCAGCTCTTTAGCCTTGCACTGCCTCAGAGGGTTCTGTTTTGGCTTTCCATTCTTTGTTAACAAGAACAGGATTATTCACGAGCTTGCATATGTAAACATGCTCTCAGGACTCCTGCTTCACAACCAGATTTGGGATAATTCTCCCTTTTACTATTATTGGTACTTTTTTCCAAAGCCCAAGAGACAGTAGAGAGACTTTTAAGACTTGAAGGAGAGAGCTATTCTGGAGGCTGAGTGCTCTGAAACGCAAAGGTCTTTTGTTGTGCCACTCGTGCAACAGCAGAGCTTCGTGCAGTCGGGGTCATAGGGCTTGATACTAGTTTGCTGGAGACAGTGTTCAGCCAGGAACGGAGATAAGGTAATTTACTAGTGGTCTGGCTTCTCTTCTGGCAGCCAGACTTTTCAGAGCTTGTTGTGGCAGGTGCAACACAAGCCCACCTGTATTGGAACAAAACAACAACCTGTTGAAGGGCACTATCAGATAATAACAGTTCTCCATGACAGCTCACTCAAGGCCATGTTCAAACCACAGGTGAAGGCAAAGAGTTCAGGTGTCCCGGCAGTGGTTCTATGATAGAATCTCCCTCGATGCAGGAACGGTTTCAGATTTATGCTGCAATTCTAGAGATAATTAGGCACCCGCATCCCATTAACTCTGCTTGTACGTTTGCTGCTTGATGTTCTAGGACAATTTCTGCCACGAACTGGGCTACTGAGATCATCTTTACCTGGTGATGAACCCATGTAGCCACAGGGGAAAAGATAAGGGAAAGATCCCAGGTATTCACCTACATAGGTGCAGCTACCTTTAGTCTTTCATGCAGAGCTCCTGTACCCTTTGTTTGACAGAAGACATGTCCTGGAGAGTCACCAAGAGGGTAGATCCACAGCTGCTATGAGCTGCATCGCTCCAAAGCACATCATCTGTCAATATTGGAGCAGTGCTGAAGGGAAGAGAAAAGCTAATATAAAAACTTGGTTCCACAAAGCCAAGTCGATAGCAGGATCCAGTGTAACTTCATATTGCCTCAAAAACTCAGCTGGAGAGAATGGTCTGAGTGTGAGTGTGTCCAGCTGGCTGAGAGTGGACAGAGAAGGCTTGCAGCTTCCCCTCACTCGCCTGGCAGTGCTCCCTACCCTGGAGGCATCCTCCAAGAAGCATTCCTCCAGCTGCTCCTTTGCTGCAAGCTCGCAGGACAGGTCCCTCTGTGGACGTGGTGTCCCCTTCCACCCCAGCTCATGGGTGAGCACAATGGGATATGAGGATTGTCTCTTTTCAGTATATGAAGAGTGTCCGGCCCAAAAGGTCTTGAGAATAATAGTCTTCAGCATTATCCACATGCAGGTGGCAAAGGCTTCTAATACGAGCCTTATCGTCAGGCAGGCTTCAATCAGGATCTGTTGATTTTCAGGCACAGCAATGCTCAGGAAACATATGGTTTTGTACCTGCCACAAAACCAACTTGACCTACCTGTTAGTCACTTGAGCCCCTCCTTAACTGGTGGGACTCAACCTGTCTCCACTGCCCCCGCCAGTGCTGTCCTGTGCATACAAATATATCCCAATGTTACAGTGACTTCTGCCTTGCAGCCTGTTAGAGCACCGTCCCCTCCCACCACTGACAGACCCTCCATGACCCACACTGCCCTTCATTCTCTGTGTGCATCACCCCAGCTTCCAGCATTTCCACCTGCTCCCCTGCCACCTACCCCTCCCCACCTTCCCTAAATAAAACGTACTCCCCTTCTGGGAGAAGAAAAAACCCCACACTTATATGCTATATACAGGTAGCTTTCCCACGAGGACAATAAAGACTCATCTCTCCAGGGTTTATTTAGAGTCTGCTGTTGAATTGTTAAGCGTACCTGGCAGCAACAGGTAAGTAAGCGCTGACCTGGCCGAGTTCTGGTGTAGACACCAGGTAACAGCCGCTACTTCTCCTCTTCGATCCTGACTTAGTTTTGACACCAGTGGGATGGTGCCGAAGTGGCACTCTTAGGTAGCAGGACAGAGAATTTGCTATTACCTCCTGCAGTAGCCTGACCATGTTGGTAAAATGGTTAATATATCCTTGTTCAGCGAGATCACTAATCCTCCTGCATACTGGTAAAATATTTGTTCTGGCAACACTCAGATATAACTCCAATTACAAGAATCCTACTGTTGTAGTAAAGTATTAGTCCCAGATTTTTGAAGATATTTAAGTATTTAATCCTCATTAACCAAAGACAGACAGACACAGTCTTTTGGAGATCTGGGTTTCTGTAATCGCATTTCAGTCTTCAGTGTATTTATCCTTGTGAGGTTGGGTGAGACCAGAGTCTCCATTTTAGACAGGCAACAGAAAGGTAGTAAAATAAAGGGTGGCAGTGGGAGCCAGTAACAGGCTGGGGAAGGAGCCATGAGTATCCCAAGCTCCGTGCTTATAAATTTACTGTAAGGCCACGCAGCTCTCCTTCCATAAATGCCTTAAATGACTGTAACGCTCCTGATTTCAAAGCATCCTTCCTATTTAACTCCTTCAATGATTTCACGAGCCTACCCAGATTCATTAATTGGGATCTGTTTGTCCCTCCAGGGGAAAACAGAGGTTATTCCACAATTTGGTTTTCCTGCATTTGTTTTCCATGCCGAGTATGACAGAAATCATGAGGCCAGGCCAGTCTTTCTTTTCTTCTTCTTCTTTTATTTTTCTGCCACAGACACACAGTATGAGAGAAACCAACGGGGGAAGGATTGCACTGTGATATGTGGGAAATGGCGGTCCACGTGCAGAAGATTGATATTTTCATCTAGTGCAAGGTCTCCTTTTACAGGATAGCCATCAGCAGAGCTCGTAACATATCAAGCATTAACTGACTCAGGTACTCTGAAGAAACATGAATGGGTGGGTTGGGGGGGGGTGATCTGAGCCTGTCACCTTTACCCCAGCCTTCTTCCAAAGCACCCTGAAATCACATTATCACAAGACAGTGTCACAGAAACCCAAACAAAAATGCAGAGTATTTATGTGCCATTCCAATCTATTCACTGCCATAAAATTCAAGCTGTGGGTTGCAGAGGAGAAGGAAAACAGGTTAAAAGGGGATGGTTTTCTAGATCCAGTTAATACAGGCAACAAGGCAAGAAACCCTACATAAATAAATCAAGCCAAAGAAGGAGGAGGGAAGGAGTTTATCTAGATTTTTATTAACAGTGTTTCAAGAGACAATAGAAGAGAAGGGATGGAAAAAAAGGCAGACACCACAGCAACAGTTTTAAAATTGTACAAAGATAATAACATACAGAATATCTGGTTCCATAGTTACAGTCAGCATAGGCTGTGTAGGGAAAGGGGGAATTAAAAAACGTGTTACAAAGTTGTACTGAAAGCAGGCAAGTGAAGGAGGTTAATAGGTTATAGCGTATTTACAGCAAGTGTCAGCCCCTGGTACAGCAGCCCAGCCATTCAGTGTGTAACAGAGCCGTATTAATCAACCACACTTAGCAGCTTTGACTTGGCTAAAGAACTTCTTTCTCTCTGTGCTGTTTAGATAGGAAGGTCTGGGAGCCTTAGCCAGGGAGAGGCTGGCCGGGCTTTCTCGTCTCAAAGGCTTTCCCTCCAGGCTGCCAGCCTGTGTAACCCTACAGCAAGAAAGGTTTACTCTATTTCTGTGATTCAGCACCCACAGGTCGCACGCAGAGGGCTCCCAGGATGGGGAATCCACACTAACATTCGTGTGCTGTTGGAGGGACATGACGGATGGAAGACAACTGAGCCAGGTCTACAGATCCATTGATAACCTGAAGGCACCCACCTGGCCACTCCCAGCACGTCACCTCTTGGAGCACAAGGACGTACAAACTAAACGTGCTCCTTCGTGGCCCTCACTGAGGGCGGTGCTCAGCGCTGAGACGTGTTTGTGGAGCAAATGCTCCTACTTCAGCTAGCCTCTCTAGCCATCTCAACTGCTGCACCAGAAACACACATGGTCCTCCCCGTGCCTTGGAAACTATCTTGGCTACTACCCCCGCTTCTATCCCTCATTCCCTCCCCGTAACTATTCAGCTGCCCTATCTTCCCACTAACACAGTGCTGGGTATACAGCTCAGAAGGGATGTACCCCAGCCCAAATTCCCTACAAGGCTGAGGAACCAGCAGGCAGACTGATATGAACCACATTCCTATGGAAACAGCACTCTGTATTTTGGAACATCAAAAAAATCTTGCTTCTTCAGAACTCTCACTCCCCCTTCTCCCGCTCAGTCCCTTCTTCCCCATGCCCCCTTCTCCACGTAACAGCACCACACACTCGCACACAGGCGCGCTCACGCAGACGTCTGTCATCAGCTAACCAATGGTTTAATATCACATGTAATCCCTTCATCCTGTTTTGTCTTTGGTTGAAAGCAATAATGCTCGGGCAGTGAGGAGAGAGAAGTGGGTTCAGGGACAGTCGAGCAGCACAGGAACAACACAGTGGTTTAGCAGTAGACAACAGCTGTGTTGTGGCCACTGGACAGTAAGTTAATCAGTGCATTTCTTTAGGAGGTCCTGTTTTTCTCTTGCATAAATAATGGCCATTTTTGCTGGTCTGAGATGTTACTGATCTATTTTACGCTGATCACAGTCTCGGCTTGCCAAATCTGTTTCTTTAAAGACACGAATCCTTCCAATTCCATGTTTTTCCTCGAGACTGCTCAAAGAAATTTCACATTGCAGAGACCATCTCAGAGACAACAATATTAAAATAACCTGAGGCTTCCCTGGATGACATGTGGAGAGGGAACACAGAGGGTATCATTTCAACTTGCCAGCAACCTGAAGTCATCCCATTTGGAATCAAGAGACATGTGGCAGACCCCAGGATTCACACCTAGACTACCTGTCCAGGCACTTGGTTACAGGGTTTGGGTCGAGTCAAACAAAAGCTAAGACAGGTATATAAATATTCACCCAGATCTCAAAAACTCAAAAGATGACAGAATCTGCATGGCTGAGGCAATGGTTTGGGTCCGTTTGTGTTTTGACAACGCCTGGCATGTTGCTTTCTAGACAAAGGCAAATCTCCTCATGTTAACTGTGGTTGCAACCAAGTTACTGTCATATAGATCGCATACGCACTCTTTGAAAAGAAAGGAAGAATGAAAAGAGAGTAGTTTTGGCATTAGATATTTCAAACAAGATTGTACAACACAAATACAGCTGTATTTGAAGAAGGAAAAAAGAAAGTGTTCATAGCTAGCCTTCCCTGCAGCCTGGCTGGCCATTTACTTTGCTCAAAACAAACTTTCCGTACAACTTCCCCACTCTCCCCTCCAAACTTCTAAGCACACACGCGCACACACACATGCACCCCAATCAAAAAAAAAAATCAAATAAACACAGAAAACATTGAGAAGTGCCTCCTTAGCATTTTTTTCCTGGAGAACCTTTTTGTTTTAGAAACTGCAGGATGTACTCAAGTGTTTGATTATATTTCAAACTAGAGGCATTTAATGCCTCATGATCTGCATAATGAAAATAGAAAAGGGGGGGGGCAAGAAAGGAAAATTGTGGGGGGAAAAAAGGCAGGTTTTGAAAAATATTCCCTAACAATGCTACAAAAAAAAAATCCTGACATTAAATACAGACAAACTGTATTGAATAAAAATTGCACTAGTCCTCTGGGCACATCAATAATAAATTAAATACTTAACAATTTCACTGATTAAAAAAGACAGCACAAAATCCATAACAAAAGAACATAAAACCCCCCAATACTGTATGTAGGAAAAGTGCACAAAGTTGCTTTATACATTGAATCTAAATAAAGTACCAATACATGTTAAATAGATAAATTGTCTTGCAAGACACTGCTTTTTGCATCAGTATTTACATATGCTTTAACTTCATGTACTTCAGCAGTGAGTCTGAACTTCAATGGACCTAACTGTACATGATTTTTGTATTGTTCTCATGAGCCACTAATGCTGACGGTGAAATAAAACGACCCAAAGTGGAAGCCATGTCTCCAGTTCTCACTGGCTTACAGAAAGGATCAGTCATATTTCTGACTTCTCATAAAAAGCTGGAAAACCAATTGGGGTGTTTTAAGTTGCTGTACATGTAAAAAACATTGCTAGACAATGATCATGCTGAAATTCATTAACAGAGTAGGACCATGGCGGTGGTGAAACATCTATTTCACTTTCAAGATCTTTGAAGTCCCCTGAAAGATGCCAGCTTTGATTCAGTGTGGCCTTTTTCTAGGAAAGGGCACAACTTGAGGGGACGTCAGCACTGACAAACGTCTGAATTGATGCAGATCAGTGTAAAATGGGATAGGATTATCAAAGAGAATTCATTACAGAGAATCTCCCAGTTCCTAACCCAGGAAGCAGAGCGAGTTCTTGGCTGGACATTGGTTCCTGTACTGAGCACTCTAAGTGCTGACCTGGACGCTGCAGGGTGGTCTGCATGATCTAACCACAAGCATAGCACAGTCCTGCGGAAGGCAGACGCATGCTTACGGGCTTTGCTCAGCACCACAACTCATTTCGCTGGACACCACCATCCAACACCATCTGAGCTTCTGCACGGAGCGGTGAGGTCTGCAGGGCATTTAACACAGATGATTTGCAACACTACAGATTTGTTCCTGAGCCCGCTGAGACTGATAGTAACACTACCACCAGCTGCAGAGTAAGCGGGCTCAACTGACAAGGAAGGGGTGTCAAATGGGGCAGCGACACACAAGTGAAGGCATCACCCTTCTCAGTGGGGAAGCCCATTTAAATTTAGGGTGACTTTTACCAGAAAGACGACAAAATTCAATGCAAGGGACTGAAAGATGACGCTCCACGGGAATGTAAAGTGGTAACCTCCTGTAATCCTGCACAAGAAACGCCGAGTGGGCAGTGATGCTGGCTATACCTTCACACGGGTATCAGGAAGAAAGGTTATTTAACCCAGGGCGTATTAAACGCAAACTGAAGGAGACCACGTAGCAGCACTGCAGCAACAGCTGTGCACAGTGCACATCTGCCTACATTGGGTATCACTTGCACAGGTGTATGCCTGGAGTCAGCCCTCTTCATTCAGTGGTATCACTCCAGAGTCACGTGTGGGAGCTACCATCAGAACACAGTCCCTACTAACAAAGAAATTGTCCTCTGAACTAAGGATTTATACATCCTAGCATTCCTCTGAAACCGCATTGCAGCAATGATGGCATTTTATGCCACGCTGCTTCATCCCACATGCAGTCCTGAATCACTCCTGAGGGTGTCACAGCTGAACGGAACATGAATACAGACCAAGTGATCTGCCCTCTGCCAACTTAACGGGCACGTCCTACAGCTTGTACTCAGAGAAGAGTTCAGAGGGAGTATTGCCTGGTGAAAGACTACAGGATAGTTTCAGACCAGGCATTGAACAGCTAAGAAGGGAGAAAGTTTGCACGATGCGCTCCCCCCGCAACCCACCAGCGTGCTGTGAATCGGCAGGAGTTACACAGCCCGGGTTCAGCAGCAGCATGCTGCGTGCAGAGCACTGGCCTCTTGGGACAGATGGGGGAGATGGAGAAAATGCCATGAAAGGCATTGCGAATGATAAAAAGGCTGATGGGGCCAAGCTCGTTAATTTTTATTTTCCAAGATTGATGGAAGGAGATTCTTCATTATTTAGGGAAGCACAAAAGGCCCTGGGGCCAGATTTTGCACTGCCATTGATCTGCAGCAGTTTCAGCACAGTCACTAGGGCCATTTCAGATTCACAACAGACAATTGGGACTGAGATCAGAACTCAGCACTTGGTACTGTGCATCCCAAAGCTCCAAAGGGAACAGGAATGAGAAAGCTACAAGACAAAGATGGACTTCAATACCCAGATTGCACAGACAGAAAACCGTGGTCTGGCTGCAGCAAAATACAGGACAGCACTTCCCTAAGGAAGCAGGGACTCTCCCTTGAACTGAGAGGACACCCTATTAGAGTCTAAGTGGAGTTTCTTTACTGTTCCACTTTTAGATACGTGGGTGGACACTGAGTGCTGTTGGTTCAGCCTCTGAGGGCAGTATCTGGAGCGAAGAGCTGGATCACTGCTGCTTCAGTATCTGAGGACACACTTATGCCAACAGAAACGAACCTGCAAAGGTTTAATCCCCTAAGGGCTGCTGCATGACAGCAGTCAGTATACAAACAAAAAATGTCGTCAAACATGTACTGGATGAAAAATAATATGATTGTGTATCACTGCTGATGTAATGTAGGAGGATGGGGAACTCTGCCTGGTATTCTTGCGTTCCTTGCGAGATCTTGATCCCCTCAAGATCCCAGCACTATCCGTAAGGCACTATGGCCCAACCCCAGAGCCAGCAGCCTAGGTGCCCAGGCAGGCAAAATACCAGTTGTGGACTGCCACCCATGAGTCCTGAAAAAACTGATGTTAATTGCAGTTGAGGGCATTCTGAAGAGTTTCTTACAGGAGCACATCTCAGCTTGGCATCCAAATTCCCAGCCAGAGGATAATCTGCCAGTGGTATGCGTGCTCTGCGAGCCCTCCTGAGACAGGATTACATGGCTGCAGCATCTCTGCAGAGCTACTGTAGCATGATCCCCGTAACACAGTCCATAAACATAGCAACAAAGTGCTCTAAGTTGAAACACATTCCTCCACTCCAGCAAAGAATAATACAAGAAAAAGGAAAGAAACAAAAAGATTATTCTGCCGGTCATTGGAATTGGGGAACTCAGAAGCCCCTGGGCCAGCTGCTGAGATGCCCTACTCACATGCTTCAGCATGCGGGGGGAGAGCACAGAGGGGTACACATGCAGGTAGAAGTCTCCTTCACAGAGATGCTAAGTCAGAAATCTGAAGTGACCAAGAAACCAACTGAACCAAAGTCAAATTGCATCGTGCAGCCAGCCATTCAGGCAGTGGGAGTTGGACGTGGCTTTTCTTCCCTGACACAAAGCCCATCGCCAGCGACAAGCTTCTCCCAGCCTCAAAAAATTAGCACTGCTGCTTCCGTAACACTGTGCAGATTGCATCTTGGCCCAGGAAGCAGGCGAGCTATGGCTTTGACCAGCTAACCACCACGGGCAAAAAAAGGGGAGCATGGCTGGTATAGTCCTGAGAGCAATTAAGGTGAGTAGCCATCACTCTCAATCCTACCCCTTCTGTGGTGCCTTCTGGAGCAAAATATCTCTGCTCCACAAAACAGCCTGTTCCTGACTTAGAGGTCATCTTTTAGTTTTCTAAACCGGCCCCAGCAGCTCCCAGACGCTGCAGCAGTCCCGTGAGAGAGCAGGCTGCTGGTCACGCTGCCAGGAGAGGGCTCCACATCAGAATCCCTTCCAAACAAACTGTTCAGACGAGAACTCAGTGCACGGTAACTACACTGAAGCAGAGACAGGTTCGTCTGATCGTATTGTTGGTGGCTTTCTCCTGGTGATAGAGGGTTTCCTTTTCTTCTCCTTTTTTTTTTAATTTTTTTTTTTTTAAATGCTAAACTCGCCTCCCATACTTTTCCACACACTCAAGTCCACACGCCATGGTCTGTGGTTATGCCCTAGGAGTCTCCTACACAAAATCAACCATCCAGTAGTCAAGCATGAGAACTTAACGCTAACAGGAAAGACCCCTTTTCCTTCCTGCGTGCATCTCAACCTATATGTACAGGCATCAAAAACAGACCAATCTGCAAGAAACACCAATATACCAAGGATGGGGCTCTCGGGGCTTCTAGAAATTCAGCCCGACTTCAAGACAGCAAAGTGAGAGAGTGAGAGAGTGAGAGAGTGAGAGAGTGAGAGAGTGAGAGAGCTTCTCCTTTTTTTTTTAATTTTTTTTTTTTTTAAATGCTAAACTCGCCTCCCATACTTTTCCACACACTCAAGTCCACACGCCATGGTCTGTGGTTATGCCCTAGGAGTCTCCTACACAAAATCAACCATCCAGTAGTCAAGCATGAGAACTTAACGCTAACAGGAAAGACCCCTTTTCCTTCCTGCGTGCATCTCAACCTATATGTACAGGCATCAAAAACAGACCAATCTGCAAGAAACACCAATATACCAAGGATGGGGCTCTCGGGGCTTCTAGAAATTCAGCCCGACTTCAAGACAGCAAAGGGGAGGTGGGGGAGTTGTCACTAACACTCATCTATATTAAGGCTGATGAACTCCTGTATACACTTCCTGTACTGCAGCTCAGTGGGGCTGTTGCTGGGATATTGACCTGGTTGTCCAAAGGGGCCCTCTGCTTCTCGCATCTCCTCGTTCATTCGAGCCAGACGCAGCCTAGAGCGAAACAGAGAAAGCACAAGGGAGAGAGGTTTGGTTATTCCTTCCCTGGTGGCTACTTACAGGCAGCGCTCCTGTATATAGGCACTGGGAAGTCCTGGCTGCACTTACAAGGTAACTATGTCTGCATTGGCTGCCTGGACAGCAATACTGAGCGGGTCCTGCCCATCGCCATCCACCGCATGCTGATTTGCCCCTCGCTTGAGGAACAAGCAGACCTGGCTGCAGAAGGGAAAGAAAAGACCATCAGAGCAGAAATTCCAGCTCCCCCACCCCACACTGGAGTAGGCAGAGGGCACTGCCCTTCCACAGGCAGGTACAGCTTCACTTATATTGGTCTAAAAAAAAAATCGGGAAACACTACAGGGCATGGAGAAAGGAAGGGGTGTACGGGGGCCCAGTTACCCCCTATCTACCATCATGGGGGCAATTATCCTTAAGACAATCAAGCTGCTGATGTGATATAAAAAGGCAAGTTTTGCAAATAACCAATTCAACAAAACCCAGCTCCCTTGCCCACCTCACCCCACGACTCTCGGTGTTAACGCTGAATCTCAATCCAAGGGTGATGCAGCATGTCAGAGCAACGTGCAGAGAACTTACCCAGTATGCCCTAGGTACGTGGCATGATGCAAGGGAGCCCGGCCTCGGATATCTCTTTGGTTAACATCTGCCCCATTCTGCAGCAGGAATTCACAGGCTATCAAGGAGCCCTGGCAAGGTAAAGGGGAATTTCTAAATAAATTCAGCCAGCAGTACTGAGAGGATGCACAAGCACGTACCAGGCTGTAAGTTGCCCGTCGTCAGTGCACTCTGAACTAGAGTCAAGACCTCACATTCCCAAATGTGGCCTCCCAGCCACTAGCACAACGTACCCCCATCACAGCTTGAATCAGAGGAGTTTTGTTTTCATCTTCATCATTCACCCAGTTGATCTCAGCACCATGTGCCAGTGCTTCTGCCATAAGAGGCAGGTTTCGGGCTTGTGCTGCCTTGTAGATCAACAAGCCAGGATGCAGCTCCCTCAGGTCCTCCAAATCTGATGCTTCCTGTTCAATCTCTGCTTCACCACTTGACTCCTCTGACACCTCGCACTCTAAGAGGCAGAAAAGGATGGAGTGAGATGACCCAAAAGCTTCGCATTTCCAGTTTCTTACGCTCCCTGTTGTTCTTGGTACCAGATAGTCCTGACCATCCATCCTGCCTTAGCATTAGCTACCTCCCCACACTTCCATCGACAGCCTGTGACACCCACCTTCCTCTGTCACGCTGTCCACCACAGAGCCAAACACCAGGATATCAGTGCTGCCATCTGTGCTTCCTCCAAGCCCGCTGTCACTGCTCAGACCTGCAGGGCCAACAGAAAACAAACCAAAGCCATTTTAATACACAGGCATTCCAGTACCAAGCACAGCTGAGACCACAGGGGAAAAGGGCTGCGCAGAATGTCACACACACATTGCACCGGGCACTGCTGGCAAGGGAGAGGGGGACTGCTATCCCATTTAGCCCCACTCAATAAAACTGCCCAAGGAAAAATTGCAAAGCCTTATGGTGTCCATGTCCCCACGCTGCCCTTCATGCAGGGATGCTCCAACATTGCCATGGCACTTTGGACTGTTGAGGACAGCCCTTGCTGCAATCCATGAGGGACGCCGTGACGTAGACTGGAGCAGAGCAGCAGCAGAGACAGCTTTGCAGCAGGTTATGCAGTGTCATAGCAAATAAAGACAACCCTCTGCTTTTACCACTAATAATCTCAGTTTCCACTCTATCCGTGCTCTCCCCAGAGCTTTTCAGTTGTCACTGGGGCACTTGCCAATGCATTGCTCTTGTGACAGATTATTGACCATGTCTGGGCCAAATAACATCACTAGTGTGTATCTCAAGCCAAACTCTTAAAGCATTGTCCATTGGCTCATTCACCTTCACAGACACCCCTTCCCTTTCCCCACAGTGCTTCCCACCTTCCCTGCTTAGCTGGTGAATGTTACAAGACAGCTGACTACATACAAGAAATGGAGTCACAAAGGGATGAAGCAACTTGTCCAAGGACACACAACGTGCCACTGGCAGAGCAACTTTGTACCTTCTCCAGCTTGCACCCGAAAGCAGTCAAGAAAATGACAGAAAGGAAGGAAGAAGCACGTGCAGGAATTGCCCCTGCGGGAACAGGGATGGCCCATCACCTTTGTCCTGAGGGATGCCTGGCCCCCTTGGGAACTCTGGCTGGACTCAGCTTCTTGCTGCTTTTAATTTCCCAATGACTGTAAGGGCTGGGAGTGTCTGTTGTCCCAAAACTCAAGAGGTTAAGTCCCCATGATCTACCCCAAGACCTACACTCAAACCGCTGTGATTAGAAAGAAAAACAAGCCAGGCTGTAGCTGACAGAGTGTTTCTAAAATATGAGCTGAGTAGTCTTTGCAAAGAGTAATAGCAGGAAAGCCTGCGAGAACTAAAGATCTGAGCCTTGAAAACCCTAGCAGAACCAGACACCTTAACCTTAAAGGCTGTCTGTTGAAATCTTCAGAGCAGCTACAGCTAGGTCCCCGATAAAGAACAGTCTCTAAATCAGTGGTCCCGAAATCATGGCTCACAAGTAATCCTTCAGCACTGTTCAACAGCCAAAGGAGGTAATGAAGCTACAACAGGAAAGGTTTAAAGGGGCACATATCACGCGTATCTTTTTTGGATTTGCTGTCAGAAAAATTGTTGCTGTTTTCTGTAGAAAGCAAACACTCTGCTTGGTGAGACCACGCTCTCCATTACGTCACTACAAGTAAAGAGTGACTCCAATGAGGCCACCTGGCACTGCTCCAGATTTACATCAAAGCAAAAAAGAAGGATCTGGCTCATATCACATGAATATTAATACGTCAAATTCCCAGTTCTGTTCCCACTGAATCAGTGATAAAAATCCTATTTTCTTCCACAGGAGCAAGATAAGGCTGTTGAGCAACTCTGAAGTCCTGCATCTCCCAAGTATTGTTTCTGTTGACTAATAATGCTGAATTCCTTGAAACTGGAATAGCCCTTAAGGCAGTGATTCAGACAAGCACGAAAGCACTTTCTTCACTGATTTCAAGAGATAACATGTACTTGTAGGAAAGCCTATGATTTTCTGCTGTGCTGACTCAGGACCTTAAATATTTCTCCTAAGTTCATACAATATCAAGCGACCGAGCTAAGTTTTAAAAAGTTACCACTGCTCAGCTGAGTATGAGAATGGACCACACGACTACCCGGTGACAGATGTGGGGCGTCTGAAGTAAACACTTCTTACTTCGTATTTGCCGTGAGGTCCCACATGTACAGGTTTTTATCTCATCTGAGGGACAGCTGTTCCTTTAAGATGTAGTAACTTCACTGCTGGAAACCCTAGGAAGCTTTTTGCCTTTTGAAAGCCTGCCAGCCTGTCTTTCCCACGAGGGACTGGTAATGTATGGGTTCCAATCATTTGGCTGAAAGAAAATACATAACTGCCTCTGAAGCTCGGTTTGGAACAAGTAAAATTTGGGTGTCTCTTTTGCTGCTAGCTGCCAGAGCGTCACCTTACCTCCGTCCAGGAGGAACGGCGTACCGCTCCCACCGGGACCAATGCCACTGCCACTCCATGGGCCACCTGTTAGCGGATGCTGCATAGAGATGTGGCTGGCACCTAGAGGAAGGTGGACGGAATATGAGGGGAGTTCATCGTCACAAACACAAAAAGAAAAATTGTCCGCAGTAAGACTTGCTAAAAAAGGAAAAAAATTAAAAGCCAAAACTAAAACCAGAAAAAAGCCAATGGAATGCATAGTCTGGGAGTAAAAGATGTTGGGAAAAAAATCCCATCCACCAGAACGCAAACACCAGGGACTGACTGGATAGGATATTAAAATAATAAGTGCAATAAAAGAGCAATGGGCTGGAGTTTGTACAACTAACTTCCCATCACTCTTCTGAAATATTTACCCTCTTCTCCAGTGAGGCCGGTACCTTGCCTTAGGTCTGGTGCAACGCACATGCCCTAGAAGAGCTGGGAGGTAAAGCGAGCCAGAAGCAGAGACATTTTCTTTCTTTGTACTTACTGCGTGGGCCGGAGCCAGCACCAGTGTCAAAGTAGGAGAAGAGAGAGTCCAGCTCATCAGGGCAGAAGAGGGAATCTCGACGGAACTTCCTCTCCAGCGTAGCTGCTATTTTACAAAGAGAGATTTTGAAATACGTAGTTAATAACATGCAGGTGAACAAATGAGACAGAGTTCTACATCTGTATTTACACTGGCTGAGCATGCGTGTCCAATGCACCCCAGATGTGGCCAGTGCCATACTCATGCCCACGTACACCATCAAAATATAACAAAGAGCTGACCATAGGTGGGTACACACTGCAGACCAAGTCATCCCAGAGCATTTTGAGCAGCCAGAACCCTTCATAAGCATGGCCTCTCTTACAGACCAGGCAGGTAAAAATAAAAGAATTTGAAACTTTTTAAAAGCAGGAAGCTGGAATACAAAAGAAAATGCACAAAGCAAGCTTAGAAGTTGCTGGATCACCCTAGCGTAACGATCTCCTCCTTTAGCCACAAGAACCTCCTTAAACAGATGGAAAATGTTAGGAAATGGCTCTAAAGACCTGTGTCAACACGGTTTGTGCAACAGCATTTTTGCTTATACCTCTGGCAGGCTGCAGGTCCTAGAGAAAGACAGGGCCACACATGTTATTAGGGCAGTTGTGTACACACCTACAAAGGGGCATGGGCAGGCCAACACAGGTCTGCAGGGGGAGCGGGGCAAGGGAGGTTCCCACCTGATGACAACATGGCTGGTGAGGCATTGCCTGCTTCATGGCGGTACTTTCTACGAGCTGCGGGTGCTTTCGTGGTGCTGTTGTGCCTCTGGCACTTCTTCACACACCAGCGTCGAGGTTTCCGCTCATTCTCTGTTAGAGTCTCCCCATTTGGCAGCTTCTTCAGGAATTTCTTCTCCACATACTTCACTTTGATCCAGGCTTCCTTGTCCTGCCTAAGAGAACAGCAGCATAAAGCTGTGCACAGGCTCACATGACTCGCCTAAAGCAAACAGCCACAAGGAGATGAAGCTGCTCTGGGTCATTTTATCAACCTGGCTTTGAGTCCTAAAAATCATTAAGGCCTGTATTAAGAAGGAATAGTTTCGCAAACCTAAAAATATCTCCCATTTCAAAGCAAAATTAAGTAGTGCAGCGTGTAGCTGAGAGTGGAATGCAATGTTCAACCCTAGGCAACACCACGTGCTTCAGTTACATGTATTTGTAAGGTCTCAGAGCAGGTGTAAACCCAGCAAGCCCTGGTTCCCAAGCATGTTTCACCAGGCTGCTGGCTGGTAATGCCCCACTGACCTTTCTGAGAGTCAAGCTCCGGCTAGCGACAGAGGGAGTGTGCTGAGGTAGGTGTACCTGAGGTAATTTGGGCCCTTAGTGAAGGGCCAGTCACGCTCTTAATCTGACTTTCCAGAGAGCTTAGGGTATTGGGTTTACTGTGTGGATGGATGGCTTTCCACAGGACTGAGAGGACCAGTGTGTGCACTGGAACTCACCTGGAGCTCCCTGCTGTTGGTTTCTTAAGTCCCAACTCTTCACATTGTGCCTCATAAATCTGATTCATGGTACTGTTCCCCAGCTCGCACATCAGCTGCAATACAACAGGGAATGAATGAAATCCTCAGGTGAGGAGGTACCTTCCCTCTAGTGTAGCCCGCCACCAAGTAAGACTCCCTCCACGTCCACCATTTGCCCATCTCTTGCCGTTAAAAGCCAACACTCACTTTCAGTAACTCTGGCTCCCAGGAGTCCAGTGTGAGAGATCGAACTTTGGAGCAGTGAACACCCAGACTCCTATTTATCCAAAAGGAAGAAAACTGAAATGGTTACATGCCTCAAAACAGAACTGCTCATGTATCATAAGATGAACAAGATCAGTCCAGTTCTTATGTATTTATCTATACAGATGTAGCTATAGCAGAGAGTTTTATGCATATGCATACACAGATGTACCTGCACACGCAGGTACCACAGCAATTACTTTTGAATCTATCTGTACAAACATTATAGTCAGTTGTAATTCAGGCTCCACCGTTTTTCACGGGAGCTTGCAATCCACCCCTGGCTGGCAGCAGAGAGCGCACATGCACGCAGTACCTGTGGATACCGGAGCACTCAATGCACAGCAGAATGCCCAGGTTGATACTGGCCCAGCGTGGATCCGGCTGACCACAGTCACAGCACTGGTCATTCCCAGGGATGCTCTGCACTCTCTGCAAGATGGTCTCTCCTTTCACACTGCGCTCCCGGGAGTCGGTAGCAGAATCAATGCTGCTAGTTGACGGGGAAGCAGTCCGGTCCAGTCTCTGCAGGGAAAAAAAAAAGGGTTCTAGGATTCTGCAAAGCACTGTGGAACGAAGCAGAGCTTTGCATAGCAGAGGCACTGACAGGAAGCGTTACCTGAAGAAGAATAAACTAGGGCGAGTCCAAGAAGGGAACGGGTAAAGCCTCGTTAATCTCTATTATTGCCACAAGACGGCGCTGCACCCCATCCCTGCTCTGGGAGCGTGGGCTGCACGCAGAGCATCGTCTGGCAAGCTACTTGCTGTCATGGTGCCTTGCTTGCACTTGTCCCAGCTAGGGAGCAAGCTCTTCCCAAGGGAACATAATTCCTAGGGGAACATCAATCCAGAGAGTAATGGCAAGAAAATGAAGATGTCAGGACAACACTGATTTAAAGCCTTGCCTTTCCCTCAGCCCAGCTTTGTAAGCGCGGCTTTGCTTGGTGAACAATTCTTGCCTTTGAGTTGGCACTGACATCAGCTCCCTTCCTTGAGGGCAGAAGAGTATTTCCAAATGGTCCACCCATGCGCACTGGACCTGCCACAGCCCAAAAGCCCACTGTCAGGGCTCTGAGACACAATTATGGATCTTTCATGACCTCCTCACTCACTTCAATATAGTAGCTGTCAGGACTCTCCCGGTATGCAGAAGCAATGCTAGCTTGAACAGCCTGAATCCAGGCCTGACGCAGCTTCTCCGAGTCAGCCTGCAGCATGCAGCTCCTGTGAAAGAAAGAAATGAATTGGAAAGAGCAAAAAGGACAGCGTGCACTTTTTGGTCAAAATTGTTCCACTTCATCCTCAGCATAGACATTCCAATGGGGGCAGCACCTTGATTTGACAGGCAAAGGGGCAAAAATTAATCCTACAAGCTTGCACTGTCAGACATGTTCCCTCTTCAAAAATTCCAGGCAGATCTGCTAGCTCTTTTGAAAAGGCGACCATTGCCAGTTTCACTGTCTATATGTATATTAGGTATGTGTGGCCTAGATCTGGCTTATGCTGATGTCTGATGAACTTCATAGGGACTCTGGAGTACCGGCATTGGTATCTCCCAGTCAACATTTAATAGCCCAGGGCAGCGTCTGCTCAAGTCTAATCTCTTGCAGCTCCATGCACAGTCCAGCTACCATGAGGATGGCCTAGGGAAGCCACCAAACTTACTTCGTAGGTGAGACGACCTCAAAGCAAAACCTTCTCTCTATGTCTTCACACGGCTTGACGGTACAGAGCCGCAGGTCTTCCACCACTACCGTGAGGACATCCTGAAAGGGTGAGAACAGGTGGCTTTGTTGGCTCCCTGAATCCGTGTCATAATCAGGCCTCTCAGAAAACTCCTTCCCAAACCCTGCTGGTTAGCATATGCTGAGTCCAGAAAGAGCAGAGCCAGCCCACCACCGGATAACTCTAGGGCAATAGGAAGGGGTTATACAGAATCGAAGCACGGGACAACATGCACATGAAGTGGCAGGCTTACTGGGGACTTCACCAACTTCCCCTGCTGAACAGGAATATTTAGACCACCACAAACACCATCTGCTGCCACTTAGTTCTCAGTACAGTCTAACTTTGGAGCACAATAATGCCTGAACGGGCTTGCTGTCCCTCTGATCCAATTCCCCTCCCCACTCCTTCCACCCCACTCTCCCGCCATGGTACAGAAGTCCCCAGCAAAGCAGGATACCAGACAAGTTGGCTAATCTGCCAGTGTCATCTGGGGTAGCCTCACTGACCTTTAGCTTTTTCTGGTACACCAGCTGACTGTTCTGTATGGAGAACCACCTCCTGAGGGAAGACAGACAGACAGACATCAGAACAAGGGAACAGCTGAGATACAGACAGGCAGCTTGTTCTGTGGCAGAGCAGGGTATCTCTGCGTTTAAAAAGAGTGTAATTTATTCCAAGAAGCTGGAAAGTAACGTCATAAGAAAAGCTCACACTTCTCCAGTGCCCTCCCTCAGAGGACAAAGGATTTACAGCCTTAGGGAATGACTCCTGGCATTGAGATGCTGTGATGGCAAGCGTTCTAGATATGTCAATGTATAGCAAGAAGGAAGGAAAAAAGGGAAGAAGCAAAGGAGTAGGGCAGTCCCGTATTACTGCCTAGGATTTCTGGGGCAGAAGTCTGTGTGTGCACACCAGCCCTGGTGCAGGTAGTAAATCCAGTGCCCATGGGACACGTTGCACTGGTTAGGGCATACTTGTACTTGCATATGTGCACAGTGGGCATACTTGACATTTACTGGGAAAGTTGGATTACTTGCACATGCCACGCCAGATGCAGTGTGCCTGCTGCCTCTCCAAGCAGGCTGTCATAAGGCAAGCCAGAAATTTCTTGACATCACGAAGAAACCCAGGTGGGAAAAAGAAAAACCCATCTCAGAAAACCCTGCTAACTGGCAGCTCTACAAACAGTGTTGGAGAAAATAACACGAATGAGTTGCACATCTTGCTGTTTATATAGGCTATGCTACCCACCAGGCTGATTTCTTTGTACCCACTACAGCCTATGGGAGGCCAAACAACACCAAAGCTCCTGTTTCCTATGGCTAGAGTAAGGACAGGTGTATGTGAAGGGAGTCTACCTTCTTAGGAGGCAACAAATCACCAGCTAGCAGCTTTCCATTAAAATACAAGTTACAGAAGGTCCATGTGATGCTGACAGCAGAAGTAATTCCCCGGTGTCTTAATCTTCGGTGCTAAATCCAAACCCCCAAGTCACTTCCTCATCCCAAGACACAGCCTAAGATTTAGCAACCTGATCATCTTCATAGAGGGCAACGGAAGCCATGACCATCACTAAGCTTCAGGAAGAAGGTACTGGAATACCTGAGCACAGAGTCAAAGAGCCTTGCAGCAAGCTGTTATTTTGAGCATGTATTACACACTCTGTTTGCAAAAGAACTAGGTTCCCTGGGAAAATGAGATGAGACAGGATTCTCTTTCTTCTGTCATTGCTGAAATATTAAACAGAGATAAAAGACAACAAAAGGACTTGACATGTCTGTGGAGAAACAGGAAAATACAGGTAACTGGAGGCCATCCCATCTATGAGGGAGCCCATTTTGATGAGCTGATACGGTTCTGCATCGTTCTGAGCTGCTGTGACAGTAGCAGTCTACTCTCAAGGAGCTCTGCTGTCACATGAAGCTGAGCAGAAAGTTTGTCTCTCAGGTTCTGGTCTCTGCTCCTGCTCCTTGCGGCTGTGCTCTCCTGCTCACCACCCCAGAGCACGCATTTCTGCCTGGTACTGGCTCTTAGCCTGATATCCTGAACTGGGGATTTTGCTGTTCTCTCTGCCTGCCCCCTCCCGCTCACATGAGGGGGAGGCACTAACACCGAATAGCTGAGTGACAGCGAGAAGGTGATGAGTAGGCTACAGAAGCTGGGAATAGCTCAGATGCGGGCAGATACGGCTAAGAGTGGGTGGGACTGAGGAGACAGAGATGGCTGTAGGGAGGATACAGACTGTGTATGACTGGGACGTAGGAGGATACAGGGAGGATAGCTGGGATTTGGAGAACGGGGAAAACTTGGAGCCCTTGACACTAACATTACTTCAGACATCAGGAAAACCAGAAAGTCCCAAAGGGTCATGTTCCCTCCAGGAGAAGTGCCCTCTGGAGTGACCCTTGAATTCACAGCCAGGGGAGCTGAAAGGAGAATGGAGTTGCCTGGAACCGTTCATCTCTGTCACAAGAGTCAAGCACAGGCCTTGACATTAGCCTGACACATTTTGGAACGACCTTCTGCTCCGCAAAGACATGTGGTGTCAGTGAAAGCAGCCGTGCGACAGGCTATGGACCGAGGCAATACTTTGCTTAGGAAACACCAAGCAGGAAAACCTAAAAGGTTGAGAAAAATTCAGCTAAGATACCTTCCCAGTGCAACAGCGTGATGCACTGTGCTGTAGCTGCTGTTGCGGTTTCTGGTTCCTCCAAGTGCAAACTTAGTACTTAACTGTCAAGGGACCAGAGAGCCTGAGGGGTAATAAAATTATACTAAATTTGCCTGGAATCTCCTTAGTACTAGAGGAAGCTTCAGAGAGAAGGAATCGCTTATCTAACCAATTCAGACATCTCTAAGAATTTCAAGTCTTTTTTCCATGCAAATACAGGCAGTTTCTGTGCATATTACAAACTGTTCACTGAACCATTTAGTGTTTATTTATTCCAAAGTCTAACAACAGCACATTTCAGCCTTGCTGTGGTGTGTACTTTGAATGCATCCCATAGCCAAGTAAAAGATATCTTAATATTGTATCATTTCCCTGTTATGTGAGAGGAGGAAATGTAGTTCAAAAAGGCATTGATCTCATGCATTAGAAACTCACTGGAAGGGTTTAAATCCATTCGCACAACCGTGTATGAAACCCATTGACTATCTCAAGGGAAACTAAACGCACAAATATCGAGCAAGGCTAGAACATGAAACCTTTGCGTCCACCTTCCCAAGGTCTCTGGCAGCTGTGGAGACTCCTGACTAGTGCAGGAGGCATATGAGCCTGGCATACCCAGTGACCTATCAGATGAAATATTTATAAATTATTAAGAGCAGGGTCAGTGCACAGAAAGCCATCTCTCAGCTCCCGGCAGCACAGCTGATATTTCCATTCTCGCCTATCTCCCCATCCCAGAATAGACAGGTTTGATACTCGTGGCATGTCCCATTGTGTTAGGCTATTTCTCTTAATTGTTATGAATTTACAGCTTTCCTAGGGCAAGACTCGAGCTGCATTGAGCCCTATCTTCCCTGCATGGAACCTGGTCATCCTTCCATTGTGGAAAGCACACCTTTTTTTTCCCTGGCATTTACTAAGATGCAGCAAAACATGAGCTGGCTCATTCCATGGTGCAGCCTAAGAGGAATATACAGCTTCACAGAAAGAAGCATACTTGGTTTTGAACAGGAAAATAATAATCACTTACATAAACTACACAGCATCTAGCTCTTTTACTGATTAATGTACGTCTCCAACGCACCAATATCAAAGACCTGCAAAGCGAGTGGCTTTGCAAGCTCAGCACATGAGTTATAACACGCTGGTAGAAAATTTATGTGGTCTTAAAACACCATTGCAGTCAAGCAGATGCTTACTCCTCTTTTGCTCTGAGCTGACTTGGCACCACATAGCCAGGTTAGCGTGCTGATAAGGCTACATTAATCTCTCTTGAGATACTGTTTCTCTCAGGAGGACTTACTCAGGTGCAGTGTTATCCTAACATGGCTTCAGGTTCTCATCTTACTTGCAGCCAACAGGTTCTGAGCAGAATCACAGAATCACTTCGGTTGAAAGGGACCTCTTCAGACCATCTAGTCCAACCCTCCTGCTCAAGCAGGGCCAGCTAGATCAGGTTGCCCAGGACTGTACCCAGGTGGTTTTTTAGTATCTCCACAGATAGAGACTTCACAACCTCTCTGGGCAACCTGCTCCACTACCTGACCATCCTCACAGTAGAAAAGCAGTTTCTTGTGTTCACATGAAATTTCACGTTTTTAGTATGTGCCCATTGCCTCTCGTCCTGTCACTAGGCACTGCTGAGAAGTCTGGCTCCCTCCTCTTCATTCCCTCCCGTCAGGAATTTGTACACATTGATAAGATCCCTCCGCGAGCCCTCTCTTCTCCAGGCTGAAGAGTTCCAGCTCTCTCAGCCTTTCCTCATATGAGAGATGTTCCAGCCCCTTAATCATCTTCATGGCCCTTCACTGGACCGCCTCCAGTAAGTCCATATCTTTCTTGTGCTGGGGAGCCCATAGCTGGACACAGTACTCCAGATGTGGCCTCACCAGTGCTAGAGGATCACCTCCCTCAACCTGCATGCAAAATGCTCCTAAAAGAAAAGTCTCTGTATGCAGAAACTATCAAACCAACCTCATTTTAACTATTTAGCTTTTAACTACTTAGCTCAGAATCCTTCCAGTGATGATAACAGCTGCTAAGATCTCACTTAAAAATGAAGTGTGTTCCTGCGCAGGCAGTATTAGCTCTGTTCAGAGTCTTAGCCCAAACATCAAATGGAATATGAGTTATTACTCACCGATTCCATGTTTTGAAAGCATTGCTAGCTCTCTTGAAGAGGTAGCCTTCCATCACCACTCCATTCGGGGCATCAACATTAAACTCCACCTTTGAGTCATCATAGGAGAAGTCCTGCAAATAAAAAGAGACTGAGACTCTACCGTGACTGCACCCTGCAGGACCGAGATGGAGATGAGCCTGATCAAAGCATCAGGAAGAGAAAAATATCTATGTCAAGATCCTAAAGTTCAGGCAGAGCTGTCTGTCACAGCACATCCCTATGCCTTAGTGGGCTGCAGCCATGAATTATCCTCATTCCAGCAAGCTTATCTGTCCCTATTGTTTGGAGAAAAGTACTACACATGCTGTATTTCCCTGCTCTGGTAGCTGAGAAGGAGAAGGGCAGGTAGCTTATCATCATGAGGGCTAAAAATTCCCAACATTTGGGGCCATCTGCAATGGGAAATAAAGCAATAGAGGTGCTTTTCACTGGCCAAGTGAGTTAGCAATGCTGCTGCCACCCCTCTGCTCTGCAAGGGGCCAGGAACAGAACAAACCCCAGCCTTTTCACACAAGGAAAACAGGCATAATTATTTCTAGAGGGGAAGACTTATCAATTCCATTTTCATTAGCTATCATCATATGCCATCTCCAATCTGCGCTCACTCAATTCTCTATGCTATGCTACCAGTCAGAGCTGATTTGTCAGGTTTGGCACTGATTCATCAGATAGATCTCATGGATTCTGACAGCTGGTGAGCAAGACACAGAGCAGAGGGAATAGCAGCTGCTCTCACAGAACACAGATCCTTCTCCCTGGGCAGCGGTCTGCCTCCTTCCCAAGAGAAACTAGGTCATGAAACCTAAATGACTTTCCCCTCTAACCTGGGGAGCTATGGCACATTGTCTCTTTGCACACTGATTCCACTCCGATGATGCATTCTACCCACACCTCCCTCTCTCTTGAGCATGAATATTTCTCCCTGTACTACTTGGTTCAAAGAAACAACAGCGCAGTGAAAACAGCCCCATTAACTTAAGTGCCTTTCCTAGCTCAGCATACGAAGACCCTTGTGATGCTGTGTTGCTAGGCAACATGCACTTCACTCTCATTAAGATGAGTTATTTTCATGTTCAGAGATGCAAGCTTGCCTGGGAGGTGTCGTAATAAGAATACTACTGACACAGAAGGAGGAGATATAATGGGACAGGACCGAGTCATTCCTTGGAAAGGCAGCGTGATGCCCAATTAGACCCTAGAAACTGCTGTAAGGCACCCAATTAAGAGAGGGCTGCTCAGCCCCAAATTTTCTTGCCATAAGAGGGTGAATCCCATGGGGGTCCTCTTCTGCAGATGTCTTTCATGTACCTATTGCAAACAAAGGCTAGAGGGAATTTTCCCCTAACTCGTAGATATTTGAACATGTGATTTTTGTAGAGCTGCTCCAAAATGACAATTCTATACATTTGATGAGAATCTGCACTGTTTTATAATAAATAATGCAAACATCCAAAAATCTGGACTTTGTTGAAAAGTGCACAGCAAGCGTAGGGCAAAACCCTTCCAAGCACATCTTAGAAATGACCACTTAGCTGTGCCTCACTTTGTGGAAGAGGTAAAAATAAGGGGGAGGGTCTAAATATAATCACCTGACTTCTTCAGCTGGCCTTATATAATCAAGCAGTGTGATGGTAAGAAGGATATATTGCTGATGAGTGCAGGAGGAACAGATGGGCCATATACGTCACTAGAGTAAATCCACTAAAAATCAGTGGAGTCAAGCCAGGTGTGAATTTAACCTCATTGAGTCTGTATTGTGTTACACCTCTCTACAAATTGAAGGGCTAAAGCGAAACAGCCGAAGGCACATGGAGTTGTTCCTTGCCTTTGAAAGAACTCTAAACTGCACCAAGCCCAGTTTTAGAACACAAATTATACACAAAAACACCAAGCGCGTATACAGCTAAGATGACAGAGAGCCATCTGGATGATGTCCAAACACAGAAACACATTGCTGGGAAGAATGGCTTGTGTTTGCATTACTCTGGCGATATTTCTCTTCCTTGTTCTCTCATTGGTTAGGAAACATCCCCAGGCCAAATTCTGCTCACATTTCAGCTGGTGTAATTCCTGAGCAACTCCACTGCTATCAACAGAACTACTGCAGGGCAGTTGAGGGCAGAATACATCGACCAGAGCTGTAAACTGGATTTGTAGAGTAGGTACAAATCAAGGGAGAGATCCGAGGGATAAGGACCACTCTGCCTCTTAGCCCCAGGGCACGCGGCAGTCTGATCCTCAGGCACTTTGTTCCATTCCATTGCACTCTGCTTGAAAGCACCTGAAGTCTTTGCTACAAAGTTATTGAGTGTTGAGAGACAAATGAAGTAAGGGAAAGGGAAGGGTGAAAAAAAAAAATCCAGAAATCATCCCCTTGATCAGCATCATTTTTCCTGTCCCTGCCAAGCAAAGGCCAAAAGGGAAACGTAGAGAAATGGCTCAGGTAGCTGAAAGGCAAAATCATGGCAAGTGCAATTGTGAAACTTCCAGCACATTAGAGTGAGCTTAAACAATGGATTCCTAGGCACATCTTCTTGCTGTAGCCCATTGTCCTGGTTCTGGCTGGGATAGAGTTAATTTCCTTCCTAGTAGCTGGTAGAGTGCTGTGGTTATTATCATTTTATTTCAATTATTGAACTGTTTTTATCTCAACCCATGAGGTTTTCTCACTTGTGCTGATTCGATTCTCTCCCCCATCCCACGGTGGGGGGGCAGTGAGCGAACGGCTGCGTGGTGTTCAGCTGCCTGCCGGGTTCAACCACAACACATCCAGGGAATAGTAGTATTTTCCCTTCCTTTTCTGTCCTGTTAAACTGTTGTTATCTCAACCCACAAATTTTACTTTTCTTTCCTCTCCCCGATTCTCTCCCCCATCCCACTGGGAGGTGGGGGGGCAGTGAGCGAACGGCTGCGTGGTGTTCAGCTGCCTGCCGGGTTCAACCACAACACCCATCCAGGGAACTTTCTTACCACAGCCATTGAAAAGAGAGGACAAATTTCTGGAAAAAGAGTTACAAGAACATCTGTTGAAACCCGATTCCAGGTCAAAGCTAGCTTAGAAACTGAGGAGATCGTTTTGCCAATGGTGTTGAAACATCATGGTAGTGTGTGGCCACAGCTGGATACACACAGATGTGTGACAATGAATGCCCTTAACTGGCAGACCTGCCCTTAACGTGTCCCTGTATCTGTTCTACTCGTCAACACAAAAAGAGTTTGATCCTGTTAGCTCTGGGAAACAAGTTGAAGAGTCCTGGCTGACGGACACAGCTCCTGCCAAGCACATCATCAGCTATGCCATCAGTAAGTCTGACTCCTACAAGGGATGGAGCACATCTGCGGACTGTCTGACTCCCCTCTCCCCGATTCTCTCCCCCATCCCACTGGGAGGTGGGGGGGCAGTGAGCGAACGGCTGCGTGGTGTTCAGCTGCCTGCCGGGTTCAACCACAACACCCATCCAGGGAACTTTCTTACCACAGCCATTTGAAAGAGAGGACAAATTTCTGGAAAAAGAGTTACAAGAACATCTGTTGAAACCCGATTCCAGGTCAAAGCTAGCTTAGAAACTGAGGAGATCATTTTGCCAATGGTGTTGAAACATCATGGTAGTGTGTGGCCACAGCTGGATACACACAGATGTGTGACAATGAATGCCCTTAACTGGCAGACCTGCCCTTAACGTGTCCCTGTATCTGTTCTACTCGTCAACACAAAAAGAGTTTGATCCTGTTAGCTCTGGGAAACAAGTTGAAGAGTCCTGGCTGACAGACACAGCTCCTGCCAAGCACATCATCAGCTATGCCATCAGTAAGTCTCTCTGACTCCTCCAAGGGATGCAGCACATCTGTGGACTG
Source organism: Aptenodytes forsteri (assembly GCF_000699145.1). Taxonomy (NCBI): domain Eukaryota; kingdom Metazoa; phylum Chordata; class Aves; order Sphenisciformes; family Spheniscidae; genus Aptenodytes; species Aptenodytes forsteri. Next base: position 3,556,646 of record NW_008794753.1, on the reverse strand, counting down.
TCTGACTCCACGCAGATCTAGGAAATAAAAACCTTCCAACCTTGTAAGCCAAGTCATGATGCCTGGGAGGTGCCGGTGGAGAAGGAATGCGTCACCCATTCTGCAACATTCAAAGTAACTTTCTTGATTCAAATCTTACCCTTGACAAAGCAAGGTAAGAGAGTGCACACGTATGCTTTCTCTTGTCCCCTCTTTTTCCATTTCCTGCTATACATGAGATTTTAATGCATGATTTTAATAAACTACCTTTTGCCGAATTCTTCCCATCATTGCAACGTACACAGAGTATGCAAGTCTGCTCTAAATGAGTTTGGACTGATTTATTAAGTCTGCATTTAGCACCTCGTTGTCTCTGTAATATGAAAAAATGCTTGACACAGAAAAGGCTTCCTAGAATTGGGATCTGAATGGCTTCGGCTACAGCTGCATATGCAATCATGATTAGCAACAGCAGTGACATGTTGGATCACACATTGGTAAAACAAATCGGACGTCTTCCAAAATAAGAAACCAGATCTCTGCCATCATCTGCTTCCCTTTCCTTCACCAACTTCCAGTAAATCACACCAATCTTGTCTCACTGTCCCCTCCCCTTCTCAGTCCTGTCACTCTTGAGTTCACACATGAGGCTGCCTGGGAACTGATATTCTTTTAGAAATGACATCACAATAGTTTCCATGGGAGCACACTGAAGGCTGCTGAGGCAACAATGAAGTAACACATTCCAAGAGACACATCCATAGGGATGTGAAAAAGGACATTAATGCGTACACTTTCAAACCAGCAAATGGAAAGCAAAAACCCAGCACAGGCACAAACAGACCCATGAAAGAAGAAAAAAGGAAAAAAGAAAAAAAAGAAAAACCCTATTTGAAGGTTGCCTCATGAACCACTCAGTTAAGAACTCCCTTGTCCGTCTCCACACGGCATGCACAGAGACTGCTTGCATTGCAGAGGCCAGAGAAGCTCTTCCAATTGCTCCTGTGAAGCCAGCATTTCATGCAGAGAAAATGGCTGATGAAATTAAATAAACCTCAAGCTTCAGTGAACAGACTTAATATGAAGAGTGATGATGCCCCTCATCATTAGGGGGGGGGGGGGGGGGGGGGGAGTCTTCTAAGGAAAGAGCCCTGCCTAAGAGCATACCCACTGAAGTAGGAAGGTCTTGTTTATAGGTTCATTCCTATCCCAAAGGGCACACCACCTGGCTGAGAACAGATAGAACCTTCCCCTAAAATACCAAGACTTCCTTAAAATTCTTTAAAATACAATCACTATGGCACTGGCCCTCCCTGAAAAGCCATAGCATTACTCCCTCAGTGTATCAATTCAATGTGGAAATAACAATACTGTCCTTTTCTGTACAATGTTTTGATTTCTACTGATAGAAAACACTACCAAAACTAGGAAATCACAACCAGTAAATCATTTCAGTCCAGGTGTTTTTAGATACTCAGAGAAACATATCTTACTACCAAACCTCCATGTTATTTTCAAACAGTACCATTTAGGATAAGTGACAACACATGCGATACGTGTTTTCCCTCACAGAAGACAAAGGCTTTATCCAAAAGTGCCCTCTTTGCTTAAGTAACCAATGATGCTCAGTATTTAACAATAATATTATGGACACTCTAACAACATTATGTATACATCCATGCATTGAAGAGAACTCATCCTGGAGGTGAGTTAAAAATTGTATGTGACTAGTTTGGCTATTCGATTCTAAAGAGAACATAATTCAGAGGAATATTCACATTCCCTAAAGATGCACACAAACCCCTTCCACACAAACACTGGTGCACGCACATTCTGTCCTCTTCTGGTGCCTGAATATATTTCAAGCATTTCTCTATCTGGCTATTTTTACCTCTGTGTATATACTGTGTACAATCCAAGACCCTCAGAGGCAGATGGAATTTGGAGGAGGGCTCCCCCACCTACATTCCCGTTCTGCACAGACAGCTTTCATTCATTCCGGCCAAATCCCATTTACAGACCTTTTGTTTCTTGAATTTCCTAATGCCAAACGATCTCCCTGCTCTGCAGCTTGCCAGCAGATGATGCACAGAGATCTGTGCCCTGCCCCAGAGCTTCTCCATCCCACGGACAGGACCAAACACATTTGCTTTCCTGCAGTAATAAAGCTGTACTTGCTTTTGAGTCACATCAGCAAGCAAGGTCCTACAGGCACAATCCTTGCTGCCCCAGAGAAAAGTGCCCTCTAAACTTTCTCCCCAAGTCAAACCAACCCTGCAGGAGTCTCCTTACCAGGAGGTATTCAAGCCTGCCGAAAATCTTCATGATGCCAGCTGCAAGGGAGGTTTTGCTGCTCTTGCCTAGAGAGCAGGGAGCAGCTCTGCGTGTCCTCTCTCTCTCTCTCCGTTCGCTCTCCAGAGTAGCATCTCTGCTAAGCACCGTGGGCTGGCAAGGAAGGAGGGATTTCTTTTTCAGCCCCTTCTCCTTTACCCCTCCTACTCCTTTTTGGGAAGCTATAAGCTCTGCCGTTGGCTCCTGTCAAAGCAAGGGGCACTAGGCGAAGGAAGTCTGCTGGCCTCTGGGGACCACCTGCTTACCCCCTCCTCATGCCTCCTATTCAAAGTCAATCAGCTTAGAGCAAGGGCTAATTACCATACAGCTGTCATGGGGGCACAGAAGGGAGTGGGAGAAGCCAGGCAACACAGAGCAAAGTTGACAGGAAGACACTCACCGAATGCCTCCCTGACCTTAACAGAGCCAGGCTTGTCTGCCTTCAGCGGGGTCTGCTTCCCCCAGCTTCCTGGAGCAGAGCCACCCTTTGGCCAGTAATTCCACCCCTGCTCCACTGCAGCCACAGAAATCAGGGTGTTGAAATGCCATATGGCCCCTAGTTTGTTATCTACCAGCTGAACTAAATGAGGCAGAGAGCTCTGCCTCGGCACTCCATCCTCCCTTCCCATGCAAACAGGCAACAGAAGCACAATTGCTTCCCCCACTGCTCTGGACCGGGGAATAGGTATGAGGCTGCAAAGGAGCTTTTATATAGCCCTGTATTCTTCCACTTTCAGAGACTGGCCTGTCAGTTTTGGTGCAGTGGAAGGATTCAGGAAGGTCAGGATCTGCGAGGGAAGACTGGTTTCAACATTACTGTTTCTCTCCTCATTTCCCATTGGAAAAAATTCCCTGGTCTGTGTGTTCCAGTGCTAAGTTCTCCAAAATTTTTCTCCTAAGTGGTCCAACCTACACCAGGCCCTGTGTGTCTTTGTGCATCCATCTGAAGCAACTGAGCCCACATAAACACATACAAATTAATTACATGCGTGGTTTAAGACAGTTTAGTTCAACACACAGGAGAAATGTGGGAAGCTACAAGACTATCTCCTCAGCCTTTGCAGAAATGTATTCCGTACTGCAGTCCTTGCACACATGCATCCCACACACAGTCAGAAGAAAGGCACCCCCAGCCTTCACGCTGAAGCTCTCCTCTCTCTTTGCACAATGGGAGGATAACTCAAATATATACTGTAGCCCATAAAAATTGAGACTCTTCCTTTCCTCTTGCCGATTTTATTGGAACCCTTTTCTTCCTTTCCTCTTGCCGATTTTATTGGATAAATTTTATTGTATAAATGAGCATTATTTTCATATTAAGGGTGAAGCTGCAAATGGAGCTCTTTAAGGCTTTGGAGCTAGGAAGGCAGAGGGCAGCGGGTAAAATGACAGCTTGAAATGATAGCTGCCCTAGGAATCTGTCCCAAAGGTGGCAGATGTTCCGTGAGGGAAGATGGGGAAAGGGCGGCATAGGAGAAAGACACTTGAATTCCAGTATCAAAGAAAATAGTCGAGATTTGTGCTGAGATTTTCTCTCCTACCAAATCTATTTTAAAAATATAATTAAAAATAATGAAACAAAATGCCACCGACCACTTCCTTATGAACTTGGCTCTTGGAAGGCTGCCCTCCGTGCCTCACAAAGCTGCCCAAAGACAATTCAATGAGCAAGGCCCTATCTTCAGAATCTGCACAGATCCCCCACGCCTAGAACACTTTAAAATGTATTAATTAAACTGGATTCTCTCCCTTTCTGTCATGCCTTAGCAGGCTGTTTGGGAAGACACTGTGTTGAGGAAAAAAGGATACTTCTGCCACTCCTCTCTAATTAAGCACAACTAAACCTCCAAATTTTTTAAGAGACCAGAGGGTATTCTGGGTGCAGCATGAAGACATATATTCAAACACGTGCTGTGCTCCCTTTGGAGATGGTGAGATGCTCACCAGATGCAGAGTGCCATGCTCCATTGCAAAGGGAGGAGCAACACTGACTCAGAGTAGCTGAAAAGCAGTCTCACGTTTCCAGGCAGGAAGCTTTAAATCCTAAATTGCAGTAGGGACGTTCATGTTCAGCTCTCTTACAAGCTTATGCAGAGAGCCACAGCTCTATGCATATGTATCCTGATGAGGAGTAATTGCTCGTTCTCCCTCTTGGAACCTGACCTCTCCTTCATTCCCTGCTAGTCCAGTCAGCAAAGCCACGTAAAGGGATTTAACTGAAATGCACTGCCCTAGAGAGACTTTCCATGTTCCCTCGAATGAAGTCATCACTCCAGCAGAGTCCCAGGGGAACTGAGAGTTCACAAATGGATTTACCCCTCCCTCAGAACACTTAACCAAAGGGAGCATATGCACAGGCCGATTCACAGGGAATGTCTGTCATTAGCTTTCAAATCCGGTTATGTTTCCATTTTGTGGGTTATGACATTTTTGAGAGAGAGAATTAGAAAGAAAACAACAGCCACTTAGAGCCCTCCTATTGAGAAGTATTGATCCACGCAAGTGCCTACCAGGTATGGACTCCTTAGCGATTCCTGCTCAGGGCTTGGTTCATGAACAGCTATTTCTCAGGGCTCTCTGAAATCCCCTCTTACTGTCCCCACGGAGCATGAGGGTGTGGGTGTGTATGTTGAAAGTCCACCAACGCCCTCTGTTACGAGCCTGTGCAGCCAATTCACCTCCCACCAGACCCATGGTCCTCAAAGGCTCCTAGGCACCAAACATGCATTAAGTGCCAGCCAAGCACTGCTGCCACTGCAATACTGAACTCCGAAGTCAAGACTGACCACCATACAGAGTAGAGGGAACCGAAATCTTATTTTAGCCCAGGACTGAAAACAACTTTGATGAGGATGAAACCAAACTCACTTGAAACTGGGTTTTAAAATTACATGTCCAGTGTTCAGGTTACAGCACTAATGCTATGGGCAAGGTTTCTTTGTTTCCCTTTCAAAGGCAGGACTTAGTAAATATCCAGAGCAAAGCGCTAATTCTGAGCAATGAAGATGCCAGAAGAAGGAAATACATGTGGGTACTCACCTGCAGGAGGGTCTGCAGGCACAGATCAGCAATCCAAGAAGAGAAGGAAAAGAAAAAAAAAATTAGTTGATGTTTCTACAAGCCTCAGACTTGGAATCATTCCCAGATGAACGGTCTGGAAAAATCAGAGCCCACATTAACCAAAGATGCCTCCCTACCGAAGGCTCAGACTTGTTTGATAATAAATCCTGTTATCTTGCCAGTTCATGATGGTTACTCCCAATTACAGCAGGTGAGAGCACACACGTAGTGGGTTACCATAGCTCAGCTGGAAACAGCTTGCTCAGCCACAGCAGCTCTATTGCGTGGGTCCCGTGGACCCTTCCAAAGGTATGCTGCTCAAGGCTGTAGCCATGTCATGTCACAGGAGCTAAGCGAGAATCATCTGAACTGCAGTTTGGAGCAGACTTGCGTGAAAGTTCACTGCAGCACACTCCTCTCTCAATAGCAGTACAGAGTCCTGCTCTCTCTCCCTCACGACCCGTTAACATCCCTTCAGTACAGTGTGAGTTCCCTATGAATGACGAAAATGCCCTGCAGCAAGTCCGGTCTGTGGGTACCAAAGGAGTGCATCCACTCATTCATCTGCTGGATGATTTAACAGGGCCTCTGGCCATCTGGTTGGGCTAGGCACTCAGGCATGCTGCCAAACTGCTGCCTCACCATGGGGCACGGCAGTGAGAGGCAGGGCGAAGTGTCAGGAGGGGCGTGCTGATACTGCAGTAGCTGGAGATCATAGGGCTTGCCAGGCAAAAGCTAGCTTGCTCAGCTGGAGGAAGGATGCGAGACTGGGGGGAAAAAGAGGAGAAGGGAGGAAAGAGACAGGGGGCGGGGAAGAGAAAAGGGGGGGAAGAGAGGAAAAGACAAAGAAAAAAGAAAAAGAAAAGAAAGGGTGGGAGAAGAGTGCTCTAACCTCTCCCCAAAAGCAGCTCTGCTATGCAGTCAAGTTGTTTTCACAGGCGATTACAAACAACTACATCCACTCCTCCATCTCAGAGCCATTTACAGAACATGAACCCTTAACTCTTCCCACATCCTCAGTAGCAAAGGAGACAAAGCGTAGAAGGAAGGCGTAGAAGGAAGGCTTGCTCAGATACAGAGCAGGTCAGTGGCAGAGCTGGGAAAACCACCTAGGTGTACTGACCCATGGGGTCCTGTGTCCCTCTCCCTTGTGTACTCAGATGTGTCAGTAGCTGAATGCTCTGCATTTGATCAGGCCTACCTATTAGCTAGACCTCCCAGCATCCACAAGGTTATTACTCTCATCTCAACAATTTCTGCTGCTACTGCTCCAGGCTGTGAAGGACTAACCCAGCAAGGCCCCTCATCAGATGGCAGTTGCCACTGTGTGATCCAGACAACCGCACTGATGGAGAGAAGTGCTGCTTGCACCAAGCTGCAGCCCCAGGACTCACCCTCTGCTGTATCAGCGCATGCTTGTGCTCCATCTCCCTCTTCTCCACTGCAGAATCAATCACCAGTTGGTCCAGCTAAAGGCAGGGAGGAGAACACCAGGTATAAAAGTCAGGAAGGAGGTTTATGAGCCACTGTCCATCTCTGCTTCCCTGCTCTGGGATTACACCAGCCCTAACATGAGAAGTCCCCACAAGAGAGGAAAAGGGCTGTGTTTGGGTGTGCACTGAAAGTAACCGTAGCTCTTGGCTGCCAGCCCATAGTGCAGCATGGCTTATCGAACATCCAACAAGCATGATGCTCCGACCGCTCCCTGATTACCAAGTACAACATCCAATCTAAACCTCCCCTGGCATCGAACATCCAACAAGCATGATGCTCCAACCACTCCCTGATTACCAAGTATGGTAGCTGAATAGGAAAGAGGACGTCCTTTCAGGGTGAAGGGGTACAAACTGGCAGATTGAGTCAACCATATTCCCTGTCCCCTCACCTCTGTGGCTAGTTTCTTCATGTAGGGATCCAGTTCATGGAGAAGACTGTAGCCCTGCTGGAAAAAGGTGTACTGGGCATGCATGAAGGACAGCATCTGGGGAGGGAAACAACAGCAAGGTCAGAACAGGTTCTGGGACAAAGTGAGCGTGAAAAGTCCTTATCCCTTACTACCCACAAATAAGTCTCCTCAAGGTCTAACCCTTTCCCTTCCCAAAGCAATCTATCCATTAGATGCGTCTCCCTCTTCTCCTTTCTTCCTCTCACAAATCCTTCCACACTGTCAGGCAACCCCTGTTGTGAGCACAAAGCAGTAAAAGCAGTGTTCTTCACCCCTTGAAGTCCCCACAGTTCTGGCCTGTGGAGTTATCTTGCTGGTCCTTCATTCTCCCCTCTTGTTAGCATACCTGCAGCCCCCAGAGCAGTCCCAGACAGTATCTCCAGGGCAGACCGAGGAGTCAGTATGTCGACCCATGCAACCTGAAATGGAGAGGGCTGCCTTTCATTGAGTCACTGAGAGCAGCCACAGAAAACACAGAGAGCCCTTACCGCATCCAGTATTTCAAACTTCTTCTTGGCCTGCAGGACATTGATCTGTGAAGGAATCAAGATAAGACTCTCGGCATCAGCAGCATTAAGCAGTTTGGCATGGAGATCTAAGTATGAACAACTTGCTGCAACACCCCTAGCAGCAAACCACAACACTATTCAAGGACAGTTCCAGAAAGTTAGTTTCTGAAAAGACAGTTCTGGTGAGTTCCAGGTGGAATAAAAAGGGAAACAGCATAGATGCATTTTCCTACCTGGGCTGCTACTGATTAAGGTCACAGCTAGGTGTATGTCGGTACATAGGCTGACAACAAACAGTGACCCCAGAGTGCAATTTGGTATCACATGAAGGAGATGTTTAATCTATCAGGTCACTGCTTTGATTTCTCTTAGCAGGCTGAGCGGTACCAGTGTACTGTTATGCTTTTCTTCAGTAATCATAGTGAAGCCAGCCAGGAAATTGTGGTACCCATGAGGGGGCCTATGTTCTCAGTGTGCACACCCTTTGCACACCCATTTTTCTTGGGGAAAAGTGCATGGCTGACTGCCCCAGAGACCGTCACATCCCTTCCACACAGAAGCAGCAGTAGCTCAGGATTTCCTGTGGCAGCCCTGATGTGCTTGGGCTCCTGGGGTGGAAGAAGATGCCTTCCAGCACATTCAGGCTTACACCTCTTCCCTGGCCAGGGAAGAACTGCAGTACCTCTTGCAACAGCAAGATAGCATTGCTTTGGAAGTGCACCCTGCTACTGCAAAAGAACCAGTTTGGAGCGTTTACTGTGAGGATAGGAGAGCCTGGCCATTCCTTGAGTCCTCCAGCAGGTGATTAGCAGAGTGGTTGTAGAATCATAGAATCATTTAGGTTGGAAGAGACCTTTAAGATCATCAAGTTCAACCATTAACCTAGCACTGCCAAGTCCACCACTAAACCATGTCCCAAAGCACCACATCTACACGTCTTTTAAATGCCTCCAGGGATGGCGACTCCACCACTTCCCTGGGCAGCCTGTTCCAATGCTCAACAACCCTTTCGGTGAAAAAATTTTTCCTAATACCCAATCTAAACCTCCCCTGGCACAACTTGAG
>NW_008794753.1:3526217-3547730 GCF_000699145.1 Aptenodytes forsteri | reverse complement strand
TACCTGGAGAACAACTGGTCTTACTATTAAAGACTGAGGCAAAGAAGGCATTAAGTACCTCAGACTTTTCCTCATCCTTTGTCACTATGATTCCCCCTGCATCCAATAAAGGATGGAGATTCTCCTTAGCCCTCCTGTTGGTGCTAATGTATTTATAAAAACATTTTTTATTGTCTTCTACAGAAGTAGCCAGATTGAGTTCCAGTTCAGCTTTGGCCTCTAATTTTCTCTCCCTGCATAACCTCATGACATCTTTGCAGTCCTCCTGAGTTGCCTGCCCCTTCTTCCAGAGGTCATAAACTCTCCGTTTTTTCCTGAGTTCCAGCCAAAGCTCTCTGTTCAGCCAGGCCGGCCTTCTCACCCACTAGCTCATTTTTCGGCACATGGGGACAGCCTACTCCTGTGCCTTTAAAATTTCCTTCTTGAACAATGCCTGTCTTCCAGCTCAGGGGGCTGGGTACCCCAAGAACAATTCGTCTTACTATTAAAGACTGAGGCAAAGAAGGCATTAAGTACCTCAGCCTTTTCCTCACCCTTTGTCACTATGTTTCCCCCTGCATCCAATAAAGGATGGAGATTCTCCTTAGCCCTCCTGTTGGTGCTAATGTATTTATAGAAACATTTTTTATTGTCTTCTACAGCAGTAGCCAGATTGAGTTCCAGTTCAGCTTTGGCCCTTCTAATTTTCTCCCTGCAGAACCTCAGTACATCTTTGCAGTCCTCCTGAGTTGCCTGCCCCTTCTTCCAGAGGTCATAAACTCTCCGTTTTTTCCTGAGTTCCAGCCAAAGCTCTCTGTTCAGCCAGGCCGGTCGTCTTCCCTGCCAGGTCATCTTTCATCTTTTGGTTGTAGCAGCTCATCTTCGACACCTCACAGTTCACTGCCTGCACCTTTGATCAGGAAAGTCCCACCTAAAATCCCTACCATAAAACCTTGGGCACAACGCAGCAAGGTGCCATGCCCGGATTCTTTCTCTCCCCCCAGTATCGTCCTATGCCACTGGGAAAATGAGTGCTAACCCCTACTCCATGCAATTGCACAGTTACAGCACATTTTGGAGTGAACAGCAATCTTTACCCTGAAAGGAAGAACAGGAATACTGGAATAACCCAGGACTATGAGGTACGTAGGAAGAACAAGAAAGGTAGTATCTGTTTCTAAGGTTCATCACTCTACCAGTGAGACTACAACCATCAGCATCTCTTGGAAATGAAGATAAAACTATTGCAAATCTCCTTTAACTGGGGACAAAGGCAAACTCTGTGAGACCTAGTACATTTCTCTGATACTGGGGCCAAGGATCTGGAAGTGAAAAATATCCCTGAGGTTTAAAAACAATTAAAAAAAATAAATGTAAGAGGCTGAGAACTGACCCAGGAGAATATAATTTCAAAAGGAAGAAATTAATAGCGCATAGTTACATAATAGCTTGCCCACAGACCCCATGAGCTACACTGGGAAGCCTTACAAGTGCTGCAATTAGCACTGAAGAAACTGTCAAATGTAGCAGAAGGTTTCAATGGGGCTTCAGCTGCCAGTGTCATGAATGTGTTACCATGACAGACGATCGGTTCCAGTGTGTTAATAACTCATTTATAAATGCAGCATGAGTTTGCTTAGAAGCACTATGCTTGCAGTAACTGAACCTAAAACTAGGTAAAAGTTACCAAAGGACAGCTTGCTGGTGCCTGTCACAGTTGTGCTTGGAACAACTCAGTATCCGTGAGGAACACCACGATCAGCCTCCTGGTTCTGTACTAGGCAACCTGGTCATCAGCTCCAGCAACAGAGGAGGGGAGACAAAGTAGTTCAGGTATATCCCCAGCCTCCTACATCCCTCCTTTCTACACCCTGTATACTAGGTTTAAAAAAAAAAGAAAAAGAAAAAAGGACTGGAATTAGCAACCCTGCTTTATACCAACAGACAGTTTCACTCCACAGCAGTAACTCCTCCTGGCCACTTACAGCCACAAAACTATAAAACAGCCACTCTAATAATGGAAGTGTGCTACGTTACAGCGAAAAGTCTTGCCCTGAACTGTGCTTTACTGAGTCCTGGTCCTTTTGGCTCTCTTCAAGGGGCGCGAGTAATCCTTGAAGTTTGACCGTGCCAATTTCAGGCCTGTTGACAAAGTCAAAGACGAGTTCTGCAAGATGCGAAAGGTGCAACAGATCCTCAAGACGGGGTCTGTCTCTCTGGGGGCTGGAGAGAAAACAGAGGATGCTGGTTGCAAGATTTTCTGCATCTAGCATTCGCATGAGGACCAACCGGGACTTTTCTGCCAATACAGTGCCCTCCATAGCTGATTCTGCCACAGCAAATTCTGGGACTTGATTTTTTGCTGTGAGCCAAGTTGTCCCTTTTTCCAGGTATCTGAGTTGGGATTTGTGGTGGGAGAGCTTAACTTACTGCAGTTAGGATGTAGTTTTAATTCATTATGAGGGGGTGCCCTTCAGTTGTGTGGACATCCAGGGTCAGGAAAAGATCTCGACAAGTTCATGTCTAAATAAAATTATGAATCTCCTCACTATATCCTTAATTAAATACCAAAGGATGCCTGGACAAGTTCATGTCTAAATAAAATTATGAATCTCCTCACTATATCCTTAATTAAATACCAATGGATGCCCGGACAAGTTCATGTCTATGCATTTCAAAACTGATTTAGACTGGTACCTTGCAGTGGACCAACAGGGAAACCTCCTCAATATTGGATGAGCACATTAAAGGAACTCTTCCTCTTTGTCAGTGGGAGAAATGGACGGAGCTTACTATAGTGCGACCTTGCCCACAAATGCAGTTGCATTCATGTCTAAAATCCTAGATGCAAACAATTGCAATCCTAAAGGAGGATCAATGATATGCATGATTTATACTTTAAGGGGAAAGCGTTGCCTTTCTATCCACAGCTGCCAGAGCATGTGACATCAGAGACTACCTCATGACCAGACAGAACATGTTGGCAGATGGTCTTAGTTCGGTGCTGCAGGAGTGGCAGCTAGTGGAGACACACACGGATCAATACTAACATTTTGTCTGCTTAACATACCCACTGCCTGAAAGGACAGACTTGACATGAAGCCTATGAATGATTCAAAGGAAAATCCTTGACCATTCTGGGTGCAGTGAGTGTTCCTGCAGGAAATCTGCCACTGGGAAAAGAAATTCAGTCTAAGGCAGCGTGTTTAATTTCTCTCACTGAAAAAATGATTAAGATTTCCCTTCTCAGGTACACTGTAGCATTTTTAGGAAGGAGAACATGTCACAGACATGAAGAGTCATGCCAGTGCCATGCAAAGGCATAAACATAGGTAAGCACACATTCCCACACGGACTCATAGCATAATACAGGTTGGAAGGGACCTCCAGAAGTTACCTATCCAATTGCCCGGGCAAAGCAAGACTGACTTCAAAGTTAGATGAAGTTGCTCAGAGCCTGGTCCCGTTGACTGTGAATCTCTTTGGGTCCCTGTTCCAGTGCTGCATAACTCTGAAAACTTTTTTGCCTTATATTCAACTGGAATTTCCACTGTTGCAACATACGCAGGTATGCACCGTGCACATACATATATGTGCACACACACATCCATCCAGATGCATATTTGCACATGCACACACATCCATCTGGAGTTTCAGGCACGAACACAAGTATGCACACATGGATGTTTACATGTGCACACAGATCCAGACATTTGCCCTTAAGGACACGTTCTACATGTAGCAGACGACAAGGATTTGCAGAGAACACTCGACAGCGTTGTGTTCAGTCCCTCGCTTTCAGTAGTTTCATGACACTGTTTTGCCAGACTCTCTGGAGAGCTATAAAGATCAAAGCAGCTAAGGATTTGGTGAAGAGCCTCCCCTCTCTTACACCACTTATACCGATATCCTGTGACTATTTCAAGCAGATGTGACCAGCTACAGAACTCAGCCCCACCAGTGAAGGCCCTCTCATCCCAGCACAGCCTACTCTTTCCTACAGACAGGCTGGATTATGCCAAGGGGCAGCTCAAGGAACCCTGGCACCTACTGCAGTACAGGGCTTTGCTAAGCCATACATGGGTTCATAGTGGTACATCTACACCAGTGCCTGGAACTAGAGCAAATCTTGGTGGTTTCATGTTCCATCACACACCAGTCCTAAGGACTCCCTGCCTCAGGGGGCAGATGGCAAAATGTCCAATGGATTAGTAATCCAGTACCCTTTTGAACCCAGTTATAAGACCCTACTTGCCCTCTCTCTCATCCCTCAACTTCTTCATTCCCTGCAGTAGATTATTTAGCAATTTGCCTGTGATGTCTTGTTCTGTACTGGGAAATCCAGTCAGCGCTGGGGGCACGAGACACCAACCTGCAACACATAGTCTAGGGCCAGATGCCGGAAACACTTTCTGGTTATGGTCAAGGTGCCTGTTGCCTCCTCCACTTCATGGGGCTTGTGCCGAGGTGCCTGGGCATTCTTCACCAGTGAAATCTCCATGTCCTCTCGCACCTTGTCAAACTGCTTCTTGGTTTCCTTGAACTTCCGGACATCACTGGAACCCAAAGAAGATGAGATGGTGAGAAGCATTGTTACAAAGCAGCCAGAATATTGCTGATACCAGCAGAGCAGGGAGAGGTGCAAGCAGGTACACTATGATCACCCAGAGATCCTGCTCCAGATCCCATTGGGATCCTAACCCACCCCACCAAGCTCCACCATGTCCAGCTGGACTGACTCCAGATTAACTCTAGACAGTCTTTCTTTAGAGACAGCTTGCAAGGAAGGATATTGGACCTTACATACTGCCTTCAAAACCTTAAGGAAATTCTCCAAGGACAGCACCCAGAAAGCCAGGCCAGATGGCATCCAGCCCTAAAGATAGTCCACAATTGCCCTCACGATAAGTGGTGAGCAGAACATTTCAGAACCTACCTGTGAAAACACATGCTTCGTATTTCACTTTGTGAAAAGAGTAAAACCAGCTACTTTTCAAATTCAGGACAGGGCATTCAACTAGGGCAGCCAGGCCGTTCACATGCATCTCTAGCTGATTCTGTCTTGTCTGACTGTAAAATCCAGACATTTGGCTATTCTTTTCCCCTTTTATAATAGGCACGTTTATTAACATTTGCATTTGGAAATACACGATCCACAACATGAACTTTCAAAGTTTTATTTACGCCTAGAGACCTCACATGGGATCAGGGGTCTGCTTGGCAGGGGCAGGAGGGAGGCTATAAAGGCATAGCAACAGGCAGGGTTTTTTGAGTTTGTTTGGTTGTTTTTTTAATTAAGTAGCAGGTACCATTCAGGAAGAACTTGATTTGAGTTGCATGACCATGAAGAAGTTTTTTTGAGTTTGTTTGGTTGTTTTTTTAAATTAAGTAGCAGGTACCATTCAGGTAGAACTTGATTTGAGTTGCATGACCATGCACGAGCACAGCAATTCCTGAAGATCAGCTCTTACAAGTGGCCCTGGTTCCTCAGGAGTTGAAAGCAGCAATGCCGATTTACAGCAGCTGTAACACAAACACTTATTTTCTGTCCAGGGGAGCTCCGTTTACCTCAATTATAAATTGTTATAACTTAAAGTAGTTAAAAACTCTTAGTAAATAAGTAGCATCCACTTATTCTTTGCCCTAGGGAAGATGAAGAGCCTCAGTTGAACATGACAGTCAGACAGTAAATGCTGAACTCTGCCCTGTGGCAAACTGTTTGAAATTGCATATACTTATGTATGGATCAGCCTCTGGCCAAGAGATTCTACCACGGGCAGGTACGGTAAGGACAAATGAAAACAGAGGTGATTGGATTACTGTTCTGGTGCTTACTGCTTCTTCAATTTGCCCTTAATGCTCAGGGCTGCTGAGTTAGATGGCCATCTAGCTCCATTCACAGGAAAATAACAGGGTCGCGTTTTGCATTTTTGGGTCACTTGCAGCAAAGGGCTGTGGGGATTTTACATAGCTTTTGATCCAACTCTGGAGAGAATGGCTTCCTCATCTGTGTGTATCCCTAGTGGAAAGGAGCAGGAGTGCGGAGGCGTGTGATACTGCTGGAAATTCTCAGCTAGCTCTAAGCCAGACTGCAGCAGCAGGACTGCGACCTCAAGACTTCACTAATAAAAACCCTCCTACTCAGCAAGGTGTGTAGCTTGGTAACGTGCTAAGGCAGTCACACAGCACTTGGCTACTGACAGCATGGGCAGGGCAAGCTGACCTCTCCTGTGCGTACCAAGTAAACAAACCAGGCAAAGACCTTCAGGGCTTGGGGACAGGGAGGGCAGGTCAGAGGGTAAATACTGCCCTCTCAGATATGCATGAATCACCACGCAAGGGCACAACTCCCATTGTTCCTTTGTTCTCATCGTCAGCCAGTAAGTCGCAGATCAGCCCTAGGTAGATTATTCAAAATGGGTCCAAGCACAGAAATTATTTTCCAACCACGGGCAGGAGCAATGCAAAGATCAAAGCACCAGGGCCTGCAAGCACAGAGGTTGAACAGCAGAAGTGCAAAAAAGAGTAAGTTGCAAAGATGCTGAAAGGATGACAGACCCAAAATGAAGGAGAAATTCCCCCTTCCGACTGCCAACCTTCAGCAGATTAAATCTGAACTCATCAGAGAAATGATTATGGAGAAAGCCACGGCAGGGCGAGTGCTAGGCAAGAAGATGGGGATGAGGAATGGGGGGGTCAGCTAGGGACCCCCTCCCTCCATCAAACCACACAGCTGCTGAGGGATTCAGTCAATTACCAGTTCCCATGGCAACCAGCTCCTGCTCAGCTGAAGGCCCCAGTTGTCTCTCTGACCTATATTCAGCTGACTTGGGATCCCATGCTGCACTAGGTACCTGCCCTGGGGAAAAGAGGCACTCGGAGGAAACGTGCAGCAGTGGCAGGGACAGCCTGCTGAGAGACTTGATCAAAGGTACTGACTGTCCCCATTCAATTAACTCCCTGGGCCCAGTTCTTGTGCACCTCAGGCCTGCCTTGTACAGGTTAGCATCCTTAATATGCAATATTCCGCCTTGCCCACACCAGGGCATTGTAACTTGCTTTCCATTAGCAGAGAACTCTGAACCAGCGGTCAAGCTCCAAGCTGAAGGCACAGTGATGATTAGCTGCTCCCTCCACACAAGAAGGGCCCTCCTGTCTGTAAGTCTCATCTTCCAGACAGATGCTCAGGTTACTCCAGAAGAGCAGGGCTGCTGTAATTTTGAGTGACTAAGCATGTTGTGTGGAGAGCTAAGAACAGAATGATTCTGCTGGACCCCAAAGTCATTTGGCAGCAAAGCTCCTCCCTTCTGCAAGCATGCACTGCTTTAAACCACTAATGAAACTCTGCATCGAACATAAGATAACATAAGATGTAGAGCTGGCCCTGCTCTGCAGGGATCTTAACTCTAGGATGTTTAACCTAGAAAATCAGTGAGAAGCAGCAAAGATGGGCTCTGCGGATGAACTTTACCAGACTTCGGGATGATGCTCTCGTCTGGAAGTATGCCTCATGTCCAGCTTTAACCATGAGCTGGGAACAGGATGAAGACACCTGGTTGACAACAGAGCAACCAAATGACAGTGTAGCAAGATGACAGCAACAGCCATCCCACAAACTAGATCCTTTCCTCTGCCCTTCAGTGTCTCTTCTGCTCCAAGCAGAGCCCTCAGTAGTTGTGTGGAGGTTGTAGTTCTGTTTCCAGTGCACAAAGGACAGATGCAATGGAAGTTAAAGAAGCTGAAGACCAAACTGGTAAGACAAGTACTCACTCTTTCACAAAATTGTGCAGCTGTTGCCGGACTGACCTCTGAGCCTGGTCAAACAGGATCTGAAAGAAAAGAGAGGGAAAAGAATATCAAATATTTTTGCAACATGGAAACATTGAGGAGTCAGAAAATCCATGAATGCCCTCTAGGACCTTCAATGTGAGGGACTCAGCATTACTCCAGGGCTTAGTGGTGTCCGTTACTTGATGGCTGTCATAATGGATAACAACTTGTTTCTGTAGCTGCAGCACTCCCTTACAAGTGCAGAATTCCTGGACTTGCGGGTTTCACAGCCTGTGCCAGGGCTCTGAATGTCCCAAAGAGACTTACGCCACCAACATACCTTCATAAGAGGAGTATTTGTAGGAGCAGTTGCCTTCATAGTCCCCACTTTGAATTGTCTCTCCCGAGCCTCAAATTTCTCACTTTGCCAGAGGAGGGCACTGTCACCTCAACACTACATCACTTACAGAAGGAGACAGGAACAATCGCTGAAGGTACATCACAGCCAGCCACATGCTGATTAACACGGGTGAGAGGTCCAAGTATACAGTATAAAGAGACTTAGTTCCTACAAGTCTGAAGTTTTACTCCTCTGTCTGTCCCTCACAAAAAAATGGTCCCAAGCCCGTTACTCTACACCCACTGCCCATCTCATCTCCAGCCCTCCCCATCTTCCTTCAAGAAATGTTGTCCCCCTACCCTCCGCTAGATGCCAAACAGTGGTGTCTGCTCAGATCCCTCCCATCCATCTCTGACGGGCACGATTACAAATAACTCCGTATTTCAGACACGCATCGGGATGACACAGCATTTTGCCTAACTGGGACCAGATGGGCAGAGGCTCCCAGACCACACAGCAACTGCAGCAGGAAGTACACATCATCCCAGGGTTACAGAGAAAAGCCGCTGGCCACGCTGCAGCTAAAAAGAATGGCCCACAAAGAACGGACAGGGACCCCACTTCATTCCACCATCAGGAACACGAGGCCTGGGCACTGGCCCAAAACTTAATGATACCCTGAAACATCACAGTGCTGGGGTCTGGCATCACTACAGCTGTTTGGCGTGAGTAACCCTGGCTCATTTGCTCCAACTTATCACTGTATCTCGAGCAGCCAATTTAACCTAGAGAGGTCCTGGAACACACAACGGTAACTGTGTCTGTCCTCCTGAGCATGCAGTCACCAGGAACAGCATTTCCCAATCCAGCATTTGGCCTTGCTTTCTCTCCTGAAAGGACCAAAGCCCTTTCAGGGGAGGCTGCTGAGCCCACAGCGTGTGAGGGACTGTTCTCAACCAGGGAGTGTGAGGCTGACACAGGACTTCGTCAAGGCACCTTCTCTCAGCAAGCAGACTGTATGAAGCCCTTTGGATTAAAACAAACACCTTTTTCCAGTTTGCTTTTTTTCCCCCCTCCTCTTTGTGGCAAGCTTGGATTTCCAGTGGGAGTTTTTTGGGCAGCTTCCCTTGACACCCCACCTACCATCTCTCCTTTCCTTTTCTGGCCACCTTCTCTGCTTCACTACACAGTTCAGGTAAGACCCAGAAGCGGTGAGCACCTCTGGGTCCCCTGGCTTTTTCCAAGAGGCAGGAACAGTCATCTTATATCAGACCATTTACAGTGCAAAAGAGCTGGCATTGCCTAAAGCAGCAGCTTTTTGTGAGGAGGTGATGGGTTAACCTTGTCTGGCTGCCAGGTGCCCACCAAACCACTCTCTCACCACCCCTCCTCAGCAAGACAAGGGGAGAAAATAAGATTAAAAAGTTCATGGGTTGAGATAAGTACAGGGAGATCACTCACCAGTGGCTGCCAGGTGCCCACCAAACCACTCTCTCACCACCCCTCCTCAGCAAGACAAGGGGAGAAAATAAGATTAAAAAGTTCATGGGTTGAGATAAGTACAGGGAGATCACTCACCAGTTACCCTCACAGGCAAAACAGACTTGACTTGGGGAAGATTGATTTAATTAATTGCCAATTAAAAGTAGAGGATAGTGAGATACAAGAACAAAACTAAAAACACCTGCCCCCCCAGAGCACGATCCGCATTCCCAGCCTGAGCAATACTCTCTCCACAACACTAAGATCTTGGCAGGCACTGCAGAGACCTGACATGTGACACACTCTGAGGTGGTCACAAGCTGTAACCTTCTCATGCCCCGTAGTAATCTACCAGCAAAACCACTCTGGTTCACTCCTAACCCTTCCTTCCAGTGCCAACAGACTCAGACACAGATGTCCTCTCTATCTAACATCTCCCACTAGGAGATAAGCAAGTCATGCTTCTGACACTACACAGGTGTGCTACTCCAAACAGAATGCAAAGCACTGCGTAGAAGCAGCAGCATTGGCTGCAGAGCCTCAAACACATTCATTATGTGTACTGCTGCAGCCAAGGACAAAGCAAGAAACATGCCAGGACTAGCTGAGTATAAACAGCCATGAACGGCCTCTAAATATGAACAGATGCAAAGCAAGGGGGAAAGAAAGAAAAGCCCAAGACCACCCAGTTTTGTGTTTTTACCAATATAAATTATTTACTGCTCTTGGCATCCATTTGCTCTCTCCAACAGTGCTCCAAGAGGCATTGGCCTGCAACTTTTTCCACGGAGCAGCTTCCCCAAGTGATGTTTGGGCACTGACAATGCTTCCCTCCACTCATGATACAATGCAGGGATAAGCAAGCAGCAAGAAAGCCATCTGGCTCCCACCTGCACCTACATCTGTAAAGTCTCCATCATTGGTTTCCTCCAGGATGACACATTTGCTTAGGATCAGGGAAAGGAAGGGACACCATTATGTCGTACTCAGGACTGCAGACAAGTACCCTGGGACATTCCAGGGAAGAATGGATTCCAGGGTACATAAAAATCAA
This sequence comes from Aptenodytes forsteri, assembly GCF_000699145.1. Taxonomy (NCBI): domain Eukaryota; kingdom Metazoa; phylum Chordata; class Aves; order Sphenisciformes; family Spheniscidae; genus Aptenodytes; species Aptenodytes forsteri. Next base: position 3,537,105 of record NW_008794753.1, on the reverse strand, counting down.
ACCACACAGCTAAGGAACAGGGCTTCCTCAGCTTGATAAATAGCAAATCTGGGCTACACAAAGCTACCATGTGGACATGAACCAATGTGATTGAACAGCTTCACAGAAACGCAGGCCGTTCCCTGTTGTGCGATGACAAGCAGATACCACACTAGGCAGTGCTAGCGTGGAGCACCTACATCCACCTTACCATTCCTGCCTGGAAAAATCAGCTCCCAGCTGGTGCCCTAGGGTACTGCACTGAAAGAAGCAAGCAAATATCCGCTGAGCACTCAGTACGCAGGACAAACCGAGCAAGGTCCCAGACCAGGCAGATCACCCTGGAAGTAGGATACTGCCCTTGCCCTTCTGTGGTAGTCAGAAAGGCTCTGCCCACCGGTGTCTGGCTGGAAGAAGGACAGATGCTTTGAACAGCACAAGTGAAGCATTTAAAGAAGGTCTCTGCCTGTAACAGGGAGGCACTCTCCCAGCAGGGCGCTTCCAGGCCTATGTGCAATGCTCTCCTCCTGCCACAGCATGGGCTTGTTCTCAGGCTGCCTAGAAGAAGAATTAACTAAGGATTCAGTCAAGGTCTAAAAGTCAGAGCTCATAAAACTGCTCCTTACTGAAGCTGTTTACTGAGAGGGAACTGAACTCGTGGTGATCACATAAGCAGTATTCCTATGCCTGTGGTACAGGGACATTTCCATGTGGAATTTTAACTTAAATATATCTGTATCAGAACAGGAGAACTGCACATACAAGGACACAGGCCATATATATCCATCTCCTGCTCTGTCAGTACTCCTCTCCCCTGCTCCTGTTACTCATGCACTGAGCCCCACACCACTGTGATAGTGCCCTTCCTTCCAGTCTGCACCAATTCATACAGTGCAAGTCTGGGGCAGGGATTGCCAAGTGGTTTGTGAGGGGATACCAGGTAATGAATACGCCTTTCCTGCCAGCAGGATCTCTGCTGAGAAGCATCCTACGATACCAGCATTACTTTTATAGCTTCTTCATTAATTTTGCCAGGCAAGATCACCAGGGGAATATTTTCAAGTGGGTCCTCCATTCAATTTTCAACGCAAAATAAATAGAGTTTTAAGAGCTAGAATTTCAAATATAAAATCATCCCTTGGCTTTTTCCTCCTTTCCCAGACATACTTGGAACAAATAATTTGCTTTGAGATTTTCCAGACCAAATACCACCCCACCCTCCCTCTTAGCTTCCACCAAGAGATGAGAGGTCCAGCCTATGACTCACAAACATCTGTGCCTGAGGAAGGTCAGCATGAAAGAAGGGAGTTAACACAGCTCCCACCCAACAGCAGCAAAAGGCTAGATCCTACCTTCCACTTTCCCAGCATGGGCTTCTGAGGAAATGGGATAAATCCAAACCTGTGTTTGAAAGGGGACTAGAATTTCACACCCCCCAAGAAATGAAAGCAAGTTCAGTGGCGCAGGATGTTATTCCTGGAACTGCAAGCCTAAAAATCAAGATACAGGACATCAGAGATCCAAAGGGATGCCACTGGTACAGCACTCCCCCATGACTCACTGCAGAGCCTACCAGAGGCGAGGCGAGGCGATCCCACGAGGCTCCAAAGCAAAGCAGAAGCTAAAGAGAAGCGAGATTGCCTGGCTGTGGACTGCTTCTCTCAGCACTTACATGCATGAAGTTCAGAAGTAGGACACCACAGCTGCACATGGGAATAGTGCTCGAGTAGAGATTAGAGGTAGGCGACAGCATTTCTGGTGGGAATTTGTCAAGGAGCAGCAGAGACCATTGGACCAGGAGCTAAGGGGGGATAACGCAGTTGGCAGGGCAGGGGCCTCACCAGCCAAGGCTCCATCCCACCAAACCAAGAACGCAGGGCAGGTCCAGAGATGGTGGCCAGATTCAACCAAGAGCCCAGACTGTCAGCTAAGTTTGCGGTGGCAAGGCAGGTCCGAGACCAAGCTGGGAATTTGGTCCACGTATCAGAGTCAGGCCCAGAGATTGCCAGGCAGATCCATAGTGACAGGGCAAGTCCAGCACCAAGCTAGAAAAAAAATCAGTCTGTAAGTTGGGATCACCAGGGTCCATAGCTGGGTATGGCTGTAGCTGAGCTGGAGACCTGTGCTCCTACAGCACAGCTCAAACCAAGACTGAAGGCCCCGGGCAGAGCTTAAATGGAGTGCCTGGGCCCACGGGTGGAGGGTGTGGGTGGAGGCCCCAGGTGAAGCTGGTCAGGTCCGTTAAGGTCTATTAGTGCACTGAGAGCCATAGCCCGAGATGAGATCAAGATCACTAAGCGAATCAGCCATTCTCCTGCAACCACTGGCCCCAGCTGATGAGACGGAGGGTGTGGAGCTTCCTCTGCGGCTGCCTGACATATGGACAAAGGCAGCTCTCCCTTCTCCAGCTCCGCCAATTCATCACCCCAGCCACAGCAGTCATGAGCTGGATGAGTCACATCTCTGCGCTTATCTCTCTCATGGCCAGTCTGGAGGCCTCGTTCTCACCGACATCCCCAGAAACGGTCTGGGGACTGGTTTATATTGCATTTAAATGAGAGTTGGTTGTCTGGTAGCCTGGGAATCAGAGCCTGATCCTTTTATCCGGTCTCGGGAACCCTGTCCCATCAGCAGTCTCCCAAGCTGGGGGCACTGCAGTGTGTCTGTGAGAGAGGGAGGCAGCTACAGCCAGGCCGGCGGGGCTGGCCGGTCAGCTACAGGGCTGGCCCAGACGTGATTCTGTCGGCTGTCTCTGAGCATCTGCTGGGGAACAAAAGTGACCACCCTCCCCAGCCTGCAGAAGGTGATCATCCATAATCTTTATGTCAGCCTTCCTGTCAGACACCCTGCTCCCCACAGATGGCCCATTCTGCTGATAAGCCCCTTGTGCTGATCAAACACGGCACTGTTAGGACTGCAGTGGCTTCGGCAGTCTGTCCTGGCCTCTCCACCTCTTCCTCTTCTCTTCAACTACCTGTCCTGCTGCAGAGTTGCAAAGAGGTTTTCCAAAACCTGGGTGCTTTCTTGTTCAATGGCATGTCTATCCAAGCTGAGGTCAGGGTGTGCCTGACAGAGCGTTTGAAAGAGCATATAAATACCACTGCAGCTGCTCAAATAACAAAATAAAACTCAACAATGACAGCATACTGTACATTTTCCCCTGATTTCATATTCCTACAGTTTACTTCTCTTTCAGTGCAGCTTCTAGCAGCTGAATATAGTAAACTAAGGGGCAGGAGGGCCAGGCAGAATTCAAGCATACTTTGTTTGGCAGGGGATGCTTAAATGACTTTTATTCCTGTCTGGCTATATGATTTGGTCCTACATCTCTTGAGCAATGGCCCACCAGATAAATGCCACCCATGAACAGCATTCCATCTGTGATGCCTTTGTAATACAGCTCACTTGAGGATTTGTGCTCTGGAAAACAAGCCGACAACACTACTTCTATTACACATGTCGGATGTCAACACAGCCGAAGCCTAACTTCCGAGCCAAGCTGAAGTTGAGTCTCTCTCACAAAAAGCTCAAGAGCTCCAGTTTGTGCTTAGGTCAAAGGACATTTGTTCCTGCCCCTTACATATTATTGAAGCTGCTTCTCTCCCCTAACTAGAAAGCGGACATCCTAAGATGTTCTAGAAACTGACAAAAACCTAGTCTTTCTGAAACCCAGAATGCAGCACTGAGCTCGTGTTAACTGCTAGACTGGTATCCAACTTCAAAGGCAGCAGCTCACTAAAGTCTTTTGGACTAGCGTAATGTCCTTGCACTAGGACACGATGGCAAAAACTGTGAAGCCATGAGACGACAGAAAGCATCTCCCCTGTCAGATGGTAATTCTGCATCCACAAATGATATCCCTTACTGTGGTAGCTTGATGCACCTGGACCTTTCCAAAGTGCTGTCAGAAAATGCAGGTGGTCCACCCAACCCTGTGGAGAATAGGCAGCTTGGAAGCATTCTCCACTTTCACTTCCTTCTTCCTTCCCCCTGAACTCCGCCACTACCCTCCACCCGTGACATCTGCCATCTGCCTCACTGACTCATCACAGCCTGGGTGGCTTTTCTTCTTGTCAGCAGGAAATGCTTCCTGGCTCGCTCAGCATAGCTAGATCTCCCCTGCAAGCTGCTCCTGCTCCTGCTGGAGGATTCCTGTGACGTAGCTACAGTGATTTATGGCAGACGGGAAAGCTTAGGACTTCACGAAGCTCAACACAGCGCTGTCTGGAGTAGCACTGATGAGAGCAATGTTAATGTTACATCTTCTGAGCTGGAAAATACCTGGTGCTGCTGAAAATGCACTTAGGAGGTTCAGCCAGAGTAATCCTATCACAACAGCACTTTCACTTGCATCCTTTCACTTTTCTTATCTTTCTGATCACACAGAGAGAGGGAACTGCATGGGAAAGAGCCTTGATGCGTAAATGTGGCAAGGCTGTGCTGCAGATCCTGGTATTTCCTTCCAAGGCATGTGTAGGGCAATAGCCTGGTGGGGAAACTGCCTCTCATTCTTTGACAGAGCCAGGGATTATTGCATCCCCGCATTCACTGCCTCTCGCCCTTGTATAACCTGGAGCCTCCCCTTCCCTAGTTCCTTGGAAGTGGATGCTGACAGCTTTGAACTATCTATAAGTTGTACAACTCTTAATCTGGACAGCTAGTCAGCACCAAGAGGTTGGCATGGAGCATAGCCAGTTGTGTCTGCTTTAAAAGTCTATGGAAAGGATTACCCTGCCTTCACAAGTGCTGATTAGGTACGTGACTGCACTAGAAAGAACTGCACCTAAAAGCAGCGCAGGGAACTCTGACCTAATCAGAATTTTGGGGGGAACAAAATCCACTTCAAGTCTAGTGTTTAACAGCCTTTGGCAATGGGGTGAAAAAAACGTGTGAGCTTCTGCACTGCTTTAATTCCAAACACCGTTGCCTAGCCTCATAGTGGAAATCCAACAGCCCACAATTACCAGCTGCCTCTCTAGAACTGATGGCAACTTTATGCTCCTTTACCTGTGGGGATACCTTGTTACACTCATGTACTTAATTACATTCATCAGATTCTGTAAAAAGAGGGAAAGGTGGTTTTCTCACATATAATGGTCTGGCAGATTGCTATGCCTTTCAACCTGTTCCATGTTTTAAGGAGGGTGATAAGGAGGAAGGAAGGAGACAAGCAAACAAACATGCAGGTTTTGGAGCTGACAGCACAGCACCTGCCTGCAGACAAGCAAGGAGCATTTCCAGTACAGAAGAGCTTGGCAAGCCACAGTCAAAATTTATTCACTCCGGTGTGGTATGTAGGGAGGAGGAGGGGTCACAGGGGAGACTTCAGGCCCTCGAGCAAAATTCCAGTTCATGCCACTCAGGTAAAAATGTGAAAGGAAACGGTTCACTCTGGCGAATGCGCAGGAAGGTTGCTGCAAGGCCCTGGCATCCCTGTCTGCCACCCGCTGCTCAGAGGTCTCACAGAGGTAGCTGGAAACTTGTCCCCTGTCATGGATCATGCACCTCTAACCAGCGCGTGGAAGCTCGCCTGATGAGGCGATGTGATACAGCATCCTTCAGACAGTTCAGCTGTGCCCCATGCTGCAAAGACCGCATGTGCCAGAGAACGGGTAGGGGAGTTTCTGCAGAATGTCAGCTCGTTCTGTGTTGAGGCAAAGGCTCCTGGCAGGTAGGGGAGCGATAGAACAGAAGAGTACAAATAATGGGACAGACCATAACATTCACTGGAGGGAAGTGCTCTGGGATATTGAAGTGTTTACACAGTGAGGGGAAGACCCCTCACTCCCTCAGGATCTCAGGTACAAGGAATTTTTCAGCAGTAAGATTTCATTTTCACTCGGGGGTAGGAAGTGCAAGCTAACACTGCAAAGGTGTCCAAGTGCCTCAGTTTCACTGAGTCCAGCGGTACTTGGAGAACTAAATACCTCTGAGACCCTGCATCTCTGCCCTGCTTGTGTTTGGCAAAGAGCCAATTACCCTAACCACTGTACTTTTACAAGTACTGGAGGTAATAGCTGATGCTTTTAAATTCTTAGCACAGCTGACAAGTGCAGGACTCCTACAGTCAATAGGGAAAGGTGGCGCATTTTGCTTTTGGAACATGGGGAGGAGTCACAGACATTTCTCATCAGGTACCTTCCTCCTGCACGAACTGAAATTTTGGGTCTAGGATGCCTGAGGCTGGGGACCCTTATCCCTTAGATATGTAAAGTAGCACTAGTACAACTGAGAATCAGACTACTGAATTGCTGTTAGAAAAGATGAGTACAGGAATTCAGCGGACCTACACACTGCCATGATTGTTAGGAGAGGGAAATGACAGTCCCCTAAAGCAAGATGCAATATTCATCACACGCAGTACAGCCACCAAGAGAAATACATGCACAGCACCCTGCCTTGAATCTGACTCCGAGGTGACATGGCAGCCAGCAGGACCTTTGGCTTTTCTGCTGATGCTACTACCAACATCTGTAGCTGCAGCGATGCCTCAAGAGGTCAGCATTGTAATATCAGTAGGAAGCTCTTTTTCAAGCCACTAAGCATACGTTTCTGAACAGAACACCCTAGGAAGGCAATTGCCCAAGATGCTGGAAGGCCATTTTCCCTAGAGCAGCAAGCAAAATCAGCCTCCCAGCTAAGCAGTTGGCACGTTACAGAAACACATCCTCTGGGGCTGCTAGGGCAGTGCCATTCTCCAGCTCACTGGTCAAATCAAACACAACCAGCTAGAGACATTAGTTCCCTGATCTCTTACTCAATCATCGTTACTTGTATCAGTTTGTCTGAGCCATCTAACCTTTCCTGTCTCCCCTACAAAGCCATCCCCAGTAAAACAGCTGCCCAAGCAAGCTACGTTAGGCAGTCAACACGACCAGCCAAAGCCAGGAGCCCAAACTTCTTAAATACTTAAGTGGGAGAGGCAGTCACCTCCAGAGGACAGTTCAGGGATGCCTTGGACCATAGCTTCATGAACCTTTTCAGCCAGCACAAGCTAGCACTGCAGTCAAGAGTTCGCTGTGTTTGTGTGGCCGCATCGTGAAATGGCTTTAACTAGCTAAAAACCCGGCTAGCTTGGACACAGGCCAGTGCCCTCTGCAGCTGTGTGACCCCCTGAGCCAGCACTAGGGAGGGATGACAAGGGTGCTGGAAAAAGTTAAAAATGGAGAGAAGGCAAGGGGGGCGGCAGGACTGCCTCTCGCTGCGGTACGGCTAGTCTGTGCTGGCTGGAAGAGGTCATGAAACCGCTTAGACTAAAGCAAGTCCTGAGGGAAGCCAGTGTCCTAACTGGGAACTAACCCAGAAGGTGTGAGTGCTTTCTGCACTGCTGCACTTGGTTCTGCAAGGGTCAAACAGCTTTATCATTTGGTTGCTTTGCTTTCTCTCACCAAGCCAAAGCCAGAACCACAGATCTGAATGGGGAAGGGACAACGCAGAATTGCTCCCTGCACTGTTTGCTGAGCAGCCTGTTGATTGTGGTTGAAATCCTCCACGGACACTATTCCCCATGGAGCAGTGCTGCTCTTTCACAGTACGTCTTACTCAAATTTCATTATCAGACAGGGGCCCAACACTGTTTCCAGTTATATCAGTGTAATCTCCTAGAAATCTGTGTGGCTGAACACAATTTGAATCCCAGCACCTTTAATCTCAGTATTAAACCTATCCTCTCTTCCCTTTGTCTGTCTGCCCTCCCTTGGTTTCACTCCTTTCTACAGTTTGGGCAAAAATTCTATTACCCGAGGTGTTGATTCATCTTTCTGACAATCCTGGTATTTACCTGGCAGGAATTAGCAGAGCTTCTGTGAGTCGTTAGTCTGTGTGTCCTCCCAATAGCCCCTCAGAAACAGGAAAGTACTTGAAATGCTTTTTGCAGATATGGAAGCTGAGACATAAATGTACAATAGTCCAGATCCATAAAGTTATTGAGGTTTCTAACTTCTGTGCATGCTTTGACATGAGTAAGGCATTAGCCCAAATGCACGTGGCTAAGAACACAAAAAAAGGCAGAGGACACTGACTCCAGCTCTTCTGAACTCAACTCTCTCCTTTGGCATCTGTCCTCTAAGGTTGCTTTGATGTTTTTCCCTCCTTATGCATTAAAAGGAAGGTGGGAATGCTCTGGAGCTCAGTGTGTTCATCTTCTACAATCAAGCAGGTTTTATGCTTGGATTTTGCTGAACTAGAATCAGGACATCTCCGGGCCCCGTGCTCTAGCAATAAAATTACAGAACAAGCTTTTCCAACCGATTTTTTTGGGATATTTTCCCTTCTTTTTAACTTGTTCCAGTTGTACATACTGTCCTGGCCACATTCCTAGAGTAAGCACTGACAACTGTTTCATAGCTGAGATCCTCAGACGTGGATGAGCCAAGATACACATACACACACACGCACAGGCACACACAAAGGAGACAGCAGAAGGCACTAAAAATAACTCAGCAACAGCTGTCGGAGAGGGCTCAAGATGCAGCAGCCATTCCAAAGGCACCTCCTGGAGAGGGACTCGCACTGCTGTGCACCAAGGAAGGAGGGTGCTCTCCAAAGGCTGGGGGGAAGGAGGATTTAAGCACATTTCCCTTGTGCATGCAGCTGGTGGTAGGGAAATACTGCCTTTTACAAGCCCTGAGTCACACGTAGTGGAGAGCTCACCCCTGCTGAACAGGGTGGGGTGCATGGGAAGGGTTATACCACATGAGCTGGGGATTTGACAGCTCTGGGAAGGGTCCTTCTGCTTATTAGTTGGCTGAGGCAAGAGCAATCCCAGAAGTGCCACTTCTGGCAGAGACCAGGGATCCTGGGGAAGCTGCACAGCTGGCGTAGTGGAACTTGCAGACAGCATTCTGCTTCTCGAGGTTTCTGGCTGGGACTGCTTCCTCATGGCTGGGCTGCACGCACTCCTCAGCCCAGCCCCTATCAGCGCAGCTGTGATGTGATGTGATCCCCGGAATGAAGGGGCAGCTTCTCAGGGGTTCATATGCTCCTTGGCAGAAAGGCCTTACGTTTTCAGAGGGAATTTGAGCAGCATCAGAAAATCAGGGTTTGACTTTCCCTGCTTTGACACAAACACAGCTTTTCTCTGATGCTCACACTGGTTTATTCATTCTCTCCCCACCACCAACATTGCCGTACAGCTCTTTGACTGTTCCCAAATACTAACAGTCCTAGGAGAGCTGCGTGTGCAGTACCTCTTTTCCCTGTCATTTTTCACTAGGAAACAGACTTCTCACCTGCTTCATGAAATAATTAAATGGACTTGATTAAGCTTCTTCTCCAGCTGCACGTGGTTAACTTGCATCCCGAAAGCAAGCATCGTGCCTAATGTACTTTGACAGAGGCATCATGGTATAAAAGTGGGTCAGTCCAGTGCTGACACCCTGAAGCTTCCTTCACTTTAAAGCACTTGTGCTTTAAGCTCCTACTGCATTACAGACTTAAAATTGTGGGTCTGGCCTGGAGCCACCAAGCATGAAGCACCGTCCTCTTCTACGAGGTTGACAGATGCCACGGCTGGATGTTTGGGATGGAGAAAGGGCAGATTCTAACTCCCTGGGCTCTGTTAGTGAGATACAGTCAGCTCAGGAGAACAGCCATTGTCCGGGCATTTCCCTCCTTTCATCTCAGTGTAGCATTAACATGTCCTGTGTTATCCTTAAACACAGAGCTGCACACAACTCACTGAGTCTGCTCCCAGCATCAACTGAACAATGCAGTCCTTTCGGTTTGATCCATTCACAGCCTTGCCGCTGTCCTAATGCCACAAACTTGAATGCCAAGCTTCAGAGTGTATTCCAAATCTGCAGCAACAAGGCTATACATGCAAGCTGTTAACAGCCAGAGTCCTGAGTTGTCAGAGCGCCTCAGGACCCTGTCTGTCCTCACTGCAAAATCCTGTGCTATCCAAAAAGAAGAACAAGGCATCTAGAGTGCGGGACCTTTGTGAGCTCTCCTCTTCCTTCGACAAAGGGTCTCTAACCTCACCCTTCTACATATTCGTTGTACATCTCTGATCTGAAATGAGCCAGAAGGCACCCATGCAACAATACATACCCTTTCACTAAGTGGGACCTCCTCTGCAAGCCTGGGGAAATCCCATTTGCTACCGTACATGATGCATCAGGACGGCTCATCGTGAGTACACAGGCTCACAGCTCATCCAATTCAATATCGTTGCAAGAGGCAACAATAACTCCCAGCCCTTTGCTGCTCTTTTGGCTACGCAATGTGCAGGGACTGGAACCTGAAAGACACTCCCGTCACGGACCCCACCTTTGTGCAGTGTCAAGTAAACCAAACAGAGAAGACCATCAATCGGTGCCTTGAGAAAGAGGTTGCCATCAGCACACAAAAAGACAAGAAGAAGCGGCATCTTACCATGTGATAGTTAATCATTTCCTGCAGACTGTCTCCAAATTTATCGAGGCACTCCTGCAAAAAAAGGTAAAGAGAACTGGCAGTGAATAGAAGCAGCTGCCCTTCCTTCCCAGGGGTTCAACGGCTGAGAGAGACTCTCATTAAGCCACTGAAGGGCCACTCTGCCATTTGGCAAGAAGGCATTTCAAAAACATCTGACATTGAAGCCATAGGCTCCCTGCCCTTTCCAGTTTAGTGCTGAAATCAACATGTCGGTTGTCACTTGTGAAGGCTGGTTACCTGCGCTTCCTAAATAACTGATGCTTACTGACCTAGATTCCAACAACCTTGCCAGCACTGTGGCTTCTTAAAAGTCCAGTTGTCGTGGTTTAACCCCAGTCGGCAACCAAGCACCACCCAGCCGCTCGCTCACCCTCCCCCCTGTCCCCAGTGGGACGGGGGAGAAAATCGGAAGAGCAAAAGCGAGAGAACTCGTGGGTTGAGACAAGAACAGCTTAACACTTGAAATAAAATAATAAAATAAAATAATAATAAT
>NW_008794753.1:3476213-3525963 GCF_000699145.1 Aptenodytes forsteri | reverse complement strand
GGGAAGCTCAAAAGTCCTTGACTTAGTGTAAGCACTACTTAGCAACAACTAAAACATCGGTGTGTTATCAACATTATTCTCATCCTAAATCCAAAACACAGCACTGTACCAGCTACTAGGAAGGAAATTAATTCTATCCCGGCTGAAACTAGGACACCAGTTCTCCCTGCAAACAATGAATCTCACTCTGACCTTTCAGCATTGCATTATCAGGTGGTCTCTACATTCCTCCAAAAAGAAAATCTCATACTAAATGGCTCCTTAAACAGTATAAAGGTCTTGGACACATATGGTCCATTCACAGCATCAGGAAGCTTAACACTCCCCAGCCCTCGCTGTGTCCCATGCTCCATCCCGCAGGATGACTTACCGAAATCATTTCATCCTTCTTGCACTGCTGCGACAAGTCCCGGACTCCGCTGACAAAGTGCTTGTTCGTGGTGATGTAGGCTTTGCCTGCTTCAATCATCCCACTGCATAGCTTTACCAGCTGCACAAGGAGAGAGGTGTGAGCGGATAGGCAGCTGATCACATCAAACTGTATTGCAACCAGGCTGGTTTTAATCTGCACCAACACCACAGCCCAAGACCTTTAGAACAGGATGCCATTCACCTTCCTGGTGTGGCTACACTAGCAACCCTTACTGCACGTGGCAGAAACAGGGATGCAAATCACACTTCTCAGGGTATGCCATGCTGTCAACATTTCACTTGTCACTTAAGAACAGTTCCAGGCTATCCCCTGAGGACAGATGAATCAGGGCAGCCCATTTTTTTCCAGTGGGTTTCTACTGTTCATTCTACCCTGAGGCATCAGGACTGCAATGAAAGCAACCTGATCACACAGATTGACTGGGGAGAGGTAAGACTCCTTGGTGCTGGGTGGAAGTGATAAGCTGTCTAGAATCTCCCTGCTGGGAGTATGCTGCTCTTCGGGATTATCGAGTCTCTCAGCCCAGCTGGCTGTTCTGTATACTTGTGGAGACTTGTCTTGCTGTTACCTTGGAATGAAGGGGAGCCACCGTTCAGCAGCCTGACGTTTTTGTATCATATTTCCTTAAACCAACTGACCAGGACTGCTTAAGCCATGTCTGCTATGTGCAGCCAGTGAACATCTGTTCCCTCACACGCAGGTTAAATCATCAAGATTGTAGATAACTATGAATCAATACCCACAATTCTGCAGCCCAAGGAAACTTTGCTGGTGCACTGTGAGGGATTACAGCATGTACCTCTGGCCTGCCTGTGACTTAGTACAGTCTTTCTGATGGACATGGCAGGAGCTTTGTTCGGAGACATGTTAACAACTTCAAGCAAGCTACACATGCTCTGATTCTCATCACCAGCCTTGTTATAGTGAAGGTACCAGTGAAGTTACCTGGAACTTGCAGCAAAACGGGGTGGCTTCCTCACTTTGGAATTAGTTTGCTGCAGCACAGGTATACATCTCCAGACAGCCTTTATTAACTTTTGATAATTTAACAGCTGCAGGAACATTCCCAGACTTCCTAGCCACAGCAAACTGCCTTAGCACACCTGGAACTGGCTGTAAAGACTGGAGCATTAGCTTAGCCAGAATTCCGGCCATTAGCCTATCTCCTTGCAGCCAAAGCTCCTTGTAAAAGGTTACAGTACACAACTTAAGATAAATCCATAAACCAAAGGCCCAAGAGATTTGCAACAGTAACAGCTGGCCACTGAGCACAATTTTTTAATTATCTGATTGATTGTTTGGTTTTTTGTTTTTTTTTTTTAAATCATCACTGTTCTAGGCTTTTTAACTCAGTAAAAAACTTTAGCTGCTGATAATGAACAACACTTCCAGCTAAAGTTTTCCATTCTCAAAATCCAGGAGCCTTTTAGGGACATTAGTCTTACTAATGAAAAATGGCTTTAGAAATCTATCCCCGCCAACCAGCCTCACCTACAGGCTGGGAATGAGTGGCTCTCAAGTTTGGCTTGATGTCAAAGCCCCACTGAAGCATGGTGTGCTGTTTTTGGGCTTAGTGCTTGTTCTATTTCTGCAGCCACAAGGCTGTGGGGTCTAATCTATATGCATGCATTGCAGAACAAGCTCGCTTGCCTCTGTCTGCAGTTTTGTAAAAATATATCTGAGTACATCTGAATGTATAAATATATATATAGTCACACGTGGTATATCTGTGTATACATAGTATATACAGTCTTCACTCTTTCACACTCACATCCTCTCCTGTCCATGCAATTTGACAGAACAGCATTGGATGCTAGCAGACTTGTACTATCCCATCCAAGCCCACAGAAGAAAAGCAAACAGATGCAGTTCTGTCACATCTGGAGCCCAGACGTACACTAGGGGTTTGGACAGATCCTCTGGAAAGGAAATCCAGCCTATTCTGCAACGTGGCGGTTTCTAGCATACCTCTGTGCAAACACTTGTGGCCAAGGCTGTGTTACTAGGAGCTGAAGGCCATTCAGCACAAGCCCGCTCCCAAGGGGAGCAATGATGGCTTTGCAGATGGAGCACAGGACAGAATGAAGGAAATCTCTTTGAAACAGCCCAAATCTCTGGTGTTCCCTTGGATGAATCATTTACACTGCCCTTTACCTCCATTTTAAACAGGTGTTAAAAGGCTAATCATTTATAAACTAAGTGCTCGGGGCACAGTAAAAGGCAGAGAAACAGAGTCGGTCCTTACCAGCTTGCTGCTCTTAAAGAATTAGTCATGTCAGCTATTTGGGTACCACTGAACAACATTTACACCAAGCCCCAGAGAAGCTGCCCTGGGCATCCACCCAGCTGGGCCACCCAAGGCTGATTTATTAGAATGGGGGTGATTGAATCTTGTCCAAAGTCACCCTCAGAGAAGCTAATCTGAACTTCAGTGTCTCTTCAGATGCAAACTCCAGCCTCACTTGCCCTGGACCCAGAACTGATAAGCCTGTTGCTGACAGTGACTGAGCCAGCACTTTGCATGACTGGTCATGTCCGCAGCAGACAGGGGTAATGATGCATGCAAACAGAATGACATGTCCACCCGCTTTGCACTACCAGAATATCACCCCGTAAGTGCTGTCTGGGGAAGACCAAAATTGCACGAGACTATTGTTTTAATGCAGTCCTCACCCGAAGGAGCTCAAATCAATTTGCAACAAAGCACTGAACAATAAAACGCTGAGCGCCCTGAACAGCTCTTGTGCTTCCAGCCCGCCCTCCTCGCTCCAGGATTGTTCCTGGTACAACAAGTCGTCTAACTACAGGGGGCACTGACAGCAGTAGCGCTAGAATAAGAGCACGTTTTGCCCCATGCTTTGTCTTTGGAGCCTTACCCTCTTCCATAGAGGAAAACAGATAACCTAAATCCCTTTGCAGCTTTCACCAGTGAGACTAGTTAGCTTGTGCAGATAACCTTTTCAAGCAGCTTGAGTAGTAAATAGGTTTTATAGGACACAGTTTTGCCTAGGGCTTGTGACTTCAACAAAGCCCATTTCTCCATCAGGCGCAAGAGTTTTATCCCTTGCTAGCTTTGGGAAATCTCGCAGATAAAAAGCCAATGGCTTTTCTGGCTCCTCTTCTTCATTTCTCCCTGTTTTCATTTAGAAACAACTTGGCTGATGTCTCAGACATCAGGAGGAATGGGGGTGGAAAAGCCATGTTCCATCCTAAAGCCTCTGACTTAGATCCAAACTACCAACTGGATGTAAAGAATCACCAGCATAAATGCAAAATGGCCAAACTGGTCTCTGTGAGGATATTTCCAGTGTCAGTTTACAGCTGTGGCACATAGCCCGGCTGAACATCAGACAGCAACCACCATCATCGGTCTGAATCTGGCCCCTTGTTTACCTGCAAGTGTCTCCTTCCATCCCTGAGCTGACACAGTAGTGCCAGTGCTGTGTGGACACGTAACAGCTCCTGCCCCACACAGGTTAATATCACAAGCAAGATGGTGGAGAGGGGAAACAGACAGCACCGAAATAACTTGCCACAGCAGGAGAAGCAGTGTCAGTCCCCTGAGATCCAGGACCAGAATAAGAAGGCCACCATTCAGCATTAGGAGCCCAAGTCTGGACCTCTTGTCCTAACTCCTTTGGCAGTCACAAAGGAGCCCTGACAGGTACCCGTCAGTAGAGGGAGACGTGGTCCTGTTGAGAAGCCCAATGTATTATACATTAGGTTCCTGACAGCCTGAGATGGGCTCGCTTTTTAGAGGAGCCTGGTGGGGCCATATTCCTAAGCAGACTGAACTCATCAGTCTCTCTTCAAACTAATGCGCTAAGCTGCCCCATCTTACCTTGTCAAGCTTTGCCTCTATCTCCACCACATCTGTTTCCACTTCATCAATGGTTGCCCTGCAATGACAACGGCAAAAAGAAATAATTAATTGATTGCTTATGATGATTGGGAAAGAAGCCAGAAAGTCCCAGATGAGTAAAGATCAGAGGGACTACGGTATGTGTGCTGGTGGTGGACAGGAGGAGGGATTCACTCTTCCCACTTTGGAGTTTCCTGATGCTATGTAAGCTCGGGACTGACTTACTCAGGAGAAGAATCACACCTCATCAGGAATGAATTCCACAGGGCTGGGAAAAGAAATGGAGATTATGCTATTTTCTGTCAGTGTCCTGGAGAAATTCGGGTGTGCTGTGGTAATCATACACAGCAAACTCATTTAGTGGCCTTGTTCTGATTCTGCAGGCAATGTTGCTAATTGGTAGTAATGCGAAGTGACACAGAAATAACCATTGTTACACCTTAGCCATCCATCCACATCAGGCACAAATTGCTTGCTTCAGTACCACCAAAACCCATTTTCTAGGCTCTAACTGTGCCTGAAGTGCAGCCACATGGCGAGTTCTGTCCTTTGATCCTTACGAACCATCACTCAAGAAGAAACACATCTTGGTCCTTTTGTCGCTGAACACCAAAGTCTCTTTCACACACATGGGGCTTTGCTTGCGTATGGATAAATCTGCTCCATGATTATCGGATCTGTTTTCTTTCCGCGTCACTGGACAGATGTGACAGTAAGAGGCTAGTAGAATCCAGCTGCAAAGGTCACCAGGCGTCCCTCACAAAGTGAAATATTAACATGACATCAGCCATTTGCAAGAGGCATTCCCAGACTGAGGCACGTGGTATGAAATTACTTTTTTGAGGCCAGAGTCCATCAGTAAGCACTGTAAACCCAAGAGCGTTCCCTTGCAGAGCTGCTCACTGCTATATGATGTCTCTACTTGGACAGTTGTTTCTTTAACCACACACCTGGAAATGTGGTAAGCCTCACGCCACCCTCATGCACCAAGGATATGCAATCCAAATTTCACTGCAAGGAGCTTCTTAAGTTTGTGGGCTTGTAATTTAAAAGGTTGGTTCCTGAAACATGACACTCAGGCTTTAAAAAAATCCAGCACTGAACATGTGCCAGCTGAAAGGACAGCAGGGAAGAGATGTGACTTAGAGCCACATGAATCAATACTGCTGTCTCAGCAAAAGGATAGGACACCCACAAACCGAAGGGAACAGCAAAAGTCCTGAAGAAACCATTAGAGTATGTAGTAACTCTGTGCCTCTGAGGCTCTTGTTGTGTTCAGTGAATTAGTGAATGATGAAGATAGTGACTGTCTTCACTAAGGGACATGCTTCTAAGAGAAGGAAGGATAAATTTAAGAAGAAAGCCCAAAAGGTCACAAAGCTGGGGTCTAAATCTAAACTTCTGCCAAGCTGAGGAAGGGTTCAGGCCAACAGCACGGTACTTGTATATACCTTACAAAGATTACACATAACCAAAGCAGCACACCACACTCAGTAACATCTATTCTAAGCATTCTTCAATGGCAAATATGTATAATACCTTTCACGGGTGTGTGCGGTCCCCATCTGTAAGCTGTGAGACAGCCAACATTTGTTACAGTCCTGTGTAATCCAGGTGGAGCAAAGAGGAGAGAGTCTGTCCTCACACAGTATTGGAGTAAAACAGAAGCCCAAACGTTGTCAGGTCTGTCCCTAGCATCCAGGAGATCTTCAGCAGCTTCAGACAAACACTGCAGGAGCGAGCAGCTCTTCTATCCATGCACACCCTCCAAAGCCTCACGTGCGCTGTGAGCCCAGCTGACTGGGACATCCTGTGTGGTACGCTCTTTGATTAATGACAACAAAGGCCAGGTGATGTCATATGACCGTGGGAACTCGCCTCCCTGCATGCCATGCCTGGCCTTTCCACATATCTGTACTTCAAGAAGGTGGCACATAACTGATAACAAGGTGGAGTAGAGCAAAGCCCCTTCTGACACCATTGAATCCCAAGAAGTTGGAGTTGGTAGGAGAGCTAGGAGACACTGACACACCACCCTGCAAACCGCAAGGCTGGAAAGGCTAAATAATACATTGAGCGTCACATGAAGAATCAGTGACAGAGAGTGACAGGACAGAGAGTGACAGATTAGCATCCTTCCCCAGCAGACCCTCAATCTTGTCTGTTAACTTTGCTGGAGGCAATGGAAATCAACGACGTTTTTCCCGTTGGGCCGCCTGATCGCTTTGTCCTTGACAATGTTCAATAAAGCAGCTTTTACATCTCAGTTCAGATTAAGATTTGCATTGAGAATTAAGACTCCTCTCCCTAGTGACTTTTTAAAGAGAATTCCCCCTAGGGAGCTGGTTTTCCAAATCCTAGGCAGTTTGGAAATCTCCAGGCCCTTTTGGCTGCCCTTCCCCAGTAGCAGGTGAGGAAACACTTAGAAGTAATGAAGTTGCTTTGGAAAAGGAGCACCCGGGAGTACAAGGTCTCTGGGGCAGGGATTCTCTCTTCTCAGGACTGCACACCACTTAGCACAGCAGTGCCCCATGCATCCAGGGGCCTCTGTTAAAACAGCAGTATAAAAAGGTTAATCCTTTCTTTGCTCATGACTTGTGATAGGAAGAGAAGGTCCTTTCTCCTGCCTTGAGACTTCAGATGTTTTTACTAACACCCACACAGATACTCACAGACCCGGAGCACTGGATGCCTCGGCCATTTGACATATCCTCCTAGTAGCAGCACTAATCCCTCAAAAAACGTTTGCAAGAAATTCTTAATTGCCTGGAGATGCTCACTAGAGTTCCCAGTCACACAACCTAATGCATTGCTGGTTGTGGTCACCTATTACCTGTGTGCTACAAGAGGTCTGAACCACCTGGTTCCTCATGTGGCTGAGGGGTGCTGCCTCAGCCCCCGGCAAAGCTGGCTCAGCGCAGAAGCCTCCACGCGCTGGCCCCATCCCCACCTTGCAGATGCTGTCCGATATTGCTGGTTGGGGACCCAGTTCTAAACAGCCCATCACTGCTCCAAGGGAGTTAAACAAAGCCCTGAATCTGAGTGGCCTCAAAGATTGTGGGTCTAATAACTGTCTTGCTGAATCTAAATTGGCTGCGTATTCAAGAACTGTGATGTTAGAGCTGTAACTCTCCTTCAGAGACTGCTGTCCTCCCCTTCCACTGCTCTCTTGTTCCCAGATGATATCACTTACAAGCAGAGGAGTGTCTCCTCCATCAGTGGCCCCTTCCATTAAAAATTCCTTCTAGCCTGTGGTTTGACCACGCTGCTCCTCCCAGCCAGGGAGGGCAGAAGGGGGATGCTGGCCATTTACAGGCCGCTTGTGACTCCACTGCTGCCCTTTCCTCCTCTGGCTTCTTTTAAGAAGTGAGTCTGAAGGAGAAAAAGGGTTAGGTCTGCTGTTCCTAAATGAGCTGCGATGTTCTTCAGCTCTGTGAGCAGCAAGCACCGAAACCCTGCCAATGCTGTGTGAGGAAAGGATGTGTCTCTACTCCCTTCATCCAAGAGCTCTTGATGTCATCTCAGCAAACAATACTCCCTACATCTTAACATAAGCCGAACATCAAATCCAGAGGAAACATGCTAGGTTATTAATCACCATTATATGTAGTAGAAAACAGCCTGGAATCTGCTTTCATTCAGAAATACCGGATGCAAGAAAATACAACTACTGCCTACAATTGGCTCCTCTACTTCCCGCCATGCAAGGAGAAATACGTACTTACAAAAAGTTTGCTACCTGCTGAGCACTTTAAACAAAGCGTCTTTGTTACACCTTCCCTCGCCTCACACATCACTTCTCTCTTCCTAGACCCTTGATAACTAGACAGCCCTTTCCCTGCCATGACGCCCAACGTAAAAGACGGTGAGGCCAGAACTTCAGACACAGATTTCACAGACACCTTCCGTCTAGAGCCACCCCAAGCAAGCAAAACAGGAGGGCAGCAGAGCACTCTGCTTCTGAATGGAGCAAGCCCTGGGCTCTCT
The DNA here is from genome assembly GCF_000699145.1 of Aptenodytes forsteri. Classification (NCBI taxonomy): domain Eukaryota; kingdom Metazoa; phylum Chordata; class Aves; order Sphenisciformes; family Spheniscidae; genus Aptenodytes; species Aptenodytes forsteri. The sequence continues at coordinate 3,517,681 of NW_008794753.1, read as the reverse complement.
GAAGTTGCAGTAATACAGCATGGCTGCTCAGGAGCGTACTTGATCCCTGGCCTTCTCCTGTATCTCTAAGGAAGCCGGCAGGAAACCAGGACAGAGCAGGCAAGACAGCAAGAAATTATGCATGTTCAAAATGGCCTTTATCATCAGCAGTTCCTCAAAACTGCAGATAGCTAGAGACTAAATCTGCACCCACCATGGTGGGAGCAAGTCTTTGTGTGTAGGTCATATTTGTGTAGGAATTCATTGAAACAACTCCCCAGCAAGGAATACTTTTGTGCAGAGTCCCAAGGCCTGACTTTGCTGCAGTTGCAGGGCTCCCAGTTTCCCTTATGCAAAGGGAGGGGACCGGTCACTGCAGGTTTACAAGCAAGTATAATTTTCTGTGATAAGAGCAGAAACACCAAGTATAGTGCATCTATTTCTTTTTTTGCACTTTTGTTTTTTAAGAACAAGCTCTGTCTTGGGATGACACTGTAATGCCAGCCTTTGCTTTCTACAAATACCTCTCTGTCCTGCCGCAGGCACTTGGAAAAGAAGGAAACGCAATAAGGACATTACGGAAAATTACTAACACAGATCCACGTCCAGCCCACAGCGTTGCCACCACTGTCTTTCCAAGCTCTGGCCTGACTCAGGGACTCCTATAATGTGAAGCTGCAATGCTACTGACAGATGGTGGCTTAGGTCCTGCGAGCCAAGCACCTACTAGAGAAAGATCCATTGCACCTCCTGTTCTCCTGCCTGCTCACTCAAGCCGTACAACCAAAAGGGATGACAGGAGGGTCAGACAACAGGCTGATGCCGTTAGAGAATGAGGGCTTCTGCTTCAGCCCAAAAGAAATGTCATACTCTGTTCTCTTACTGTGTTGCAGCGCTCACCTGACCTGGCATCCCTCTCTTCTTCTTCTTCCTGATTGTTCTGTGTACAACTGGTACCCATGCCACTGGGCAGCAAGGACTTGCCCAAAGAAAAATTAAAGAAACAGATAATACTGTGAAGCCCCTTTGACAGTTCAGAAAAGATTATTTTAGTAGGTGTATTTAACAGCGGTCTTTTCATTGGCTTGCAAATTACATTTGATTGGTTATTAGTATTTAGGAATTTCTTTACTTTTCAGTCCTGCTGCAGTGTTCCTTTGAACAACAGCTCAGCCAACAGGGAGGTTTCATACAATTGCTATTGACTTAATTCCAGAGAAGGATGTATAACCAAATATCTGCTCCCTAATTAGAGAAAACTCAGATGTCAGTATGGCCATCTTCAGCAAACAACACCCACAGGAGTATTTCAAAGCTTTGCAATATTCTCAGTGTTCCTCGTAAGCTTCAAAAGTGTCAATTTGCAAGTGTTGGAGAAAGATGTAAAGACTTAGACACCACAGAAGGGTATGGGTGGCTTCTAGAAGACTGGGTGTTCTGTCAGTGTCCTGAAACACAGATTCACCAGGCTGCTGGTTACTGCGGTGTCAGCACAGGTAAATGACTTCGCCTTTCTGCAGCAGTGGCAGAAAGCGCCATCACGAAGATTTCAGTCCTCTGTGCCGTTGCAACAACAGCCCAGGAACTTTCTCCAGCAGACTGAAAAAGTAAGTGCTGGGTAGCCCTTTCTTGGCTTTCCTCCAACACTTCTTCCAAGCTCTTCCTTGAGCAGCCCTCTGGGAGCAGCCTCTAGAATCCAAGCAGAAATCTAAACTCCTTCATCCTCACATCAGCCGGACTGAAAATGAAATCCTGGTGACTCATTATGAAAGTACAGACTCCCCTGTGCTCAGGGCTCTGGCCACAATCGATCTGCTACCAGCTCTTTGAAAACGCAGCCAAAAAAGAAGCTTCTTTCTCTCTACTAATGCGGTGCTCAAGCTTTACTGCAACACATGTGGCTGCCCTATACGAATGGCAGCCTGGCTGTGCCAGGGGCAAAGCTTTTGAAAGAAATGGAATAATTAAAGAGCTGCTTTCAGGCAAATTTTTTCTCTTGCAGCTATTTTTGTTCTCAGGGTTTGGAAGTCGTGTGCCTTCATGCATCGCACTCTTACTGCCAGATTCAATTTTTCCACTTGGTTTCTTCTTGCTTCTGATAGCTGGACATAATATCCAGCTAAAAAAAGAGAGCTGGGATTTCTGGAGTTGCTTTTCTTTTCAGGAAAGCAACAGCAGCCATTGTTTAATCTGCAGACATCAGCTAGAGGCCAGTGTAGCAAGGCAGTCTAGCAGCGTATTTCTTGCCAGAAGGTGGAGAGAGCATCTATAATTTACTCCCCATTTTTATCATACCCTAAGAAAAGGAGTTGATATATTTGGACTCTGTGTGGAGGAGGAAGACATTTTGGGTCTGGTATCCACTAAGGTATGACTACAACTGACTATGGCTAGGAAAGCATGAAACTTGAGCTTTATATTTGGTGTACGGACTTGATATAAAAGGTTCCAAGTGTTTGATTTCAAGGACAGTGACCTCAGGCACCTATTCAGTTCCAGGACTGTAATGGAGTTCCAACTTCATTACAGGAACCAAGGGTGAACATTTATCCACCCTTTCCAGTTACATGGTGCTTTTATACCTGAGTGAAGTCCTTGGGGAGATATTATGAGGCCGAGATGTGGTTAGGGATAGTGCAGCCATGCATTCATCTTGGATAAGCTGTAAGTGGAAGACAAAAGGACCTCAGTCCTCAATCAGGTGCCTAACTCCTACCCTGCAGTGTCTTTTCCCATACACCTGGTCTTGTTGGCCAGGGATTTTTCTTTCTGCAGCTCTGGCCCTTTGCTTCTTAGAAAGCAATGTAAGTTCTCTAAGGGCTGGGAGAAGGTTGGAGCAGAGCAGCAGTGTGCAAAAACAGAAGCAGTTCAAGTTCCCTCCCTTCTTCCCCACCTCCTCCTCCTCCCTGACCAAATGATGTCACTGCAGGCCCTGCCACATCAAGGGAGAAACCAGGGAGCAAAATCTAGAAGTAACAGGAGTTGACTCCCTTGCTCACAAACTCACCACTGTCCCTCCCCAGAATGATGTGCATGCATGCCAGCAAACTTCATCATGATCTGTGCCGTTCCAGTATATTGCAAACAAGGTGGTAATGAGCTAAAGCAGTGTTAACCGAGATCCTGCTTGACAGGCCCTGCTTCATACAGCCAGGACAGGCCCAGCACATTTGCTCCAAAGAGGTAGAAAGCTTGGGGAAAGAGATTATACCAGATTCTTTAACACCTGATTTCCCATCCTTCAAGGGTACAACATGCCTAAGTCCACCCCTGGGCTTTTGGGGTTCAAAATGTCCTTATCCTGCTCACTGATGCAGGTCCAGAGTCCACTGATCATGCTTCCCTAGAGAAATAACAGGTTTCAGTGCAACTGCTTTCTGCAGAGCCCAAGCACTGGGCTAAATTCTCTGCCAATTTCATTCCCAAATTTAAATCCTCCCACTGTTCCACCACAGATAAAAGGCAAAACCCTTTCAGTTACACAACCAAGCTGAGAACCTGGAATAACTCCATAGGGATGAGTAATGCCACCTCAGCACCGCTGAGCTCCACTGCTCCACCCTGAAGGGACACAGAAGTGAGGCGAACAAGCATGGCAAGTGGCACATATGATCTCTACTGAACCTACATGCTTGCCATGTCCACAGCACTTGTGACTTCTGACACCAACCGAAAACCCCAGGCACAGGCAGCAGCTGTAGTGTGTACACAGGGATGCTCTGCACTTAGGGCTCACAGGCTCACCCAGCTGGAGGCATCTGGCTAGGAAACCAAGTGATTCTGACAAGAGGGAACTGAATCCCTTCACCCAAAAAAGCAACGTCCCAATTGCTGGGCAGCTAAAAGCTGTGTAGTCATGTCCTGGCTGGGTGCCCTTTGTGTTTCCTGATGCTGTGCTCTTCCTGCTAATGCTTTTCCAGGCCTTGGGCTATTTCCATCATGAGGGGAGAGAAAACAATCCACAACCTCATCTGCTAGTCGTTCAGTGCAAAGTGGAGCCCTTCCAACTAAAGAGATGAGGCTTGAGTTTCCTTGCTCAGAGAAGTCAGCAATTCCCCACAGTCCAGAGGGTTTTGCATTGTGAATTTTTCTTTGTCCTTTAAAGAAGCCATTCAAAAGCATGATTTTTATGTGACAAAAATCTTCTCAGAAGCATTTTTATATCCCGTGGGGACAGGAATAATAAGCTGTACAGCTATCAGAGAACAGGGTCTGTGGCAAGAACACATCTGCCTTTCCCCTCTTGTGACTTGGTTCTACAAACTTCCATTAAACAGTCCTAGCCAAGCACCAAGAGAAAAATCACCCGCATCCCAAAATTCATCAAAGCAAGAAAGTCCCACTGGCAAACTGATGCAGAAATCAAGTCGTTGGCATCGCTACAAGCTGAGGTGAGTGTAATTGTGTGGGTGCCTAGAACTGCATTTTGTAAGCTGTGCTTGGGATGCAGTTAGAAGGACAGAGCTGGTAGAGAGGACGGACAAAACCGGAGGGGAAATGACATCCTGACTGAGGGGCCCTGGCTGTGACAGGTCAACCACAAGGCCCCTTTTCTGGTTAGATTATCATCAGTCACCATTTGCTTCTGACTCTGCTGAGTAATAGTCTTACATAAGAGATGGTTTATGATGACTGGAGCAATGAGCAGGCCTAACAAAGCTGTTATTAGCTGCCACACAAGTCATCTCTTAGCCTTGACTTCCCCATTGCTAAATTGATAAATATTTGCTCCACAGTGACACTGTGAGTATTCAGTGATTAATCCATGTTTGGCAAGCTCCGGGGGATCCTCAGGTGACAAGCTGACTACAGCAAAGAACAGTCATGTATTCGATTAATAAACCTTAGCATTAAACAATATCGTATTACTAACCAGCTTAGGCATGAAGTAATCAACAGACATTTCTCAGAGAGGCCTGTCTGCATTTTTCACATTTCTTTTTCTTCATGGTGGAATAGTGGTCATGGTTTTCTTGAAATTTTTTGTTAACTGAGTGCCTTTGACACAAACACACACGTGTTCTACATGAAGGCAAGTACTGCAGAAATCCAACAGCAAACTAGGTATTAAAAAGTAATAAAATGACCTAAAAACGCTTGGTTACCTCTGGCAACTATATGAGGAAGAGAACCAAAAGAACATAAAATGTAATTCCAAATTATTAGCTGCTATAATAGCAACTACTTATACTTGCAGCTGTCAAAGCAACTCACAAAGCTGACTTAATTAAACACGCCCTTCTTTTTCCTTGCAAAGTGCATTTGGTTTTCCTCACTTTTCTGGCAGGGAAACTGAGGCATAAGAATACAAAGACTAAGATTTTTTTTCAGTATTGAAGTTCAGAAAAACACAGGGCTATTTTCTGTATGCAGTCACCAGATTACAGGTTGTTAAATTGGTCGAGTAAAGGGCTCATTTGTCCCTAAGGCACATGTATACACAAAGGCTATCTCATTCACCATTTACAAAAAAGCTGCACTTTTACAGCCAAGCATGTAAAAAGCACCTCGGAGGTTCGTGCTTTCGAAAGTGCCCACCAAATGTAGGTACGTCTCTTTGGGGCCACACAGCCCTGCACTGCATGAGCTGATCCTGCTCCCAGTGATCTCAGCAGGACACATGGGGTCCAAGCCAACTCCCATTGCAGTCAACATGAAGACATCCCTTTAGCTCAACAGGAGCAGGAACGTTTCCGGAGAGCCTGCCTCCCTCCCTCTACCTCCGTTGGTGCCAATTCTAACTCGGGCTGATTTGTGACTCTTACATATGTGATCTAACTGCTACATCATGTTACCACTCCCTTACAAGCCGCCTGTATTGCTGTGCGTAAAACTCTCCCCCAGTTGGAGAGAAGGAGAAGCTGTATCCCTTGAACTCTGAACTGAGCCCCACCTGCAGGCCAGCTGTTCCCAGCTGCTGGCTCGGATGCACGCCCGCTTGCTCAGTTTCAAATCTCTCTTGCCTTGGATGAGTCATACATGCAACAGGAGCACCACATCCAAAGCAGTGCTTTTATACCTTGTGCTATACCAGATCAACACGTTGAGTGGGCTGGGTGATTCCTAGAAACCCACCTTGCACCGGGAATAACTGCATGCACATGTGCATAAAACCCGCTTTGCTAGCGGCAACAAAAATGACTGTCAAATCCAGGAAAATAGCTAATCCATGTCTTGCAGTGACAACTCCTCCACAGAAACATCTTCTGTGGCCAGGAAAAGGACTGCCTCATGAGCCTAATGTGTTTGGAAGTGAGCCACTGGCATATTCAGGTCAAAGACAATGTTATTTAGCCACCCGGAGCATTCAGATCTCTGTTTAATATAGTTCCAAATCAGGCTGCTAAGGGCCCTACACTACATGTCACTACAGTGATGTTCAGGGTCTCCCTTAGTTTAATGCTGTGGGACAGAATGAAACATGGGCTTTCCAGAGCTCAGGACAGGAAACAGTAACTCCTGGATCCTATTCCTGACGGCCACAGCATCCATGGGAGCCACTTACCACAGTCTCTGTGCCCCATTATTGCTACTAAAAGACTGAGAAAAAGGAATCCTTCCCTCTCTCGCAAGAGTGTTTGGAGGATTTAATAAATAGTAGTGGCAAAACGTTCAGGGAGTCAGAAGCTGTAGGTGTGCAAAGCGGAGTTATTATTTATTAAATCTGTGTTCTATCTGAAATGGAGTGAAACCAGCATTTGCCTTGGTGAGACTAGCTCTGCCCCTAACTAGACGAGGCTGTTTGGCACAGGCACAAGTCATTTCTCATTCAACTCCTTCTTCCAGAACCATCAGCAGCCTGACAAGGTCACTAACAGCTGCCAAACTACTTTCCAAAGGAGCACAGACTTTCTCTAGAAATTAAAATAAGGTGAGTGTGTTCCTTCAAGGAAAGGGGGCCTGCGGGGGAAGATGGCATTTTAAGTTCCACCTCCATATCCTCGTCTTCCGCAAGATACTGTATTTCTGGAGGTTTAAACTGAGACGAGGTAAAAGCCAAGCACTGATTACTAGTGGTCACTCTTTGGATTTTTTTTTGCAAGAGAGAAAATTGCTGCTTTCATTGCATGGTGAAATACGGCTGTGGATGACCCTACAGCAAGTACGTTAGTCTCACTTCCTTTTGTTGGCTGCTACTGTAAGACACAAAAGAGAAAAACAAGGAACCTGACATAGACAGACAGCAGAGTCAGCAAAACTCTAAAACAAAGTAGTTATTAACCTCCCTAAATACCTATCTGAAAGCTTCTGTGCCCTCTAGTATCCACCGTTCTTCCTCCTTTCTTCAAAAGAATAAGTACACTTTGCATCTCTCTGTCAATGTGAGCAGACAGCACCATGGCAACAGCTCCATGGTGACAGTATCCATGACAACCAGATCCTGCAATTGCTATGGCTTCCCCTTCAAAATGAGAGCTTGATTTGCATGGCTTTTTGCATTTGCTCGTGGAAATAGCATGGGACCGGTTACGAGATAGTTAAGCGTAGCCAAAGGTTTCTGAGGGTAATGAGCAGAGTATACAGGGTAGTGTTGGAGATGTAAGTTCTAAGGAGTAATGAAACGGGATAGTGTCATTAAATACCAGATCAGCATCCCACCTCAGCTGGAGTGTGGGCTGGAAAGCAAAGACAGTCTGGGTGAGATGCTTTCTCAAGGCTACAGCTGCAGCAAGTTTGTAGTTCTCATACACGAGGCAGAAGAGCAGCCGTACCAGCAAACTGCCATTTCAGACACACACATCGCTTGTGAAAATACTGGAGATTTTAATCACTTTGTTGGTGCTGGTTCTGCCAGGCTCAACAAGCACAATCCTCCAGGAGTACCTCCCAGAGGGATCTGAGAAGGGACTGAAGAGCTACTCTGGATGAGAACATATACTCCCTCCATTAATGCCAGCCATTCCTGAAACCAAAAGCTCTCTGAAAACGTGAATGGAGCCTTATATACTCACATGCTTCACACATGTCGTATAGCTTAGGAGGGAAAATTGAGGTACAGAAAGGGGACTCATCTTGCAGAACTTCAAAAAGCAAATAAGCACGAAGTCCCCTGAGTCCTGGTCCCAGTCTTAAACGACTCCTGTTGGAAGAGTCAACCTAAAACTGGGAAGAGGGATGGCGGGGAGTGAAACCAACCAGGAGCCAGGAAGAGTATGTGGGAAACACACTCCATCTACAGAAACTTTCCCATCCCCAGCCCACTAAACCCAGTTGCTCTGTCCACTAAGTGTGGCTCTTATTATACCCAGCACGAATCCGTCCCTGCCGTGCACACCAGACAAACAACACTGCCCTCCCCCAATTACACACACAGCAGTGGGATGCCTAGAGCTAAAGAGTGTTAATTTGGGATTAAGTTGCACCTGAGGCTTTAGTGGCTCCCTGGCTGATGGTCGGGCTAGCAAGCTGCTGCCATCTGCTTCTCCTTTGCTTCTTCTCTACTACCTCTCCCAACCAGCCCTTCACCCCAGCTACCCACATGTGGGCCAGGCCCAGCCCTATCATGCTGTCCGTTTAAAAATCAGCAGCCACCACTTCTTTCAAGCTCTGTGGCGTAACAATTTCTAGTCAAACCAGACTTTCCCATCACATTTCCACCAATCCTGTGCATGCCGATCCTTAGCCCTGGCTCTTCCATACCTCCACTCATCCTCTTCAGAACACCTGGCTCTCCACATGGTGGGGGGAGCAAAAAAAAAAAAAGGAGCAGCCTGGATAATTGAAAACTCTGCATACAACTGAGGGAAGTCAGATCCAATGTATTACTATTCAGTTGTTGCCTGGGTTTAAGTTTGCTGAAAGGAGCTGGCTTCCTAGTCTTGAGTCTGATGTGCATGAATTAGTCACAGCACATGAACAGCACTGTCCTCAGTTGTCTCTCACTGGTCCCTCTTTCCTTCCAGAGAGGAACCAGTTCAGCTGATGTTGACTCCCTTGGGCCTTAGAGTCTATTGTTCTTTCGTCAACAGCAAGATCAGGACAAACTAGATTAAAATTCAGTTGGGTAGAAGTCCAATGACTTCAGTAATGCTTAAATTCTATTTCAGAGCAGCAAGTTCTCAAAGTTCAAGCTTCGTTTACCTTTCTGTGGATCAATGGCAAAACTCTGCATTTAGCACCAGGAGGATGAAATCCCATCTTTCTTATCCTTGTGAGGGTTCCTGGTTTTACTGATGGTGGTCTGGATCAGGAGGAAGTGACTCAGGGAAGATGCCCCTCCATCAGCCCCTGAGCCTGATGCTACCTGCTCTCACCCATCCTTATCAAGCTTCTGAGCAGGTTCATTTGCTTTCTTCAGATTCTTGGGAAACGCAGCTTGTTCCCTTGTCCCCTTGTTATTTACCCCCTTCTATCCCTCACTGCAAGCTCCCTGCCTTCTGTTTGTGTGCAGAGGGGGAGGGAGTTCCCACAGTCCCTGCTGGCTGCAGCACTCTCACACAAAGGAAAAGTAAATGTTTATCTGGTTCTTTGGTATGTATATCACTGCTGTGCTTACAGCTCAGTAGAGAAGTCTTGCTGCAGCTGGAGTTAATGCCTTGGAACACCATATTCCAAGGGTGGGTCTAACTAGGCTGGGGAGAGCGCTGTCTAGTGACTTGGAGCAGAAGTCTGGGAGCCAGTGCTCCTGGGTTGTACCCTTACCTCTGGCAATGACTCAGTCGTGTCATCAGAAATAACTCATAATCACTCCCTGCCTTGGCTTCCCCATCTGTAAAATGGAGCTGTTTTCAGAAAGTTGTACTGTGAACTCCACTTAATGACTACTGCACCACATTCAAAGACCTTCAGATCAAAGATAGTGTGAACAGATTACTGTTAATATTGCCAGAGAGTTATTAACACACCCCTAGTGCTGACAAGTCAATAGCCTTCCCAAGCATAAATGCTCGACACAGTGAAAACACTGACCTAGATTTTGAGTAATTATGCTGGAAACTGGCATATGTGATGCTTTTGCTCTCTGGCTTTCAAGTCAGCAGCGTTCATGTAAGTAGAGAATATATAGCTACCTTTAGTTTCAGAGCTGTCCCTTTCCTACTGCCACTGAGTGTTTCAAAGTGTTCGCAAGACCAGACCAAAGATTATTCTCTCTTTCTCCATCCCCAAACTGAGGTGTCTGCTGCTTGAGTGGAAGCAGAATGTTTGCTCCGTGCAAAACAAGGTTTGAAACACCCCATGACACTTCAACTTCCAGCCAGGAAAGGGCAGTGTTGCTTGCAAATCCTAGGTGCCTCATTGCGGTACAGGGTGAACATAGGGATCACTACACAGAGTGGCAAGACCAGTCTTGTGATGCCAACAGTGACCTGTCTGCAAGTGAAAGAAATTCCCCTAACACATCAGTTCAATTGTCAGTGGAGAAGAGGAGAAAAGAGCTCTCTCCTGACCCTTACAGTGAAGAGGTGGTATGAACTATGGTGTTAGTGTACCTCATCTTACCGTGTCTGAGTGTAGGGACACTCACATATTACTAATCATCTTGACAGTAAGAATTTTTACCCGTTTTTCATCCCCTCGTTAAATCAGGATTTTTCAATATGTCCACCATTCCTGCTAAATGTATGAACGTCCACTTTCTCATCTTTTTGGTACAACAGCCCCAAATAGCAGTGCACGGTGCAGCGAGAGGGAGCCTAGTCCTTCACAAGAGTCAAAACATGGAGTCGTAGCTCAATTCTGAATGGACAGCACATGTGTGAACCACGCAAGGGAGCAGGCTTCACAATGGGATGCAGGTTATTGCTCCATTGTGCTGACTGGGACTAGGCTGCTGGCTTGCAGACAAAAGCCAGGCTTGAAAGGTACAAAGGGCAGAGATCTAGGTCTTGTTATACGCAGTCATACAGTGCACGCCAAAGAAGCTCATCTGACCAAGTCACTAGTGACATATTCAGAACCGCTCTTGCTTAAATCGGGTTAAGGAGAAAAGTCCAGTTTTACTAGAAAACATTGATTTCCTTCCTGATTTCTGTCTGTATAAGGAACTGGAGTCTGGTGCTGAAATCTCATGAGATACTGGTCTTCACAGAACTGGGACTCTGCTTGCCTTGACTGCACAGCTTGCTTAGAGCATCCATGAAGCTATTGCCCCAGACAGTACAGTTCTTGCAGTAGGCTGGCTCTGGCAGTGATAAAAATCACAAGGCACAGGCAAAAGTGACAGGTTTGATAGAGAGTTAGTATGGGATGTTTCCACGGCACTGAATTAACCTTCCTGTTCCCTTTACATGTGTGAATTTAGGACAGCGATACTAAAGTTCAGCAGTCAGGTCTGTTTTAAGATGGCACCTTGAACATGTAAGCCTCAGGGAACTTGGGTTTATCAAAGGGAGTGGTGAGAAATAAAAAGGAGGATTCCATTAACCACTGTGGGAGTTTGCCCATGGAAAAGAGCACTCCTGAACAGGAAAGTCAACACCTTCTGAGCAGGCAGCCTTTGTAGTAGCTGGGCCTAGTATTTGATCCCAGGTCAGTTCTTCATAGATCAATATATGATCCGCACAGCAAAACCCAATCAGAAGTGACAGGAGTTAGTCTGCAGTGTCAGACAAGCTATGTCTGCTAAAGAAAATAATCTGTGGTTCTGTGCATGCACTGTATTTAAGGGTTATTCTCTCCAGATGCAAAGATTGCACGATATGAACAAAATTACAGACTTTGCTGCCCAGAATAGGTTGCAATGGAGCGAGTCTGACTAAACAAGGAGGATAACTTGGTAGCTTCTCCCACCTGGCCTTGGGTGGGTGGGACACAGGTACAGGGAAGCCACCAGCTCTCAGGAAAAAAGCAGAAAGCAGCAAATTTAAAAATACAAGGCACGGGAAGATCCCTGACCAACAGACTGAGGTAATAAGCCCAGCTGCGCACACCCTCTGGAAGAGAAGGATACAGAAGTGTCACAGGTACCACCAGGAGTAACTGAAGTGGGAGAAAATAGCTGGCCTCCCATACGCCTCTGCTGTCACCCTGTCAGGAGGGCACATGTTATTATACTGCTTCCATTACATGCATTCACCAAACGAACTGCACGCGAAAGGTGCAGACAACCCTGTCCCTCCCCACTCCCCAGACAGCATGCTCCGCATTCACTGTGCCAGGCCAACATCTCTAGCTGACACCACGCAGGAAGAACACAGGCTGCATCTGCCACGCTCCCCAGGCAGCTGGAAGCCTCATGGCAAATTTATCGAGGGTCCTTGACCTTGCAGACTCAAGCAAAGCTAGACCAACAGAATCTTTTCAGGGAGGCAGAGACAATAGGATCTGCATGCACCTCACAATGCTCTCTGCAACCAGAAAATGCATGAGACTAACCAAAGGATGAAGTTTAAACAAAAGCATCTCTTTAAAAACTTAACCCTACTGAGGTCCTTACAGGCACACATACAGATGAACTGAGTCTTGTCATCCCAGCAGCAGCATGGACACAGACCTCCAAGACAGGGCAGAGACCAGTGCAGAAGGAATGGAAAGGCCATGGAGATGGAAGCAGCTCCCTCCAGACTAAGGAAAGAATTAGAAGCTTTGCAGGAATTAACTCCTTTTTTACTGTGGTTTTATTTAACCAGCTCTAAAAAGCCTTTCTCTTTGTCTTTAAAAGGCAAGAGCTGACCCTCAGAGCAAGAATTGTGGTTAGTCACTCTCCGCACCCCCATGGAGGTAGGACAGGAGAGGAACTGCAGTACCACACGTGAGTGACTCCCACCCTTTGCTCTGCCCACTGTCCATTGTTGCCCTCTTGCTTTGCTCTTAAGCACTCCCTCTCCACCCAGTGCTTACAAATAAAGTCTGCCATCCCAAAAGCTTGAAAAAAGACTTCTCTACCATTTTGTTCCAACGGGTATTTTCTCTCATCACAGGCACTCACACACACACACACACTCCTTTTTTACTGTGGTTTTATTTAACCAGCTCTAAAAAGCCTTTCTCTTTGTCTTTAAAAGGCAAGAGCTGACCCTCAGAGCAAGAATTGTGGTTAGTCACTCTCCGCACCCCCATGGAGGTAGGACAGGAGAGGAACTGCAGTACCACACGTGAGTGACTCCCACCCTTTGCTCTGCCCACTGTCCATTGTTGCCCTCTTGCTTTGCTCTTAAGCACTCCCTCTCCACCCAGTGCTTACAAATAAAGTCTGCCATCCCAAAAGCTTGAAAAAAGACTTCTCTACCATTTTGTTCCAACGGGTATTTTCTCTCATCACAGGCACTCACACACACACACACACACTCTCAAACACATTCTATTGTCTGTTGCACCAACGTAAAGAGTCCTGGCACTGTATTAGGATCATTATAACCTGCTGGGGAGTAGTGTGATCTGTCCCTTTCTGTGCCAGATTCAAGCACAATATGAATCAGCTACTGCTTCCATAGGCAGAACCTGGTATCTTTGTAGTACTTTCAACTCTGCTGTGCCTGGGTCATTCTGGGGGAATTTATCAAAAGTGGCAAACAATAAACGTCCCAGGAACCAATTAAGACAGGCTAAATACAAAAGGCTGCTTGAGCACACAGCAGGACCATCTTACTGGGTTTAGGGAGTCACAGCAAGTGTCAGGAGGGTGGGATTCAGTGCCTGGATTCACTGGCTTGTTGGCCTGTGAATACAGCTGCCTCCCTTAAGTGCTTGTCCTTGTTCCACAGCTCCTGAGAAACCAGAATTCACAGCTCTTGTCTGCTCTGCAAGGCAGCCAAAAGGCTGTGCTGATGTCAGGGAGGAACTGAGATGCTCGGATGAAATACACTTGGTCTTATGAATGAGAAACAGTAGCACTAATTAAATTGCCATCAGACTTGAAGGGTCTTGAAAGAGGCTATTTCCATGCTTGTGAATGGCGCATTCAGCATTTCAAGCTGAGAGAGAAGCGTGGCAACTGGAAGAGCAAAGCTGACCAGAGAGATGGATGGAGACAGATGAGAACAGACATTAGATAGAGATATTTCTAATGACTCATTTCTGCAGTCCTGGTTTGCTGCACGGCAAATGTCCTCTGCCCAGCCACGCTGCACTAGCTCTGCAGCCCCAGCATTATATAGGACCTACCAAAGCATGCATGTGTGCATGAACCACCTACTAGCCTGGAGCCTGGTTTGCCTTGGCTGAATGCTGCAACACAAATCAGCAGCAGCAATGCTATTTATTAAAAACACCACCTGGCCAGGATCCTTGGCGCAGCACCATGATACCTGGAGGAGAGAGACTTGCCGAGGGGAAAGTTTGCTTTTGACGCTTGAGGTCTCACCACATGGCTTCACCGCAGGTCAGTAAAGGCCTAATAGCCTCATGCTCCACGCGGAAAGACTAAGGCAGGGGGAATAAATAATCGCATCTGCTTACACAGCAATTCAGTGGCAGATGTGAGAGTACTTACTCCCAGGGCACTGTTTTATGCTTTGATGGCAACAGCTAGCCAGTGAGAAAGCTACCAAAGGTGGGTTAACATCAAGGCCTTCACTGGCAAAGGCTTAGAGGAAAAGTACTGGAGCCAGCTAGGGTTTAAAGGGCATGCATATGCAAAGTCCTCAAGCAGATACTTGATTTTAAACCTGTCTCTCACTCCCACAAATTCAATGGGATTTCACATATATGCCTAGTGCTAAGCACATGCTTCACCCAGCTTGCTAAGTTGGAACAGGAATCAGAGTGAAGAAATGTCTTTGTAAAACCAGCTGCGCTGGTATAGCTAGTAGGATGAACTAGATCCAGAGATATGCCCAGCAGGGAGTAAACTAGGGAGTTAATGCTACATACAGCTACACTTAAAGCCCTGGGTGCCTCGCTGTCCCAAGGATGAGAGATGAAAGACATGGAGAGCCTCTTGCTAAGCCGGGCATGTAAAGCACTCATAGTTTTCTGTAGGCTTGCTCTATCTGCGTTGCTCAGCATTAAAGAGCAATTTGGTGCAGAGCACAAGAGACGTGCACGCTAACAAACTGGAGTCCCACAACAATGCCAGCCACAAAGCAAATGTTTTCATCACAGCTGAGCATCCCAGGCTAGCCTAGACAAAGTGAGGAAAAGAGTTGTTGCCCCAAGCCACAGTAGGTCAAACTGCAGGTTGCTAAATTTCTCTAAATAAAAATATGTTCACCATGCTTTTATGCAAACAAACAAACAAACAAACAGTAAAGCCAGGCACAAAACCGAGGATGAGGTATTTTGGAGGTCTGCATGACCATTGTGTCTCTTTAATTGCTGGTACTGCCTAATGCAAGGACACCACAGATGCCCTTGTCCGTGGAACTGCATTGCTCTGTGACTCCAGAAAACATACTTCCAAATGCATGACATATCTTAAAATAAGAAGCACGAAATCTTTTTTATTTGCCTGTGGCTACTGGGCTTTTCTCTGGAACCATTAAGTCTTCGATTTCTCTGGGTCCCCTGTGATCACGTTACCAGAAGCTGCAATTTTAAAAAAATTAGGTATCACAAACTAATTATCAACTCCTAATCCTCAGCAACCTAATGGAATGACTGCTACGGCGTGAGAGGTGAATTTGGCCAGCAAGTGAAAGCAGGCAGGCTGGATCGTCTAGCATGAGACACTGAGACACACACATCCCCCTCCTGCCACAGATAAAATCCTTAATACTAAGCCAGGAGGGCAGGACACATGCAGAATCAGCATGTATAGTGAGAGTAGGTGGGTGATGAATGGCAGAATTCACTGTTAAATGTCTACCTATTAAATGGAGGCCTTAAATCACATACTAAATGTTTACCGGCACAAGTGATGAATTAGACCCTGAAAATGAAGGCTGCATACCTTGTCACTGATCTACGTCAAATTCATAACATAAGAACACAGAGGAAGATCTTCTGACATCAGTAGGGATTGAGCAGGTTTTTGGTTAGAAAACAAATCTGTTTTATGCAAAATAGTGCAGCCTTGCACCTTGCTGGTAACGGCGTAGAGTGGCAGGTAGACTCAGGGCCTATGACTCACTAGAATTCCACAGAAAAGTTGTTTTGGAAAAAAAGCACCACTGGCAGATGTTAGATGGACTCTGCTATGCTGCACAAGCCTTCTGCCTCGAACCAGAAATAGCTGGACTGCAGATGTGTGCAAGATTTTGTTTAGTCTATCATGGTTATTGCTGCGGAGAAAACTTTGTTTTACTCCTAAATATTCCTTCTCCCACACACACGCATGACCACAATGCACACACACACAGTTTGGCAGAAGATGCAGAGCCTGCCTGTTTGAAACCTAGAGGTGGAATACAAAGGCATTTCAGAGAGATCAATGGGAGCCAGAGAGCGGTAAGGGGAAAAGACACATTGGCAATAACAGGAGATGCTGCAAGTCAGGGAGGGAGGCTGGGAAAACGATGCAGAGAGGCAAGGGTAGATTAGCAAAGGGAAGTGCAAGGAAGCAGGAGAAAAGTGCTTTTGTCGTCTCTCAGGGGCAGAGTTTCGGTTAATACAAGGTCGATGTGAAGCACTGCTGATTTACACCAGCTGGGAATCTAGCCTTCAGCATCGGTTCTGCATCCTTGCAGCCACAGAGAGTTTTGCCATGAGGCTTCACTAGATCAGGCCTTTGCTTCCTATGCCTCTTTGTGTTTCAGAACCGTGGGCACCGATCGTGCACCTGGCCTGGCTCTGAACCCCTTCTTGTCCCTTGACAGTCTCTGAAGTGCCAAACGAGAGAGGAAGAGGGACTGTGGTGAGAAAGTCACATAGACAAATGCAGAGCAAGGCAAACGTTCCAATTTGCCAGTGGCAGGTGTCCCTTTGCCGCAATGGCAGTGATAAATGTCACCCTGACCTCCTAAACACAAACACACACTCACGCACACTCTGTCTCTTGTTCCCATTAGCTCCGGAACAGACAACCACACAGGGCCTATTCTACGGGCACAGTATCATCTTGCACTGATTGCTACTCGTCCCCTGCCTTGACGGTGAATTTTGAACTCATTAGCTTAGCTGCTAATGGCTCTGCACGTGGAGCACAGGCACACTTGGGGCCGCAAACAAGGCCCTCCCTGGGGCCCCCCGCCACAGGAACTCCATTGTGTGCCCCAACACTGGAGCTGTGTTCCCCTTGGCCGGCTCTCCGCGATTCTCCCTGCTCTGCGAGATTTCCCGACCCTCTGCCAAAGCTGAGCCTCACTGGCCTTTTCAGTGCTGGGGTTTTGCTTTACATTTCCCAGCACGGCACTGTTGTCAGTGCAGCTCCGTTGGCAGGGGCGACGTTCCCAGCTCTCACCAGCACCTGAGCCCACGGTCACCCCATTCTGCTGGAAGTACGGGGCCCAGACCCTCACGGAACCCCCAGAATTCTCCCTTGCGAACCCCAAAAGGAGTCCGGTTTTGTGAGAGGTATTTGGCATTTGGCATTCCTCACTGTGACACTTGTGACCAGCCTTTTGAAAGTGTTTCCTGCTCATCATGCTGAGTCATTTGGAAAATCTACCTCCCAGAGGTTCAAGTGCCTTTGGCCCTGCTGCTCAAACCTTCCCGTAAGTGGAGAAGTGCTGTGATACTAGTAAAACAGGGAAATCTGAAAAAGGCTGCTAGGATAAACATAATTATCAAAATCAATGGCAAAATGACACGGGAATTCACAGATTTGCGGTCTGCAAGCAGTAGGGACAGTTAGGACTGTCCAGTCATACTTGCATTACCCAAACCAGAAACTTCCAGTCGGTCACTCCAAGACCAGTTCTAGCTCGCTGGGAACACCTCTCATACAAATGGCCACATGGAGATGGGGTGGCAGTCCCCACTCCTCAGCAGAGGTAGGTCTAAAGCACATGACAGAGGAGGTCAGTGCATTCCTCCAGCCTGCAGACGGGGATACGCATGGGGATGCAAGTCACGCTGCCATCTCACAAGGCCAGCAGCAGAGCAGAGCAGAGCACCCTCCTCCTCAGAAACACAGATCCTGTTCATCGATTCTACCTTGCCAGCATTTGCCAGTGTCAAATGTTTCTCTGTTTCCAGAGGGAAGGAACTCTCTTGCCCCTGAGGGCAGCAATATTCAGAACTACACTCCCCTGGGAACAAACACTAATGTTGTTTTTATGTGCACCCTGCCTTACCACCCCTTCAACACCTCCTTTGCCTTTGCAGCAAAATTAAACTTCAAGCTTGTCTCAGCGCAACAGCTTTTATGGAAAGAAGTGGACCCGTGATGCATGGAAGCCAACAGTAAATCTGACATTAAAAAAAACACAACCCCCTGGGAGGTACTGCAGACTGGAAAGTGCAGCACAGCAGATCCAAACTACCCATGTTTCAACTCTGCATGGTGCGCCAGTCCCCTTGGCATATAGGCTTCCAGTTAAAACCACCAGTTTCAAAGCAAATTCCTGCCAGAGACGCAGTCCTTGAATCTCTATCCCAGCCACAGAAGGAGCAGTGTCCCATTATCTAAGGCAGAGAGAGCATCTACCACTTTCATTGGATAATCCCTTAATTAGTGTGGCCTCCAAAATAATCCTATTGAACGATTTACACACAGCACAGTTTAAAACAAGCCATGCCACAGATCCCAGGGTAATGGACAGTATGTCATTCTTAGGTGCCTTTGTACTAGTTGATTAGCTTTCTTTTATACCTGCTAAAACAGGTTGTGCCCCGACCCTCCCAATCTTTCCACAGCACTAATGGGCCTTTGCTTAATACATTATAGCTTGCTGGACTTAAAAGCCAATAAGGCTCTTTTGACTAACTCCTAAGACCACATAGGCCATTAAAAAAACATGCTGGCTGAAAGCTTATTTTCCAGAGTTGTCCCCAGTCTTGACATGAAGCTATCAAGACATGCAACATCACTAGCTCCATGGGCACTGTGTTGCTACTGGTCCACGCTTTGCTTTTAATGTGAATATGTTGGACAACATGTTCAGGCTGCGTCATCTCAGCCCTCACCAAGCCCCGCTCTGCAAACTCAGAACACTCGGATTAGCCAAGTCTCTCCACAAGTGCAATGTGCTCTATAGGAACACTATACACTGGCTGGCTGGCTCAAGGTATTCCCTGGATACATTCCAAGCTGGCACCTAAGAACAGCTTGCAGGCAGCATCCTTTGCAAGGAAAATCATTTCAATGCCAGAAGCTCTGTCCTCCCTGTCCAGGCTGAAGAAGTAGGATGGGGATTAAGAAATTAGCTTGGCCTCTTGTAGTAGAGTGGGAAGAAATGTTGTTACTGATTCATGAAGACAGATAAGAAAACAATTGCTCTTCTTATCCAACGTTTTTGGGACTCAGGGATACCTGCGCAGCCCTAAAGGGTTAAGAAATGAGTCCTCATCATGTCCTCCATCGACAGAGAAATCAGGGTCACTGCAGGAATCAACTGAGGGGGTCTGATACTTTAGGCAGTTAAAGCCCTGCAGATCAGGAAGTGCTCCATGAAATCAAACTTTGTATGTGATGCAGTGTGAACTCCCGGGGCCAAAAAAATAAAATAACCTGTCCTTTGTGTTACAATAACAGTTATTCTTTCTTCTTTCTCTTCCTTAGCGCACATATATTTCATGTGCACTGCCCTTTTAAACTGCAAATACTGAGCAGTTCTCAGAGGACAATGTCTGGAAAGGTTTCCTCCTATTGCCAGAAGAAACAAATGTCTTATATGAGGGATATTGGCTGGGGGGAGAGAAGGGGGTTGGTTTTGGATTGGGTTCTGAACGTCTTTTCTCTCCCCTCTTCCCACTCCCTTTTTCTTCTCTGATTCACAAGGAAACCACAAAGCAAACTTAAGACTGAATGAGACTTGTTTTTGTGAATGTTCTGGCTTTCTTTTAGGACATTCACTTCCACCCCCACTAGCCTAAATCTCCTCCATTTATACCAACCCAATAAATTCAGCAAACTTCCACAAGTGTAAACACAACCAAAATCTGGCCTGGTATTTAATTACCATTGCAGAAGCCACTGGGAGTTACATTGATATATAAAGGCAAATTTTAATGCTCTCATTTGGTCCAATGCTGTTTAATTTGGTTTAACTTAAACTTTTCAAACTCTTTAAACACACTGACCTTTCTGTGAGGACAGGCTTACATGACCAAAAGCCCAGAGTTATTCAGTTCTTTTAGCTGCATAACCCATGAAGTGCATCCCTCTGCCTCTCCGGATACCTATTCTGAAAGGCAACTAGCAAGACACCTACGCGACTCTCCACTTCCGTATCTTGCCATCACCACACCATCAGAAGGGTCTACTCTGTTTCAGTGCAAAATCCAGCAGAACTAGCTAAAATTACCTTTGTTGTTGTTTTTGTACGATATTTTACATACTTCAGCCTGTGTCTGCTCAATAGTGGGATTTAAGGGATTTTTAAAAACTTCACAAGCCACTCATTTATTTCCATTGGCACTTAAGTGCCTTTAAAATTACAGCCTCGGATCATCAGCTCTAAAATGAGATTAATTCCCTATCTAACAAAGAATTGTAGGAAGAACTCTGTTATTGCTTATTTACAAGGTCTGGATAATACAGCGATGCACTAATCTGACAGGAAAGGCTGAAGAAACTTCTGAAAAGCATTGGATATAACTGATGTGTTTTAACAAATGCTTCCTTTCCCTGTGAAACAGGTTCTCCTGCTCAGGGCTGAGTAGGAGTGATGACACATCAAAGGCTTTGCTTATGCAATCCTTAGGGCCAAGAGCTAACTCACCGCGCTGCAGCTTGGGATGGCACAGAATTTGTGAAGTGTTACATTAAGCGTAGAGCTGCCTTGGAATTTTCTGGAGAAAAAAAGTATTTTCTGAAAGAACGCCTTGGCACTGGGAAGTGCTGACTTATCAGAGCGAAACATTTCATGGGACAGTGTGGAGACTGGGAATATTCCATTCTGGAAGGAAAATACAGGATGTTCTGCTTCCACCACTTTGGAACTGAGCTCCTTTGACTTCTAAGTTTCACAGTAAGATCTGAACCCAGCTGGAAATGGAATGACAGTTTTCAAATGAAAAATTACTTTGGAATTTTGTATCACAGGAGTTTCTTTGACCAATTTTTCAGCCCATTCCACCTCTGAAATAAAAATTGGAAAAAAATTACAGAAATTCCTGCAAACCTGCACTCCTAGCTCTTCACACAGCTCCAAAGCAAGCCCAGCCCTGTCCTGTGAATTGCCTCCACATTGCGGACTAACCTATCGCACAAATGGGGCTAACGACTGATTTCTGTAATAAGAGCTGGCAAGCATAAGAAAGATCTCACACCCTTCCTCCCATGAATGGGGAAGAAGCATTCAATTAGGAACACTGCCTATTCCTTAACCATTTCCTTTGTGTGCATGGTTACTAATATCTTTACATGACTAGTCAAGCCAGGGGCTACGTTTTTCTGTACTCATTTTGGTTACTACTTAATGCTTACAAAACACATACAGAAGCCACACCCATAGAAAAATAAGGAAAGAAAAGGATACTGTTGTTGGTATTACTTGGTATTATTTGCAGTAGCAACTGCATTCTCCAAGCCCCTATATATTATACAATGTCACAGAAAGAGACTGTGACACCTCCAGTGAGTTTAAGTAGATAAGGCAGGTAAAGAGCAAGAGAAGTAAAGAGAGGCACGGGAGAGGTAACGTGACCCAAGGAAGTCAAAAGAAAAGGTCAACACCCAAACCAAGAATAGAATTGATCCACCTGATCCCTCATCCAGTACTTCGCACTGCCTGTCAGATAAATATAACTCAAAACCTCTGTTAAAAAAATGAAAGGTAATCATCAAAAGCAAGCTGGAAGGAATATGTCTTGAAACAAGATTGGAAGTTGGGAAGAAAGCCAGAAGTTCTCAAGCCTGCAGCTGGTCCATAATGGACCCAACAACAAGCATGCACGCACATTGCGGTGAAATAGTTCAGGCAATGCTGGGAAGAAGCCCATTCCCTGTCTACCTTGCACCTAGCACATCTGGATTTTGGCCTTTAAGTAAGAACACAAGAGAACAGGAGAAAAGCCAAAGGTGGGAGGAATTGTCAACCCCTCCGTAAAGGCAGATGATAGCACTGCATTGTCCTCGCTTTGGAAATGAGATAGCATTTAACTACATGCTTGCAAGTCCTTGCTGACCACTGCGCTCTCTTCTCTGCCGATATCGTAACAACTGGAGCCAAAACATTCCAGATGTTGGCACTAATCCTGCGGACAGGGGTTCCCAGTTCACTGTGTGACACATCTTGGCCCACTTCTGCTCTCAACTGGCTGAGCACCTGGAACGAAAGGATGTCATCCCTGGCAGAGCAGCTGCCTCCTTCAGTCAGGCATCCCCAGGCAGCAAGTTCACAGCGCCTCTGAGATGCTCTGCGCAGTCACTCACATTCTCCCATCAGAGAGACAGCTTAATAAGCGGAGAGGCAGTGTACAGAGTGATGCTGTTTATATCAGTCATGATTTAAGTGAACATCTCCGTCCACTGGAATGGAGATTCAACTGCTTCCGATTTAATTAATGAAAGCCTCATCTGCTTTGGGAAGCAGGACCACTGCCTATCAGTACATTGTTTAAAAAGGCTTTTTCTTCCACACATGAGCATTTCTGTTCTGAAAATCCTGTCACAGACTCACACAGCAGATTAACAAAGGAAATATTTTACCATGTGCCTTGTTCAAAGAGAGGGGGTATAACCGTGCACTGAGTTAAATAAAACCACATCTGCGTTCAGCTAATACAAGCTGCTGGCAAGACGTAACTACAAGCTGGGTATCCACCTGTAGTGCTAACCATTATGGCCATCCGACAGTGATCCACAGGCTAACCATGTGCCAGGCCAAGGATGCTGTTCAAACAGACACAGCTACTTGCCGCGCTTTTGAGCCATACTTAGCATGGTGAGTGGTGGCAAGGAAAGAGTTTATGGCCTCTAAGAGCAGGCAGGTCGTGTTTAGAGACCCTGACCTACAGACGGCTCATTGAGAAGTCTATGAAGACCCCTGTTTGCAAGTATTCCCCACGCGTGCACAAAAGGCAGGGAGCCCAACAGGTCTGACAGATAGAGGTGTGTAACAGTGGCAATCTTGTCAGCGTCCTCCACGCAGCCGACATCCTCTCACTGCAAAGGGAAGATGAGAGTGCAGAGCCCTGAATGAGATGTCCTGGAAAGAAACAGGCCAAGGAGGCAGAGTTCATGTGGGGAGGAGTGCCTGGTTTTGATTTGAGGCTGAGTGAAGGCCAAGCCACGGCCCTGGATTCTCGATCACTGAGATCACACTTGCTGACTTGGAAAACAACTGACAAAACCTCCTCAGAACTGGTGACTGTGACACACCAACCAACCCAAAAGGCACTAAATTCAGCCTTCCACCCAACCCAGAACCAAAGGGCCTTTGATCTGGCCGCTCGTATCCTGAACCAACTCACAGGCTAATGCTCTAACAGGACTTTGCCTCCATCCCAGACGCAGGGATGATCCAACGGCACTACAAAACCACCGCATGTTCCTGGAGGATATGCAGGAATAACACACAGTATCCTGGTTTCTGTGTTCTTTATCTTCACGTTTCTCAGGCTCTCTTTGTGCAGTGACTAGTTTATTTTCAGATCTGCAGAAGAAGGGAAGGTTCACTCTGCTTGCTTGCCAAGTCTTAACCATGGCCTTTGCTCTATTTTGTGGAGGATTTTTGCACATTCAGATTATCTAAAATAAAAATCATCTGGAATAAGAAATAGATGGCTGCTCTTTGTATTTGATAGCGCCCACGTCTATGCTATTGCTAAATGGGAACAATGGCTGCAACGATTTCTGCCTGGTCCTGTGGCTCACTGCGCTTTCAGCACTTCAGCAAGGCAGCTGATCTCTGGCCTGTCACCATAGGGTAGCTCTGATCCTTTCTAAAGCTTTGCTATCAGCCTGCAAATCTCCACAAAAACCAAGACCTGTTGCTACTAATCTCTGTTTCCCTTTCTGCTCAGAAGTGACAAAGCAGAACACAACTCCTGCCTCACATTCCTCCAAGCCCACAGGAAACCATAAATCAGAAGAAAAGCATAACATCCAGAGAGAACTTGCAAAAGGCCAAACACTAGGATGGGCCGAGGGGCTGGAGAAAGGGAACAGGGAACCGGTAAAACTAGCCATAAGGTGAGCACTAACCCACACCTCTGCCTTGGCTGGGAGAGGTCCGGCTCCAAAGAACGGGGGGAAATTGAGGGTCGGGGCAACTAAAAGTCTTCCCCTCTTTCAAGGGAAGATACATATACACATATATCTTTATTCTTCATTTCCTTCCAACCCCCCAGTGCCGCTTCTGTAATTAAATAATAATAATTAAAAAGCTTTTAGCAGGAGAGGGTTAAACCTCCCCAAGTGTCACCCTGGGCAGAGCTCTCAGCTGGCTTCAGCTGTACCTAATGACCCTGCTAGGGGACAGGCCACCAGCCGGAGGGAAGGCTGGCTGTGGGGTGGGAGAAAAAGCTGAAAAGAGTTTGTGTTTGGAGGGAAGGGAGCGAGTAGTGCTTGGTCTGTGAGGTGCTAGCTTTGTTTGGCTCTTGAAGCCTACAGTTTGGAGTGCCCTGAAGCGACCCTGCAAGGCCAGCGTGACCTGCCTGGCCACGAGAGCATGGCTGCCATTGGCCTCTAAGAAACCAAGCTTGCTTGTTTGCACTCCTCCTGGGAGCTTGGACAACACAGGGAACTGTGGTGGTTCAGTTTTGCTTTGCAGAGTCTGTTACTGCATCCTCAGTGCAAACAACCTGGTCTGCAGCCAGGTAATGGGAAGTGAATTGCCTGGCAAGTCTCTCTGGCTTTGTGATAGAACCTGCTCTATCTTCCTCCCATCAACCCTGAGGACTGTGGTTTAGGCTGAAGCACTTCTTTGTGGTTGAATGCAGCAAGGATCTGCTTCATTTAGAGGTGACTCGTCGTTCTGGTCAAAATGGCTGAGATTTACTCTGGCCCAGATAAATCTATTTATAGTAAGTGTTACGCTAATTCCATACGCCAGTCTGATCCACTTGTAGTCACTGGAGCAATAATGCTTTCTGCTACCTGTTCTTTTTAACTATTTTTGTGCAGCCAGCAGCCATTTTGTTCTCGAATCATCAGCTCTTATTATAAGGTAGATGCGTACTTCCCCTTGCTTCCCTTTTCGGTGAACCATATAGTACTCCAAGTCCTGCAGCCCTGCTGATCTCCTCCCTGTGGAAATTGCTGGCTCAGTCCGAGATCTACGCTGTGTTTTGAGTAAGTGGGAGAAACCTAGGTAAAAACAGATTATGCAAGTAGTTTTCAAGCCACTCACATTTAAGTCACTTTTAAAAAAACTGAATTGCTTTTATTACCTCGTCTGAGGTTCATGTTATGTTTTGTAAAGCGTAATTCATTTACTGTCACTCTTGTGAACTAAGGAGTGTGGAGGGGATTTTACTCATTATTAAAATGCATCTGTCTTTGGGATAAACTGTACCAATTGCTTAATGGAGAAATGGCAATACAAGAGCTGTTTTTAGTGGTTTGAGTCTCCTATTTTTGTTCTAGGATAATGGAATAAGCTGTATTTCTAATCTTGACTAAAATCTCTCTACAGATGGCTGTAAGCGTGATGCAGATGTAGAAGGCCGTGCCAATGCCTTTTGATCCTGGGAGCACGAGAGAGTTTTCTGCAGTAAAAAACTGAGGTAGAACAGCAGAAGCTCTGATGATGTAAGTGACACTGAAATGATTCTGAGACGCAGGGTCCTCATCTCTCTCCTCGTTGTTTTATTCTCACTTCATTTTTTCAAAGGCTCCACTGAAAAATTTCTTTTCCCTTTTTGAGCCCAATGATTGCTCAAACACTTGAACTTGTCATCAAATCTATCAGCTTCAGCTCCTTTCCTGCTACAGAACTACAAGTAGCCAGCAGACTCAACCCTTTGCTCTTTATAAAGTCCCAATGGGCAGTACAGTTAGAGATTGCTAGCTTGTCTTGCTGCAAGATGGGGTTTGGATTACTAGTTTGCTAAGAGCAAGCTACTACAGCCAGCCAGTGACATCAGCTTGCTGTTCCGCTGTTAAGAGCAGTCAGAGGTAGTCTCAGCACAGCTTTTGAGTGCTACAGGAACCTCCGAGTAGATAAACAATTAAAATAGGGAAAGTACATCAAGACATGAAAAACAGATTGCCCAAATCTGTTTTTCACTGGTACATGAATACAGATGTTTTCCTGGTATTTGGTGTTCTATTTTCTCATGTTTTTCATGGAGGCTAGATGTAGGTGTACAACCCCTAAAACCGTTTCCAGTATGTCTTCTCATGGGTGAAGAGATTCTCTGCCTAAACTTAGCTTAGCTCTAGCTTGGTAACAGTGTTGAGAATGTTTTGCACGTGTTTTGCACAACTACAGAAATATCCAAGTCTTTGTCTGAAACACGCTAAATGTCAGTTTATGGCTCTTATCCTTCTACTGAGAGGCTGGAGGTGTATGTTTAGACAGAGTTTTGAAGCAAGATGAATAAGACTTCATGTTTTGGTTGCATGGTGTTCCATTGACTTTAAATCAGTACATTAATATTTAGCAAAAACTGACACCTCTCTTCAAGAGACATACAATGACAGATACGGCTTTTATGCATTCTGCT
The DNA here is from genome assembly GCF_000699145.1 of Aptenodytes forsteri. Taxonomy (NCBI): domain Eukaryota; kingdom Metazoa; phylum Chordata; class Aves; order Sphenisciformes; family Spheniscidae; genus Aptenodytes; species Aptenodytes forsteri. The sequence goes on along the minus strand of NW_008794753.1, from coordinate 3,491,167 downwards.
ATATGTACACAAGTACAGGCTTTTTCCAGTATTGCTTCTCATTTATGTTTAAATTATAAAAAGGCCCACTGGAATTTATTAAAGTATTTGAGTTTACCAAGTACTTGCCCATACACCGAATTCTCCATCACTACTTTCTGATAGCTAGTCTGAGCTCCTGTAGAATCAAGGCACTAAGCAACCTGATCTAGTTGGACCTGCTTTGAGAAGGGCATTGGATTAGATGACCTCCAGAGGTCTCTTCCAACGTAAATTACTCTAGGATTTAATGGCTTAAAGATTAAATCCTTCCTTAGCTCTTTTAATGCACTCCTTATGTAATGTATCTCATGATAACAGGTTTCCCCCCAGCTTCTCTTTTGTAACCCACAGCCAAATGTTCGAGGAGACAACAGCACCTTGAGCATCTGGATCTCTCACCGTCCAACCCTGATTGATCTGCAGATCATAAAGCAGAGAGGAAATGCTATAAAGACGACGGTTAACTTTTCACCACTCATCATTATAGCCTAAGGGGGAAATTCTGACAGAAGTTGCAGCAAACTATTTCCTGCTTCTGCCCATAGTACTTGAGCAGCTTCTAAAATCTTGAGAGAGAAGGGAAGCAGCCCAATAATGTCATAGTACTGTTAATATTCCAATACTGCTATTTTGGTGTGTGTGGAAAGGAAAATCCCGTTAGAAAACTGACTTGGTGAGGATAGGTAGATCAGGTCAGGAAATAGTATTGAACTAGACTGCTTCCCTAGGGTAGTGTCTCTTCTCTACACAGCCCTTTTGGTGGTTTCAGATGAGCAGCATGCAGATGTCTGTGCAAACTACGGTAAAAACATTAAGGAACATCGACCTTTCGGGGATTCTACAGTTTGACTGACAGTAAATCGGACAGCTGACTTTAGAAAGGCACCATCCTGAGGGCAAAGGGGGTTCTCCGCTTGCCAGAGCAGTCAGGACTACCCATTTCTTGTTCAACGTCATTCTTGTCCCCTTCAGTTCACCGAAAGTAATTTCTCAGCTAAAATGCTGAGCTGAGCACCTCAAAATGATGGATTCTCCATGCAGATCATTCCAGGGGCCAGCCATGTGCACTAACGCTGATGAATTGGCAGAGCAACTGACAAAGATAATCTGGTAACTACCACATAGCAACTTCCATCTTTAGCTCATCAGAGCATAGCACTATTTCTGCTGATAGCTAGTAATTTTTCTGGTTGTCAAACTGGATGGATCTCTACCTTCCTTTCTGTTCTGAATATCTGTTTTGCAGAAGAATGACACAGCTGCAAGATTCAACCTCTCTGGTTCAATGTGCGGGAGATCTTAGCACCACATCTCTAATACGCTTTGAGAAAAGTCCAGGAAGAGACACAGTTCTCTGCATCTGAAATCTGCATGGACAACTGCTCTCCTGCAGTTCAGTATTCTCCAAGCCTCTCTGAGCGTCACACTGTGCAGTTCAGTTCCTGGAATGTCACTCAGAAGAAGGATGCAAGAGAGAGCTTTGAGTTCTGGAGAAGAAAATACCATCCAGAGACTCATCATGAGCAACCTAGGTGAGGCAGCAGACACCACAACACACCCGTCAGTCCAGCTGCACTGTGCAGGCAGAAGATGACTTCTCCTGAACCAAATTTCTGGCTCTTACTCTGGGCCTGCTGTGTCTCCCACAGACAGAGGTAACTTGCCTTATTTGACCCTCTCGAGCTAGTTCATCCATCTGATAAGTTCCACAACAGGACTCCAGTGACACACATGCCCAGAAACAGGCATGCTAATGACCAAACATTCTCCACCCTCAAGACTTCATCAGGTGGGTCATTTGCACTTTCCCATGAGTGATACTTTTTCTTTCCTACACACTTTGATCCAGCTTGCTAAGCGACTTTAGAGCGGAGATTGCTTGTCTGCTCATCAGAAAGCATTTCCCTTCCTGGGTCGCACGGATTGGACTTTTGCAATATGGAAACTGCACAGCAAAGACTGAATACAGGAATATTCTTTTCTGAGCTGAAGAAAGAAACATTATGTGGGCATGTGACTCCTCAGATGACATTTGTTTGCTTTCTTTTACAAGCAAAATGGATTTATCAAAAAACTTGTATCAAACAGTTCTGTCTTCTCCCCAAGTGAACTCGGCGGCATCCGTTTACCAACAGGGCTGGACAAGTTCCAGCAGGCTTTGTTGAGACTTCCCCTAGTCCATAGTTTAGCTCAATCCACCCTCCCCCAGCAGGGATCTCTTTCAGCACTGAACGCTCCTTGTTTCTTTTTTCTCTCCGTCCCCTGGGCCTTGGCTCAGAACTGGAGCTCCCCAACCTCTATGCTCCCTTTGTCTCTGTCTGAAAGGCTTTTCCTGTGTCGTGTCCTGCCAAACACAGCGAAGGTCTTGCCCTCTCTGGCAGCAGAAGTGCTGAAAGTGCTGACTGACCTGGGGGCAATACGGGAGGGTCCTTGCCCCTTCCTTTGCCCTGGGAGTGTTGGGTGTCGCTTGCACCCTCCTGGAGGTGCCAAATCTTTTTTGCTGTGTCCCAGTGCCACAAAACAACTGTGGTTTTTCTCCTGTAGAGTACTGATACCAGTAAGCAACACAACCCTTTCCTAAAGGGATGAGAGTTTATGGCTGTGCTACTTCAGCTGGTGCTGCATGGAAGCTTGCTGGGGAAAAATGAGTAAGTGTCCTAGACGCTACTCATCCCTTACTTTTATTTATTACTCTCAAGGGTTGGGTATGGTCCCATTTTTCTAGCTCTGACTTCCTCTTACACCTCTCCAGAGGGAACAGAACTGTTGTGATGTGGCTGGGGTTGGGGAATTAATTCTCGTATAAAGGATTAGTGTCTCAGTCATCAAGCTTTAGAAAAGGACATTCTTTTGAGTGCAGCTAGCAGGACTTTTACCAGCTACAGATTGCTTATCTGCTCTCTGTGGCCGTATGATGGACTACCACATCCCTTTGAGCTAGTAAATCATCCTTGCAGGATGAACCTTACTGTCCTGCTGCATACCTGATGTTGTCCTGGACCCTGCTCTGGAGATAGGATGGTTAGGCTCATATACAAGGAGGAAATTCCCAAGCTCACACAAAAAGCCTAAATGTTGGGGGTAGAGGGAATCATTGGGCAGGAAACAGGGACCAGTGCTGCTTGGAGTAAAAATTAATACGTCCTGTGTACTGAATGATGTGGCCCAGGCAAGGGAGAACAAAGTTGGCATTGTAGTAACCAGGCCTCAGCAGCAGAAAAAGAATTGAAGCACAAAGTCAAGGGTCAGAACAACAGGGTTCAGCTCTGTAGGATTCACAGACATTCATCCTCCATACTGAAAATTTAGCTAGAATCCTCCACTTCTTCTTGATTTCTTGGCATCTCATCTCATCTCAACCCACACAGTTCAGAACTGCAGGTAAAAGAGAAGTATGGAGTACTAAACTATGAATAATTGTGGTGAACTCAAGCAAAGATTAAAGTCCATGAGGCTAGCTGCTATAGAATTTTGACTTCTGAGAGAAGCCTTTTCCCATCCCATCAACATATATATCAGCTTGGAGTTTTCCAGTGTCTCAGTCCTGTTTACTAGTTTGGCATCGTCCCACAGTTTTATGCATTATCTCTGAATTCAGATGAGTCAGTGGTACATCAAGAGCCTGCGTTACTCCAAACTCCTAAACTCAATGTGGCAGAACTGGTTTTATTACACTCTTTGAACACTTAAGGCAGGCGCCTTTCTCCAAACATCAGCTTGCTGCCTTCTCTTCCTCCAGCCTTCAGGTAGGCTGTTCTCTGCAAATCTGAGAGCACCATCTGAAGCGCCAGCCTCCAGATGGTGCAAGCAAGAAAAGCCGGGAAGTGTGTGGGAAGAGAAGTGTGTGGGAAGTGTGGGGTGGGGAAGGGAAGGGAAGGGAAGGGAAGGGCAGGGAAGGGAAGGGAAGGGAAGGGAAGGGAAGGGAAGGGAAGGGCAGGGAAGGGAAGGGAAGGGAAGGGAAGGGAAGGGCAGGGAAGGGAAGGGAAGGGAAGGGAAGGGCAGGGAAGGGAAGGGAAGGGAAGGGAAGGGCAGGGAAGGGAAGGGAAGGGAAGGGAAGGGAAGGGCAGGGAAGGGAAGGGAAGGGAAGGGAAGGGAAGGGCAGGGAAGGGAAGGGAAGGGAAGGGAAGGGAAAGGGGCCTCCTGCTATGCCAGTGCTATCACAGTGGCTGTTTCCTACATCCTGGGGCGAGGTCACGGTGCGAGGACAAATCCATACTTCCTGCCAAAAACTGGGTTTATCAGAGAGAACAAAGGGGTGATATTCTGAAAAGAAACTGAGCTGTGGGAAGCAGCATTGTTTCACTGAGCTAGAATGAAGCAGGAACAACTGACATGCGTAAATAGCTGTTCTTCAAAAGAGTTACGGAGATTTCTGCATTACCCCAACATTGCAAATGTAGCAGGACCATGCTGGTGTTTAAGCTGCTATTCTTCTCAAGTGCATGGGCATAAAGTGGCCTCAAAGCAAGCCACGAGTGTGTACACTTGCATAACCTAACTTTTCTGTGTTGTAGGAGTACAGATAAATCTCCTTTAGCCGCTCCCTATGTCCATGGAGATACTTCCCTGTAGCAATATATGCAGACCATGTCTGTAAAATCTACACACGTAGTAGACTGTATTTTCAGCCCGATGGTCAGAGATTTAGCAGACAAAACCATACGTCGGTCTCCTCTATGTACTGTTAAATAAAGACTGGCACAGCTGCTTGGATGCTGAGAAAGGACTACAAGCTATATGTCTGTATCTCCGCACATCTGAATGCATGTACATGGAGGCCATACAGCTAAATTTTATTCCCATAAAATATCCTCTTACCTTATCAACAGGCAGATGTATCCAACCCTTGGAAACACTGCATGTGCACATATGCATTTACACACATGTTCACACATGCTGTTTCTATTAGCAGCAGCATTTAATAAAGAGTATGGAAATTATTAAGCCCTGCTGTAGTGTGATGAAGCAGACTGGGTAAGCAGAGAACAGTTTATCTCACTCTCTTATACTACATAATCTCTTTAGACTGTGCCACTTTATGCTTATTTAAGGAATGAATGAGCCCTTCACTCTGGGATGTGCCACCCATGAGTTCTGACAACATCCCTTTAATCCACTGTAATGAGTAAGTGATGGTTAACTATATCAGAGCAACAGAATGTTCTCCGCCTCCCTCAAGAAGAGATCTGGCACATAAATTGCTCCTGCAGATAAGGTGAAGCAAGACAAGAACGTAACGTGTGTGTGGGCACACTCTGCTGTAAATGTACCACACTGCGTTTGGTTAGCGCTGTATTCAGTGGATTGGTATGGGCTGTTGAGAACACATACAACCTTTCCATTACTTTTTCTCTGGTCCTTTCTTCCTTCCTATAACTCAAAGTCTCTGAACTGAATTCCCTTCTGTACAAAATGAGAGGCCAGAGGAGACAGCAACACGCAAAAATAAAAAGATCTGTAGATGCCCTGCTTTAAAACAAACCCCCTCCAGTAAGCCTAAACATGTACCCCACCAAGTGAAAAGAACGGAACATTGTGCCAAGGGATTTGTGTAGGGGCAATTACCTTGCCTCATTTCCTTCTTTTGGGACCGGTGGCTCAGAGGAGTAATCAGCTCCGGCAGCAACACGTGTGGCTTACTCACTACTTCTTTGACCTGTGTTGGTATTGTCTCACCTAGTTTGTCAGGGCAGATAAATGCATGCCTAGGCTCTGTTCATGTGCACGGGACTGGTGGCAAAGCCAGTTTCCTCACCACCGCGCATGTGCAGGAAGAAACACATAAAGACTCTTCTCTAAGCCTTCTGGAGGAACAGAGTCTCCAGCATACCCTGTCCTCTTTTCTTACCTATTGCAATAGAAGTAGAAACACTTTTCCCTTTCTTCTAGCAGCTCGCACAATGGGCAGAACATTAAGCATGATGCTTTTCCCTTGCTGTTGGCCAGCCACAATGGGTGTTGTGACTGCAGTTGTGGGCAGCTCCTTCTGGGCTGAGGGCCAGTCTGGCTGCAGCTAGGCATGGATGCAGTGGAGCTGCAGGAACTCAGCCTCCACCCTCCTTGCAGTCCACTGGAATAATTGTTCATTACCTTAGTTCTGCTCCCCATCCTGTGGGGTCCTACAGTGAGGAAGGCTGGCAGCTTTCATTCTAGCTGCTGTGTACTGGGGAGTAGAGACGCAATTCACCTCCATGCAGCCTGGAAGATATACACGCCTCCCTGGGGCTGCAGTTAAGCCACGTCATCCATCCCCTTGGCCTGGGACTGAGGCGTACAGCTCCCTAGTGCTCCAACATACTCCATGCAGGGAATTCTGCAGCTCCAATTCCTTGTCTTGCCCATTCCAAGATCTTAACAGAGCAGGCTCTGCAGTGCCTCAGAGAAGATAAAGCAGCAATTAGAAAGCTACTGGCAGGTAAAAATCTCAACCTTCCATACTGGCCATGATGCCTGCTTCCCCCTCTCCCTCCAAGTCTGCAATCGCCGGTCAAAGAGGGAACAAATTCTGCTCTTGGTTCCCCTTCCTTTCCCCAAAGTTAGCATGGCATCGTGTTAGCACGGAGCCGAATTTACTTTCTTTTTTTTCCACTTCCTTTCCTCCACCCTTATTTTTAAAGCAAGCTTTACATTAGACAGGAACCACATTAATTATGGGAAGAGCTAACAATCTGTGTGTGTAACAAACACTTAGGAAAGAGCAGTCAGGAATGATTGTAAATGTCTGAAATCAGAATACAGCCCTGATGTAGAGGAGAACTGCAAGCAAACAAGCAAGCAAGCACTCTTGGCTCCAGGGTAACATTCTGTCCTGTCCCCAAAATTCAACAAAACTTGGATTGCAGGTCTGTTTCTAGAGCTCTTTTCTTTATGCCAGATAACCGAACTTACAAAGCTAGCAGTAGCATGGTTTTTTAAGCAAAGCCAGAGCTTAGGAACCCAGAAAAACTCATGGTTCCACTGGCTTTCCTGGTGCAAAAAATTTAATACTGTGGTTGAAATTTCATAGTGTTATGAAACCAGGTTTTAAAGGGACTGTCGCCATTTCAGAAAAGCTTGGGATTCCAAAGCTCTTGTGCTTGATTTTCATTCCTCCCTCCCACCCCTGCTCTTCCACTGCCCCTTGAGAACAGCGCAGTTTAGGACGCTTAGAGTTGAAGCTTTATGGGGTTAGCAGTTTCAGGCAGCTTTTAGGTGCAGGAATTAGCATAAACTCATTTTGCAACGGCTACAGGAAACTGCTAGGTGGTGGGGAAACTGGCTCTCTCATCAGCCCCATGTATCTGAACTGGGGCTAGGCATGTGTGTTTGCCCTGACAAACTATGTGTACGGACTCAGCCTAGAGACAGCTGCATCCAGACCCAAAGTCACTCTCGTAGCTCTGATTACGGGTCTCAGCCTTCATGCTGTTCCTAACCTCAAATAATCCAGCGCGCACACTTTCCATCCGGAGTTCATCTGTTGCCCTGTTAAGCCCCAATACCAAACTGAAAGCCTTCGGCCTCCTTATATCCACCACGTGACTCGAATAGGGTCTCTCAACTCACTGTACCTGTGTTAGTAACCCCAGGATATGTGCCCTACAAATCAGAAAATACTGTTTAACTGGAGAAAGGCACTTGCAAGATCCCCCAGCATGTATTTAACTAACTCAGGAGTTGTAGCGGAATTTACAATGCCCTGATCTGTGCATTAGCAGATGAGACAGTGCTTTATTCCTTATCCAGTGATTATACGTCAAAGCTGAACTGCCCTACTGACAGTGCAAAACTTTGCAAAAGCACCCAGATTAATAGAGGCTATGTCACTGATAACATTGATAACATGCAACAAGCTCCCATCTCAGGATGCCTGGCACAGGGGAGGCCGGCCAGAGAAAGCTGCCAGACACGCAGCCCAAGCTCCTCCAGGCAAAGGATTCTCCACCATGCTGCTGCACCCCTTCTCCCTGACCAGGCTGCAGAGCAGCCTTGATGATGCCACTGAGACCAAAAAAACCCAGCCTGACTCCAGGAGTTTGCGCTGCCTTCCTGTCTCTGGGAGGCATAACGAAATGAAGGTAAACAGATGGCTTCTCTCACACAGGCTGGGAGAGGTCCAGCAATACCAGCAAATTGCGGCAGCAATACCCTCCTTTCTAGCCCTCCTCCCCTCGGAGCCCAGTGCTGGGACGCCATACCTTCCTACCTAAAGGGATCACCAGAAATGAATGATTAATCAATCAGTGCTCATGGCCTCACGTTACTGAAGGTGCTTCGTCATCACAAACATTAATTATTTCACAGGCTCTTGACTCAGATACACAGCGTGACCCTTCCATCCTGTCCCTCTCCCTAAGCTAAGGAAAATGAAACAGAGGAGCTGTTGAAATGAATAAAAGGGACTTTCCTCAGTGGCACAATCGCTGAGTGCCAAAGCAAGCAGTAGCCCTCGGGCCTGGACTCCCCATTCTCCACTCTAGGTAGCAGGAGGGGCTCCCTTCAGATGAAAGCTCGACGCCATTGTTTCCCATCACCACGAAGCTGGCTTTGTGGCACCTTTCCAGCTTCCTGAGCTTCGGCAGTGTGAGTGACAACGGACTCTGACTTATCCCTAGAATGCAAAGCTCGCTGGCTTTGCAGTAACACACATTTCAACAGGAGCCTGTCTAGAGTCCACATGAATGAGGTTACGCCAAATAATGTTTCACTGAACTCTTATTCTACGTGCTTACTTGGCCATGCTGCACTCCTTCGAGGACCAGGGTTGGAATCCAGAGACACTGTATGGTGCCAAGACAACCAGCAAAGCACAATTATCAAGACATGCGGCACACTCTGAGGAGGAATGGATGACTCTCCCACAGACAATTTCAATAGCACAGATAAGCTAGCATCAGCATCTCTCAGCCGCATTACCTCTGGGTCTAATTACCCTCTTCCACCACAGAGTTATTGCTCTTTTGTTTTTTTTCCTTTTAGCAAGCTTTGTCATCTAACTTCCAACCCTCTTACATTCTTTATTACAGCTAGAAAACTAGCAGCTAGCAAAACCCTGATCTTGGCTTTCTCAGTGGCTTTTGGCCATCCTAATAGGACAAGGCCTAGGGTTCCTTGTAGTGCTGCCCTCTGGAAGGCTTTGAGGGAAAGCAGTCCACACTCACACCCCTGGCACGTGACAGCCAGAGTTTTACACTTTGCAAAACTTCTCCTGCAAAATCATTCCGGTTGAACAGCTTTCTCCTTACACTTATCTCATGGCGACCAGGAGGAGAGCCATGGAGAGAGAAAAATGTCAGAAGACTATCACTGACAAAAGAGATTATTTTCATCTCTGTGTAGCCACATACATCCCAGCCAGCGGAAAAACAACAGAGGAACAGCTACTGAAAATGAAAGCGAGCAACTTCCAACTCAGAAATGGATCTGTTAGGCAACTAGAAACATTTCAAAGTTTGCAGATGTTCTTACAGGGTACATACTATTACAAAGCAAGGTGTGTTACAGGAGTGTTATTCCGGTAACAAAGTCAATCATCAGATTATGAAATACCAAGATTTCCCTTGTCCGTGTGCTACACCACGAAACTTATGAGCCATAGCTCCCGTGAGCAGCCTGAGAGATTGTATTTCAGAGTTTAATATCATTCACTGCAAACTCACAGCTTCAAAGTCTGGGCAGTTTTATCTTAGGAAAAAAAAAAATTTAAATCCTTTTCTGATTTTGGAGAGTTAGGATGGATCAGTGGGGTTTTAGCTTCAGAACTTTGGCCCTTTGGGATACCCTGCTTACACAGTTCACAATTCAAAGTTGCTAAGGAAACTGCTTGCCAAAAATTTGGCATGAAATACCATTTATGAGGCCAAGCCAGAGATCTCAAGCCAGTTGTCACCCAGTCAGTTCTCTCATACCAGGGGATTTTCCCTGACTACACATTGAATAAATACCTTCAGATCTGCTCACAGTAATGCAGGCTGAAGGACTGCAGCTTTTTCGTAAGTACTGCAGGATTCACATCGTAGTTTCGATGACAGGGAACCTCAGATTAAGGGACTTCTGCTTCCATATACTTCTGTGGTATCACCTCTGGAGGAAAAAAAACCTGTGCCACGAGGGTCCTGCCGTGATCTGCTGTGAATGTGATTCACCTGACACAAGGGCAGCCGAAATGTAATGCAGCCTCGATCGTGAAGGAGGCCCCTTCGGGTGAAGCTGTCACAACTACAGTCTCGGTATGGCACATCAGGTACAAACCGCCACAAATACGCACGTGGGGGGAGAAGCCAACCTAACAGATTAGGGATGGACCCCACCATAAACCATGCCCCAGTACAACCCCGGCAAAGGCCAGATTTGGTTCTGTATTACTGACCTGGGGTCACTTTAAAGTGATGCCGAAAAGGGAGGCTGGAAGCCAGGAGAGGAAACAAAGCCTCACTGCATTTGGAAAGCACCACACCGATGTATAGGTATTTAGGGGCTGGATGGACAGGATGGACTGCTGTAACTGGGAGAGCATCTCATGGCTGGTACTGTGAGAGGAAGGAACTATATGGTGACACCTTTGCTTTGACTTCTCCCTTTATATACGTCAGACTCTTTGACTTTAGAAGTGCAATGATAAAGAGATAAGAAATAGAATAAACAGATAAAGACAGGTATTATGATTGATGTAGATAATATCATGCTGCTTCTGTGATAATATCTTCTCTCTCGTGCAACTAAACCAGCAAGTGATGGCAATTGTACTCATTAGCCTCCAATTCAAAAAGAAGCTCTCTATGTAGGCGTATCGTCATGCAACTGCAATCAGTATCAGGGATCTTGCTTACATAAGAAGCCTTGTGTAACAAAACCCAATTTCTAATCAATCCATGTGCTCTTTTTGTTAAACTGATTTAGTTAAACAGATGAAGATTCTTTCTTTGGACATTCTGGGTGTAATTTAAATTTGCTTTTAAGTAACTTAGCTAATAAGTTTGGCTCACCTCAAACTGTATGTCAATGGCGCGCAGTGTCAATTGACACAAATCACACAGAAGCCACTAAAGTTTTTTTCTGCGGAGGCCTTCACTAACACACACTCACACAGCATCGATGCATTAAAACTGGTCATGCTAGCTTTAAACTTGTCTAATTCAGTCTGTTATCAGACTTAGGAAGATCAGTTTGACTAAGGGTTTTCATTCTTCCCATTCTGTTTCAAACACCCTAGCAAGAATTAGAAAATATTTTCTGAATGTACTTGTTTTTCCACTTACTTTTCCTCTGGCAAATGACAATTATTTTTTTCTCACATCTTTCATGGAGCCAGAATTACATGCCTGCCTTTTCCTCTGCCTAATGAGAGCCGCAATAACGTGCAGACAGGGCTGCACACTGCTAGAACAAACATCTCTGCCTCTGTCCCTGGGTCACTGCCTGATGACAGCGCTGCTCCAGGGAGTCCTGTGAGTTTCTGAACTACCGCGTTACAGCCAGCCGAGAGGCTGCAAGGCATGGGGGAGGTGAAGACTGGCACTCCTCAGATCCGGGCACGTACATGGTCTTGTGTGGCCTATGCCTCAACTGCAGGTCTCCCTTTCCTGCTAAGCAGCACAGAGGTCCCTCGGTGGCCTGGGGCTTGGATGTCTATGGAGGGATGCTGTTAGCCAGCAGGTCATGGTAGCTGTAAGGGCTCCTCGTGACAAGATTCCAGCATCTGAGTCATTGTGCTACAGTCGGAGCACAGCACCTCCTGGCTCACCCCAGTGACACGCAGCCCGCTCTGCAGTGGGTAACCCTGCCCTCACAACAAGTCTGATTAATAAGGTTAGTTAATAGCAACAACAACTACAATAGCAATGTTAGTTAAGGAAATAACCGCTTATTTCCCTCCCTTGTGGGAATTACCACAGAGGCGTTTGGAGTTTTCTGTGACCCACAGAGTGCTACAGCCAGGTCCAACCTCTGCAATTTGTTCCTACTCTTCCCTCGTCCTCCTGATTGTTCCTAGAGTGCATTTACACCCAGCATGAGTAACGATGTCCCTACCCGTCCCTTGGTACCAAGCGAGTCTTCCCTGAGAGAGGAGGGAATAAAGGTAGGGGGTAAGTGTTGGGAGCAGGCAGTATGCCCAAGGACTGCCATTTTGCAAGAATGAGCCAAATTTACTCATCTAGCACTGTTGCTTAACAGATCTGCAAGGGTAAGGGCAGTAAGGGGTTGTTCTTTGCATCACTCCAGACCACGGGCTTCCGTGACTGAGTGGAACAAGTCAGAAACGTGTTCCTAGATTTCCCAGACTGCTGCTAGTTAAACAGAAGGCTCTGAGTGTCAGGGAGATGAAAGCCACAATAACTATTGGGATTTCATTCAAATGTGCTAGAACTGGTCTTTCAAGGTAATTATACTTGTTTACTGGAACTGAATATACATGTCTCTACAAGACACCTCACAGAAATAAGGCTTATCTACCAATCTAAAGATCTATACATATTTATGTCACAAAATTTTTAAAAAACAAAAGTTTTCTTCGTAGCGACTGGTCCCTATAAAGTAGGAAGCAACGATGGATTGAGTGTATATTGAGTATTGATCTGGAGTGTTTTGACATGTAATTGGATTTGATTGCTAAAGTAGACTAGTTTGGTAGTCTTATTATGGGATGCTTAATACAGTGTTTGTTTATGCCTGTGCAATATTTTTTTTGGAGGTTTTTTCCCTCCCTGTGTATAACAAACAGAAAACAATTTGATTATCTCGAAGGCTCGCTGTTGAGGGGAATAAGCCAATTGTAAAACATGGCACAACCCTTCGCTGGGAAGTGCGGAGGGGCTCTGTGCAGCAGTGGGCGCCAGCAGGAAAGGGAGGGCGATTCCTAGCTAAGGCACTGGTATGGGAAATCTGGATTAAATTTTTGCCTCTTCCACAGATGCTTCCTATGGCGAGGGCCTTTACCTATTGCTGTCTCAGTCTCTGTTGAGAAAGTGGATGAAATGCTACCTTCTCTCACCTCATTTTTATCTATATTTTTCTATGTAGTTTAGCTTGTATGGTATTTTACTTTTTTTATAGTTGTAAGATTTTAGGGACATGTTAGTAAGCATCTCTGCCATGCACTATGGAGGAAGTCCTGTCCCTTACAGGCATCTAAGGATTCTCTTGTATTACAAACAAATAATTGTAACGGAAGAACTAATCAAAGAGTTGGGAGGAAGAAAAGTATACAAGGAGGCTAAAATCTGTACCCTTTGAGAAAGTCTGAAGAATTCTATTTTGTTCTTTTTTTTTTTTTGCCATAGGCCTGCTAATGTCAGTATTTTCTCACTGTTTGAGGTGTTTGTAGTTTACATATTCCCCTGCTCCGTATATTTCAGTCCTCCTGAAATACACAGGCTTATTTCTCTAATGTCTTGTTCTCCCTCTAACAGGCAGACCGTGTCCGGCCATTTGGGAAATAGTTCATAATTCCATGCTTAAATAACTGGCCTTTGATAAAGGTCCAACACAGTGCTTTGAGAGCTGTTTTGTTTTTATGGATGGAGCAGACAGAGCAGAATGATGTTGCCTGCATACTAAGAAACTTGGCCTGAAGCCCACACACACCAAAGGCAAAATAAATAAATAAACATATCAATCAATCTTGACGTCACCAGGAAAAGGGTCACTGCCATGTAGAACGAGACATCTGGACAGTGAAGTCACTGCTCTGGAAGGATGCCACTGAACAGTTCACATGCTCTGCAGCACAATAGGATAAAATGACAGTCAAAAAAGAACAAGGGGGGGGGGGCGGATAAATTCTAATTGATGCTAAGTGAGCAGAGATTTAAAGAAGGAGCTTCATACCTTCTGCAAACCTGTCTATGCATCTAACTTTTTCCTGATGAAAAACTCCCATGATTCCAGTGCCAACCAGCCACACAAATAAGACCAGCCTGTCATCTCACATGACACTGTCCATTACACTTTCGGAACCAGCTTTGGAACAAGAAAGAGCAGGATCTTACCAGGCAACTAAAATTAAAACGTGTGGAGGACGACTCTTTCCACAGCCCTACATATTCCCGTATGCAGGGATAAAGAAGATGCACTTGCCCAGGTATTTGTGTTACCTGCAGCTGTACACAACCACACACATACATACACAAAATGACAACTGTCCAGAGTAGCAACAGCAACAGACCACTGCAGCCTTCCATATGAATCCTGCATTCCAAGAAATTATTTTTAAACGCACTTAAAGGAAAATGCAAACTGCTCCATTTAATAAACAAAAAGGTTTTGAGAAGGAGCAACAAGAAATGCCTGCAGGGAAGGAAAGACCCCTTGATAACTCTTTCCCCTGTTAGACACAGCCAACCAACTTGCTTCTGCAGGCTATTGTCTTTCTTTCCCTCTGTCCTCATCCAGGCACAGCATTGAAAGCAGCAGCAGACTGTTAGCTATGGAAGCTCTGATCTTCCCTTTATAGCATCAGGACACCCTAGCCCATCCGGACACCTAGCCAGGATGCTCCTGGCACAATGGAGCATCTGTACCCAGAATGTGGCGGCTCCTCTCCAGCCCTGGGCATTTCTGAAACGGCCCGATTTAAATGCAGCACGGCCAAGACGGAGTCTTTGTTGTCATAGCCCGGATTCCTTCAAGACCGCTAAAAAAATCCACCCTCCGAGAGATGGGAATGTGACTGCATGGAAAATGACCGTATTTCTTAGCACTGGCGCTTCGGGCGGTTTAAATCAGCACTGTCCCCATAGGGTGATGCCAGTTTACCCTGTTACGAATGGGATCCGGGGCTCTCTGCTGGCTGCTACAATTAGTAATTTTGCATCTGCAAAGCGTCCGAACCGAGCGGGGCAATGAGGCGAGGAGGGAAGGATGCAGGGCGCGAGAGGGCACCGCCTGCGGGCCGGCGGCATCCCCAGCGGCCGGCGGAGAGCGCCGGGCCGGCCGCCCCAGCCCCGCCCCAGCCC
>NW_008794753.1:3473190-3475545 GCF_000699145.1 Aptenodytes forsteri | reverse complement strand
CCTCGCGGGTCCGGTAGGCTGGGAAACGCAGTTCCCTTCCCCTCTCCTCGCCTGTGCTTCCTCCTCCCCGGTTTTAGGTGAGGATGGGTTCTCAGAAGACGCTCCCGACGCTGTTTGCAGCGTGTGTTTCTGGGCTGAGCTGGCTGTGACGGTGGCCACCGCCTCGTTCACCAACTCAACGCTAATTGTGTGGTTGAGCGCTTAGCCGGAGGTGCAGCCCGTCGTTTGCACAGTAGGATTGCCACCAGGTTGTGTGCACTGTAGAAAAAAAAAATCAAACTATCCAGGATGCAACAGTGTGATTCTGTACCAGCAGTGTCAAAAGGATTGGCATCAATCCTGTTACTACTTAATCTAGTTTTTAATTTTCTGTGCGCAGCGGATCTGCTGCTGCCATCAGCCATGTGGGAAAACTGCAGTAACTCCTCTGAAGCCAATGTAATCACCCAAGGGAGGAAGACCTCTGGGCTTGTGGGTCCAGCCGAACAGATCCCGTCTGCTTCAGGACATGGCAACGTAACGTGGCATGGATAAACGAGGCTAATTACAATGGGCTTAGTTGGCATCCTCCACCCATCGAGCACCACAGACAGAACAGTATAAACCGCATCATTCACTGCAAGTTTTATATAAATCTAAGGCTGAAAGAAGGGCCTGAAGTGTAAATCTCCACGTTTTAAGAAAATCCTGTGTAACATGGGCCTAAACTAAAACCAAGAGTCAGACAAACACTGGGGCCGGGAGCATCTGAATCCACGACAAAATGTCATGATGAGGCCCTGCCTCAGCCATGGACAGAACTGTAGTGAAATGAGATGAAATAAGATGTTCAATGCCATTTCCGTACACAAACTACAGCTAAGATTCAGCCCTAGGCCAGGCTCCCGTTTCCATCTGAGTTCCCAGACCTGCCTGATGTGTCAGGCACAGTCAAGAGTATCTTTGTGTGAGCAAAAGTCTGACTTATTTAACACAATTATCAGACGCTGGGGGGTTCTGAGGAACGCAGGAAAAGGAATTGGCCCCGCCGATCACCTCGGTCCAGGAGAAGGGGCAAGGTGACCTCTTGTGGCCTCTGTTTTATGTGGTTTCATAAAGGTCAAATCAATGCAATTTTTATTTTCTTTGGTTCTTCCAGCATAGATGAAAGTGTGTGGATGTTTCTGCCTGCGTGTGTATGCACAAGCTCAGGGATTAGAAATTACCATCCCCTTTAAAGCTGAGATTCATCAGTTTTATTATAATGGAGTCTGGATGCCATTGTGTGAGTTCAAAGCTGGTTGGATTTTTCCATTCAAAACAGATCTCAGATTTGTATGAGGGGGCCAGGGATTTTTCTGTTGCTCTCCCTGTTTTGCTAGTGAGATGGGCGATTGTTTATACTGATTTTAGGCTATTGTGCATACAGATATTGCAGTTCAGTATTTTAAAAAGACGAATACAGATTTTAAAATACAGAACATAGTCACGAAGAACATCTGCAGCCTTTGCTTATTATCACTATCTTAGCCTATTTTGGTCCCTGTAGCTGTTATTTACCCTCAGCGAGTGGTAGTCTGCACACGTCTTTTCAGAGGCAGGCTGAAATAGATGAACGCGGGCTTGCCTGAAATGCCTGTGCTGGTTTTTGCGGGGACTTCGACATGGCTATTGGCAGAGCCGGGAGCAGTTTCACGTGGGGTGGGTTCACTGTAGGTTGGAAACATCGGAGCCTTTGAGTCAACAATCCCAAACTCGCAAGTAACTCTAACGCAGGAGAGGAGAGCGTGGAGGGCCACTCGCCACGGCAAGTGCCGTGCTCTGGTATTCGCCCTGTAAACTTCTGGCCCCATAAACCAGTTTTTCCGTGGGAGTTACGTTCCTGCTCTGGCACTTCAAGTCTTAATGTTTTGACACGCTTATCTGACTCAGGGGGCAACTGAAGCCCCCAGAACTGTGCTAGGAATAGCCCAAGGGATCAATTCTCATTAGAAACTGACAAAAAACCAAACAAGAAGTCCAGCTCGGGTGGTTTCTAATGGCAAGCTGTAAGGCAGACAAAGCCACTCGCCAGAAGACGGCTGCCTGCAGTACAACGTAAAAGCCGAAGAGCAGCAGAGAAGAGAAAGGAGAGGATTCGAGAGGGGTCTGTTCCCTCGCGATCACTGGCTGGGTCACCTTCAGCCAGGCACTCGGCTTCCCTCCAGGCAAAAGGAAAACCTCCGAGACCAGGGTGAGGTGTCACAGGGAGAGGCGAACGGAGGCGCAGAGCCCCGGCACTGCTCTCCCCGGCCAAAACGCGCCCTGGCAGAGAAGCCGCCTGGGCCCGGGCCGCAGGCAGCGGCCCAGGAACCCCGCGCAGGGCTCCCGCCTCCG
>NW_008794753.1:3419944-3472946 GCF_000699145.1 Aptenodytes forsteri | reverse complement strand
CTGCCCCGGGGTCCCGCCGGCGTCCCCCGCCGCCAGCAGCGCGCTGGGGAGCGCGGGGGGTGCCCGCTGCGCCGGACCTAGAGCCTCCGCCGTAGGGCTGTAGGCAGCAAAGATGGTTTCTTCCCCAACCCGGTACCTAGTGTTCTTTCAGTACTTTGGCACTAAATATAGGTAGGTGCCTCAGCTGCCTCGTCAGCCACGTGCGGTGGAAGTAAACCAGCGCCTGTTGCGGCCCCGGGGGGGTTAGCCGTGGGTGGGGATGGGAGAGCTACAAGGCGGCGGTTGGGAAAAGGATGGGTGAGGGCCGTGGTTTTGGTAAGTGATAAATCCCTTGCTGAGTAGGTGAGAGCGGGCAGGGAGCTGGACTCCGCTTTCTGCTGTTGCGTGTAAGCGTGAGGAAGGGGATGGTTTGGGCAGGAAATGCATAAAATGGGCAAAGAGAAAACATCAAAGGACAGAGAAGGCGGCAAACTTGGGATCTCAGGCTGAGGGGGGGGGAAGCAAGTTACTGTATTTCCTGCAGTGGTGTGGCCAGTTCTCAGTGGTTCAGATACCTGCGCTGCTCGAGAGATGCAGGTGAAGCGATCTGTGGGCTGTGAGTCTGCAGGAGGTTGGCTGAGGTTGGGTTTCCCCAGGCCTTAAACATCCCACATTGTTTACATTTAAAAAAAAAAAAAAGCGTGTGGGAGAACTTGTGCAGCTCCAGCTCATGGAATTGTGCCTATCTTCATGAGGATTTTACAGAATAATACCACCATATGCCAAACCCCACAATTCTTTTGCAGTGCACGGTCTGTGTCACTGTGGGTACTGACCTAAATTACTCAGAGTAGTTACAGGTAGGTTGGGTTTAGCCTCGGGACGTATCTCTCTGCACTTCAGCAGCTTTTGTGAACGGCTGTGACTTCTGTAGTAGAGAAGGAAGCTCTTCACAAACCGTTTTCGTGGTCTTTTAGCCCCTTTATGACATCCGCAGGGCCTGCAAGAAGGGGACCTGCAACTGGCAACCAACTCCTGGCCCTGAAATAGCTTTATCTGCAAACTCTTTTCTAGTGTGATTTGTCTGCCTTATCTTCCCAACACGTCAGCCTCCATCTGAAGGGCTAGTCCAGAGAGTAACATTTGAAGGATGATTTTTATTTCCAGCCTCCTTTCTTGCAAATAACCACTGCATCTGTTTTCCTGTCCATGCATCAAAGTATTTGGTCCCTGCAAATTCTGTAAAAAGATCCAGGTCACTCAATAGAAAACTGTTGGATGACTGTCCCCCATTAACTTCTGGATGTGTTGGTGGACTCTGTGTCAAGTCCTTGGGTCTTGACACATATCAATAACTATTGTATTTGTTTCGCTCTGCAGCGGGGTTATGGAGACTTCGAATGATCAGTCAATGGTTGGAGTCCAGAATTATTTGGAGGTAGGCCCTTGCTAATCATATTTTCATTAAAATGAAACTTCTAGGGTCACATTGTTGAGCTACGGATATTATCAAGGAAAAATACTATTTTTAGACTGACACTCAATAAAAGACACTTGCATAGTGCTAAACACTGTAATATTCAAAACAGTCAAAGTGCTTTAGAAATTATGTCAGTATACAGGTAGGAGAAATAGGTCAGGGTGAAGTCAGAGACATTAAGATCCTGATCCTGAAAAAGATGTGAACTCTCCAATGAGACTTGAAATTGAGGTGTCCAAGTCCAGAACTATGATTCTGAGAGCCCCTGCTCAGGTGCTGGCCCACCTGAAGGTACTTAAGCATGTGAGCTTCATTAGCACTTGTGGCTTTGCTTCCACTCGTTCTTAGAACTGCCTCAGTTCTGAGCAGGCTTAGCTGCTCTGCTTCTAGTTCATGTCCAAGTCCTTTATAGATTTAGAAACTAGATGTTGTATCCTTGTGGGAGAGGATGTCTCTAATAGATGTTTTCAGACACAGAACAAAGCACAGCAGGATATCCATTGTTCCAAATTAAAAAAATGCTTAGTTTCCGTTCTTCTGGAGTTCTTCTAATATGCCGGGGAAAAAAGGTATGATCCTGTCATCACTGTTGTTCTTGCGCTGCTCCCAGGGACTTCCCCAGAATGTAAGAATGGCTTTCAGGACCAAAGTGCTGTTTGGCTCGGAGTGAGTGCGCAATAGGAGTGCAAAAGACCCCCTGTTACACCAGCGAGTAGAAAGTGGGTCACTTGCATAGGGTAAATGCTCAGCACACCTAGATGTTTGTGTAACCCAATTGTAATTTAGTTACAAGCTGCTGCTGAGCTGCGTTTATTTGAGCAGTGCCGGTGAATCCCACGTTCCCGTGCAGGGCAGGAATCAAAAGGAAGCTGCGTTATTTTTGTCTCGTCTTAGAAGCATCATGTAGTTCAAAATGAAGCTTGTGCCCATTTAGAAGACAAGAGATTGTTGAAGAGGTTGAAACTGATTGCTTTAGGTCAGATCATGCTTTTCAGTTACTCGATTCTCATTTTTGGTCAGACTGTCTAACCTGAGATCACAAACTAGCAGTTTGAAGGTGGTGTGCCCATCGTGCTTGTTTGTGATAGCCTGCGCTCTGCCTGCATTAGCTACAATCGTGGTGGTGTGAAGGAGCAGAGCTGTTGAAGAGCTGGTCTGGGAGCAGACCTGCTGTCCCACCCAGCCACTCTGTGACCCTGGCCAAGACATTTCTACACTGCGCCTTGTGAGGGTGATAGTTCTTGCATGCTCTTGCTAAGCAGTCTGCAGAAGGAAAGTGTGATGAATTATGGTTTGAGTAAGAGTTCTCAGGGTGTATTTGTATGGCTTCCTGCCTGAGACCATTGTGCAGAAAGTGTATAAATATTGTGCAGATCTTGAAAGAAGAGCCCCAAAGGACTTTCGATCTCGTTTATCTAATCCTCTGAACCATCCAGTGTCTCAGCCCCAGGCGCCGGACTTTGGGTGAGCCCAGCAGTTGTTTTGCATTATCTGAGTAACTTTGTTTTAATAGGCGAATGGGTAGGATGCGTGATTAAAGGAGAAAAGAAGAAGAAAAAAAGAAAAAGATAAACTTATTTGGTGTTGTCTTTTCACAGTATCAGCACTTTGCAGGCCAGTTCTGGGATATGTGCTTTGCTTTCATGTGGTGGTATTGATGCTGGGCACTGCTGAGCAGGGCTGTGTCTATTAGAACCACATGGGAAGTCTTAAAGCAACTTTAATAGAAAACTTCTGGGGCCTGTAGGAATTTATCTTCCTTCATTTCTGTGCAGCCTTGAACTTCACAACTTTCCAAAGCCAGGAAGGCAACTGAAGGGAAGGGCAAAATTAAATCTGTAATGAGATCCTTTTTGTAGTCTAAATATGTTCAGGCATTTGTTTGCAGTTACAGACAAGCAAATAACCTGAGGTGTAGACCTTGTGTTTCAACAACTGGTGTGTGAGTGTGTACTGCAGCCCTCTGTGTGGTAAGGTAAAATTGCTGGACTGGAGCTGAGCAGAAGGCCTGCCTATAACCCTTTGTCACCATAAAGCACTGTATCAATACAGGACACGGAAGCGTTTGTAGTCCTCAGCACTGCTACGTAACAGAGCCCTGGGACTGACTGGAGGAAATGGAGACTTGTTTTAGTTCGGGGACAGATGTAGATATTTGAAGGAGCTTTTAAAATATCTTTGAGGGGGGTGAGCTTTGCAGACAGCTTTCTTTCTTTCTCGGAGACAACGTCTTTGTCTTGAAGCACTTGGAAGCCCAGCCTGCTAGTGGTGGGTCCAAACCAAAATTCCAGACCTTGCTTCCCCAGATGGGGAAGTTTGAATCCTGTGACTTGGCTCCCTCCAGTTCCTTGTGGAACCTTACAAGGTGCCGGACTTTGTGCTCTAGTCTCAATTCTTACAAACGTCCCTACTGTAAAGGAAGATCTCCTGTGTAGCACCTTTTGCTAAAGTGAGTAGCTGTTGCTTGTGCTAACAGGTACCATATGCGAGGCCTGCTAGGATCTACAGGATTGAGTTCCCTTTTATGTTTGGTTTGAACCATCTCCTGAGTGTGCTGTTTCCCATTGTGCTGGTGAATGCTGCCCAAAACTAATCTTCCCCACACGAAGCTCTGCTTTGGCCAGCAGCCTTGTGCTAAGGCCAGATATTATTCCTCGTGAAAGGAAGAGGGGCAGTAGGAGAGGAGAGAAAGAGAACATACACAAACTCCTTACTATGCAAGGCAGCTTTGGTACAACCTCCCCCCCCCAAAAAAAAAGAAAAAAAACCCTGAAAATGGATGCAGAGAACTGTCATCTTCAACCCCTGTTTGGATAATAATTTCAGTGGCATAGGAGATTGCTTTGGAAACCCTTTCTTCTAGCAGAAGCCACTTTCTCAGCTTTTTCTTCCTGGCTTTCACTTTGACTTTTATCTATTCCACTAAAAATGAGTTAGATTTTTAATTAGTTTCAGTTGACATAGCACCCATTGAGTCAGTGAGGCTGTGATGACTTGCAACCAGAAGCTTGCACGTTATTATTTATTAGAACACAGCAACTTATAAATCGTGCAGCATCCCTGGCAACACAGTGCAATCCCTTGTGTCTGTGCAACTAATGCCGTTGTGCATGATGAAACCAGTAAGCAATCCAGCTGCTGTGAAAGCGAAACAGACCCTTACTTTTCCAAAACACTCCTAATGCACAGTTTCTCTTGAACACACCCATCCACAATTGATTTCACAGGTTCCTTTTGTGGTTCCCAGATGCTCTGTAGAGGTAGATGGCTGAGTATCTTGAGGATTTTTTTATTCAGACTTCAGGGAGAGAAGTGGATGAACTTTTGCTTCCCTGCCGTAGGTGGTATACATTAATGGGCCTGTTCTTCGTATCACCGCTCCAGCGTTTGTACAGAGTGAGAAGAGAACAGAGCTGCGAGTAGTAATAGCGATCTGGAATGTGGATCCATATCATCCTGGCACACAACAGTGGAAATTTCAGCGTGATTCAAAATATGGAAGTGCTTAGTGAATGAAACCTGTTAGCAGAACAGACCTACTAAATGCAAGTAATACTTTTCCCTGCATCACTGGTATGCAGGGTGTTAGAGGTATAAACTGACACCCTGGGATCCTTGATGCTGCTCCAGGAATAGGGTCGTCTGGAAAGACTGTGACTCGGGAAGTAAAGACTAAATGAAAATGGATGAGATCTGGCTCAATGAAAGGCCTTCAGTAGGTGCCAAGCCAAGATTTCAGTGTTTGTAACACCTGGTAAAAAGAAGAATATTTGCATGCCCTGTGGCTTAAAGAAGGGAGCAGAGACCTGTAAACTCTGAGCACACGGGAGGACAATCCAGCTCCTTTATTCCTGTATCTTCTATATTGCTTTTTAGCTGGGTGCCCATGGGTAAAGTGCTTAACTTCTGCCTCAGTTTCCCGCATAGGAATCCATAGATGATACCCAACAGGGTAGGGATCTGGATTAATAGCAGTAAAGCCTTTTGAGTTCCTCAGATGAAAGGCCTGCTTGTTTTAGGGGTTTGTTTTTCTGAAAGGGCGGGAAAAACTGGTTGCTATCCAAGCAATTACTAAATGTAAGTAACGCATCTTTTTTGAAATTCAGTGTGGGTGATATTAACAGATCAAAGTAGACAGGAGCCAGAGGAGGAAACCATCAGCTGCCTATAGGCTCAAAGGACATGTGGATGGTACAGATAGGAGACATTTAAATAGGTGAAGGGGTCATTTCTGAATTGCCTGCAAAGAAGTTCAGCAGTTCAGAAATTCTCTCTTTAAGGAGATTAATTAGGATGGGATATAGATGAAATATTAAAATTGAAACTGGAGGCAGCAGTTGTTAGCGTATTATCAGCTGCATGCCTGTTAGGCTGGAGGAAGAATCCACAAAGCTTTCAGCTTTCACAAACTGAGATTTGTTGTTGATGGTGGTCACATTCCTCCTTGGATGCCCAGCACATATATCCTTCAGTCATCTCTCCGGAGAGGTGTGCCTGGGGGACAATTGTGCTGGAGAAGGGCAGCTGTGAAAATACCATTTGTTGAACCTGTCATTCAGTCCTGCACCTTTGTGGATTCATTGGCTGACCTGAGCGGGGAAGACAACCAGATTTGCCTTGGAGTCTGCAGTCCTCTCTTCCTCTGCAGTCTGGTCTCCAACAGGGCTCAACTCCCGCTGGCAGAGGAGAAGAGATCCAAACAGTGTTCCCATTATCCAGCTTTGTTCAGATGCAGTGCTTAAAATGGGATGCAGCGTGGGATCCAAAGGAGTGCTGCATCCAAACTTCTCCAAGCCCATAACAAGAAAGGAGGATGTTTTCCATGTTCTCTCCTGTTCTCTCCCTCCCTCTACCCCCACTCAACTATGTTCCCACTGGCTGGTTTTTGCCTGATGAGAAGGGAGGGGGAGAAGAGGGTGGAGGAAGGGAGGAGCCTGCAAAACCCAAACATATCTTTGCAGAAACTTTGCTCTTAAAATGCAGCTTCTGCTTTAAGACAAATTGCTGAGGCACAAGCCAAGGTCTACTGCAGAAAACTATTTAATTTCTGTCTGCTTCTCTCTGCTTAAGGGTGATAAATAAAGATTTTCATTGTTAATTGTAACCACATGTGAACTCCAAATAGAAGGATTAGGAAGGGGAAAAGGCTAGGGTCATTTTTGTTCCGTTTCCCAGACCTTCCCCTGCAGCTCAGTTACATTTTTCCTTGCCTCCCTGTGCATTTTAACAGTATGTTTCTGAGAGCCCAGAATCCTGTCTGCTCGAATAGTAGGAGTCTGGAAGGCATTTGTGAGTCAGCAGTTCAAACTTTATTGACTCTTGCTACCAAATTAAAATCTAATAAAGACCACTGCTGGGCTCGCTACTCAAGAGTGGAGATAGGAAAGAGAAGGAAATTTCTGGTCATTCATCTGGTTTTCTGCTTTTTTGTTGTTGTTGTTTTTCAGTCTTTCAGATATGCTTCACTCATTCACTGTAACAAATTACACTGGCTTTTCTGTATAAGGGCCTGTCCTCGCAAAGAAGTAAGTTGTATTCTGCAGTGCTCCAGCAACCTACTTTAAAACCTTACTGTAGGTAAGACCTGCTGTGGTTTCAACGTTGCATTAGTAAGTTCTCGGAGTACCAAGGTTTCTGACCTACCAGTGTTTGTCCCTTACCAAAACCCACCTGGCTTTGCTAAACTTAGGCCAGTCTAGACAGACCCTTAAATACAGAGCATCTAATTAACCGTGTAAGCATCTCTTTTGCGCTCTCTCTTTTGTGTGTGCGTCTTGATTAAAAGACACCATATTAATGACTCATTTAGCAGGGTTTTATTTACTTTCCCAGCAGGAATCTGTAGTAATTCACCCAGTTGTTTTTCCAGCCCTTTGTTAGTGGGCAGAATGGAAAGGCAGAAACAGGGTGGGGATAAAAGCCAGCTGTGTGGAGAGGAACAGTTGGGAAAGGGAAATAACGATCCTAGCCACAGCTGGATTCTCCAGCAAATCCGTGCCAAAATCCCTGTGCAGAACCTAGAGGGTCTCAATGGCTGTCCTTCCCCTTGCGTTAAGAAAAGTAAGCTTCAGCTTGTTGCAATACAGTTTGCTAACTAATTTTTAAAGTACATCTCAGCTGCGGTGTCATTTTAGGGCCTTTTGGCTCCAATAAGCTCGAACTCTGTGATGGTGTAAATAACGTTTATAATTTTCTGCTTTAGTCTTGCTATGGCAGAGGTCTTAGCGTGAGTGAGACATCGCCTGAATATAAGGCAACTCTAGCTCCTGAAGAAAACAGTACTCTCAAGGATTAGCCAAGTCCTGCATTAATGCAACTGTGGAAGCAATGAATATAAGGAAATTCCACGTTGTGACTGCCGGTGGCGTGTGTTTGTCTGGTGGTTATTTGTACCTGCTGGGGTAGCTCAGTGTCAGCCAACTACTGGTATGCTTTATGAGCTGTGTCTTGATTCTTAGATCTGTTTATATTTATATTTCTCAGTGGGACTAATAAATGCATTACATCAGTGCTATGCTACTACTTATCTGGTCCCCCGGCTCCTCCTCTGCTCTCAACAATTAATGGAAGCATGTTGCCCTCTGTAGCCCTGCTCCCACTGTGGATGGAAAAGAACTTCGGCCTGCAGCAATAAGCCGTAGTATTTCACACCGTTCTGGCCTGCACTGGAATCAAAGGATGCAGCATGAGCTCCTTCAGGCGTCTTGGCTGATGTCATTCAGACATCCCTGCGTGCTGTTTCCATCCCTTTAAGGCTTGGGTTCTGCAGATCTTTAAGAGCTGCTGAAGCAATCCGAGTCCAGTTCTTAGCAGTAAATTGCAGGGGTGGTGTCTGGGTTTAAATGGGTAATTCTCTGTCCTCTTTCCCACTTGCCCAATGATATAAAGCAAAGGATGGGCAGATGAATATTTTTTACTTGATTTTGTACATGTAAGGAAGCTCACATGGCATTTTGGATGTTCTGTTTGAGGTGATTTCAGGACAAAGGTGAGAAGCCACTGGTGCTAGGAGAAGTCCCCCAAACAGGCCTCTCTCCATCCCTGTGCTGCCCACGGTAAAACCCAATTAACTTCTCTGTGTGAGCAGTAAGGAGACATGTGGTTAGCAAGGAGGAGGATGTTTTTTCCTAGCTAGCTTGAAGTGAGTCCGCTATTCATGTGTCCATCTCGTGTTGGCTTTCAGAAGGCAGCGCAGAACCTAAAACCCGTTGTTCCTATCAAGTTCTGCATCTCCAGCCGAACAGATACTGGCGTCCATGCACTCTGCAACTCTGCTCACCTTGACATCCAGAGGGCACCAGGGAAGCCAGCGTTTAGTGAGAAACAGCTTGTCTACAGTCTTAATTACCACCTGAAGCCTGAGCCAATCCGGTGAGTTGGTGGCGAGTCAAAATCTTTTATTTTGCCCTTGTTGGAGAAAAGAGGAAATGCAGCAATGATCTCCCATCTTCATCCACAAGATATATTTTCCCCTGTTATATGTGTTGGCAAACCACTCCCATGTACATGTGTATTTCTGCTACTACCAGACCCCTGGCACATTAAAGGTCAGTCTTGTTCCACCATTGTTGTTAGGAGATCATCTATGCTAGTACCACTAAAACAAGAGTAGTTGTGAGAGATTGGGGTCACCGTGTAAGTATTGAATCCACTGGGAGGACTCTAGTTTCACACGTGAGCCAGAACATTAGTATGTTAACTTTCAGTGCTGCTATATTCCCCGAACTCCCTAAATTTCTTTGTTTATTGAATTAGAACTTAGCAAAAACTTGGCTGCAGTATTGCCTCTCACCTGTATCGGTGCAAAAAGATAAAGAACAAGCAAACAAAATTGCTGTTAGTGTTAGCATAGTCTACGCCTCCCTTCCCACGTGATCAGCCTCTCTTCTTCCCTGCTAGACCAAAGCTACCGCTTGACATGGTTTATAGAAGTTACATCAAAAGCTCCAGTTTAATATTTTTGTAGCAAGACTTGATGTTTTACTCAATGGGATAGATAAAGTCCTTTTCATACTATACACAACTGTTAATGACTAGGGAGAGTTGCATATGGATGTAGTGAGGAACTTGATACAACAATCTACAGAGCAGAACAGCCATTTCTTCTCCCTATTTTCTTCTTTCTTCTTGTTAGAGTTATTACTTCTTGCAGAATTTCAGAGTGAGCTTATTCTGCGTGAGATCTAGGTCTAAATGCCCACCCCCAAAGGCAGAAAAACATGAGCATTAAACCAACAGTTTCTGTTAGGAATTTGCATCAATTACATAAGTAATTACTACGCCCTGTGAATTTTTGAAAAGTTGGATTGAATTTCATGTTCTTTGCTTCTCTTCCCAAGCTGTTGTGCAGTTTCTCTGTCAGCTGTCAAACAGTTTCTGTGTTCTTCCCCAGACATGGGTGCATTTTTATGGTTAAAGTGTAAATTGAATGAAACATTGGGGTTTTTAGACTAAAAGCCAAATCTGTGCTGTGTCATGGAATCAACATACCATTTGCCCGCAGCTGCTTTGCTGCACTCTATTCTTTCTTGTGTTACTTTGTCTTATTTGCATAAACTAAAACCTCTTTAAGGCACAGACTGTCTTTGTCTGTACAGCATTTGGCACAATGGGACTGGAATCTCTGTGCGGTACCCTACTGAAGAGTGTGTCAAAGCACTTCAGAGTGTTGTGCAAGAAGATGGGTAATTTATAGGAGGTATTTAGGTGAGCAAAAGAACTTTGATGCAAAATGCCAACTGGTAATTACTCAGAGGCCCAGGTTGCTCTGTTTCACGTTGCTGCAGCCTTTCTGATGTCTGGTGGCATGAACATAAAGGAAGATTATGGAGGCAAGTTCCCCATGCCAGAGCAAGAGCCCGGGACAAAAAAGCACATCCCTCCCCACCCCAATGAAGGGATTGTTGTAAGAATAGCAACATTACTATGAAGTACACTCCCCCTTCCCGCTTCACCCAGTCTGCTTTATTTTCTAATCTCTTCGTGAAACAGGGCCTGACCCAAATGCTGACATAGCAAGGCCTGGGATTTGAGGACTGACATCATACTTAAATCTGTTCTTGGTTTTGCAAGGAAGGATTCTAGTTCTCCGGGGCTTGGGGAACAGTGAATCCAGCTCTAAATGTGCAGGTGCTCAAATAGTTTGGGGTCTGAGGGAGGGCGAGATGAATGATGGTGTTACTTTTTTCCCAGGAGGTCTGTCATGCATGTTCCACATGCTGTATAAAGCGAAGAGTGAGTTAGTATGAGCTGGTTGAAGCTGCGGCATGCTCTGCAGAAGGTGTTGATCTGCAATTCAGTCAGCTGTTTTGACTTTCAAAGCATATTGCAAACATTCAAACCTTAAGCAAAGGAAGGAACCTGAGGAAAGCAATCCCAGGTGGCAGTCTCTTCTCTAGCTTTGACTACACTGGTGGGTGTTCAGTACCTCTAGAAACTAGGCCCCCAGGATCAGGCTCTCCAAGGTGTCTGCCACTGTTTTTAGAAGCAAGGAAGCAGATTGCCTGCCCCTGGTTGGTGATAGAGATAGGCAGCTAATCCACAGATGTGACTAGGGGGTGAGACATTCCAGCATGCCCTGGACACGCCAATGACACCTGCAGTGCTGGGCAGAGTCTAGCTAGGTTGCAGAAACTACATTTGCATTAACGTTGTGTGAAACACAGGTTAACCAGCTTGTTGTTCCAGCGCTAGCTTACCTGGAGTAATGTAAGTGCTGTGTTGTTTACCAGTCCCCGACACAACTTGCTCCAGACCTTATACTGACTCAGTGTGAATCACAGATGGACTGAAGGCGTCAGCTTCTGGTCCAGTGGCCATTCCCTAGACCACGTGCTGTGTCGGTGCAAGGAGCAGTATTGGGTGGAGGGACTCTGCCTCCAGAGTTCTGCTATGTCATGTCTAGTGGGCATATTAACTCCAGGGAACAAATGCAAACCTATGCTGATAGTCATGAGTGTGTGATTTGACATTTGCTGCTGTAACAAGGTGCGTTGTGACTGGGATCCCACCTATGTACCTTCTGTAGGCCTATGCCAAAGAAGTGTTTAGCGCCTGCAGTTCTCATGGCCTCAGGACTGGGTTTTGCAGTGTTTTCCTGCAGCGTTTCTGGAGTTGTATGTCAGTGATGCGCTGCATTTACTTAAATACAGTGGGACCTTTTATCTGCGGGCGCTCAACCCGGTCAGTGACTGGAGCAGAAGCTGCAGCAGCTGTCTCAGAGCCAGCTGCATTCTTTCACCTCGGAACAAGCACCAGGGGAGCCATCAGAGGGTGAAGGGGAAGAGGAAGTAAAATCCTTGGAATCTGAGCTCGGGCAAGAGGGCAGGAAGGCACTGTGAGAGCCTTATTACTAGAGGCACGTAGTTCCTGTTAGTGGCTGTTTATTTTGTTGTTTTAACTGACCTTTTTCCCTGGACGTTTACAGTTCCTTCGACAGCCCTTGGACAGTTTGGGAACAGCATAAGGCCACACCACTTTTCCCCTTTGATCCTCTGTCTTCTGACTGTCCATGTCAGCTTAGCTGTTGCTGCCCCTCCATGAGACCCTCTTGCGATGTCTTGGAGTGGGTGAGCTCAGCCTAAGGGCGGCGTGAGATGACTGTTATGCTGCTTGGGCTTGATATAAAGCGCGGCTGCCACAATGCATGACCGTCAGTCCCTAGAAATCCGTAAGGGAAATTTCTCTCCCCCCCCCCGCCTTATTTGCAAAAATGTGTTTTGGCAGTTTGCAGAGTTGGTTGAGTCTGTCTCTGAAAGTAAAGGTTTCACAGTGGGTACCTGAAAGAAAAGCAAATACTGATTTCACTGCTTTTACTACACAGCCCACGGACAGCCATCCAGTAACAAGTCAGATCATGCATCCCAAACCTGAGGTTGAATGATAATAGAGGATTGACAGTTTTACACTTACAAATCCAGTTCCTCCATTGGCCTCTTAAAGTAGCAGCCAGATTCCTCTGCAGTGACAAGCCAGAACACAAAGCAAATCTCTCTCTCAAGCTAGTTAAGTTGCATGTTTAACATCTGTGATTTACTGTCCCTTGACAGCTTTCACCTTCTTTGACATATGTGTAAAGAGTCTAATGCAGCTGCTGTGGGGTGGGGCTGGAGATGATTTCTTTTCAGACTGCTGTGTCAATGAAAAAAAAATAATTCTGAAATAGAATTTGCCTTATGTGGGGTTTTGGTTGTTATTTTTGCTCAGGCTGAAAACTAGGTCAGAATCTATACACCCTGGAAGTCAAACCCTTTCTGGATGTTCTAGCGGTAGCAGGGAACATAAAGTAGGTCATAGTTTTGATTTCCTTCCTTAAAAGATTAAGGCAGTTGTTTGGGAGTCAAAACTAGATGATTTTACATCCAGAGGGTACCACTGCAATCATCAGTCTGTTCTATGTGCCACCAGCCACTGAATCTCAGTCTCTCTCCCCTGAGTTTAGGCTTGTAACTTGTGAGTTTTATTGTCTAGCTTTAATGGAGTAAGTTGTCCTAGAGAACTAAAACTACTGTCGTGACCCTGCCACTTTCAATACTCGTAGTCACACGGATATGTAGTTATAGCTAGCTTTGTGATACCTTGACCGATCAGTCCAAGAGCAAACAGGATTTCTGCTGAAGAAAGTTTGAAGTTAGAGAGCATCTCCAAAAGGAGGCAGCAGTGGGATCTCACAGATGGGAAAAGTTTTTTGTCTCGCGCTAAGATCTGACAGGTACGTATCAGGAGGTGATACCATCTGATAGAATGCAGTACAGTCCTGATCAGTTAGGGAGTTTGAGTTTGTCGGGATGCAGTCAGCTCTACTTCTCCTTCCTCCCTTGGGCTGAACCTTTTAAAAATGGTTCAGCTGCTTTTCATTAAGGAGCTTGGTGACGGGCATGAGACTAAGCGTATTCAGCAACCATCCCCTCCCTCTGTAAATATTACTTTGCCAAGAGGAATTCTCTTCTAATGCTGAAGAGAAAACTCAGCACTTTCATGTGGTTGCAAGCAGGGGGTGATGGAGAGAGGGATCTTTGCGAGAACACATTATTGTCGATAGAGCTTGGAAGGGAAACAAGATTCCAAGCTGGCTGACTGTATCATCAGCAATAATAACCTTCTTTGTAGCGTGATGGGTCTCTTCTGTCAACTGATCTGTCTTTTAGATTTGCAAAGCATATTTGAAAGGATCTTGTCCACAAAGATCAGAGTGTATTTCATAGATGGGGTAACTTTAGGAGGACTTTGCTGTCACTTAAGTAGTGATGGTAATACTCATGCCTTCTATTCCTAGTTTCAATTTTGTAAGCACACAATAAAAGCTGTCTGGGTGACAAGACAGAGCTGGGATTCCTCCCACCTCCTGCAAATTGGTATTTTGTTTCTGTTGTCAGTGGACAGAGAAGGATGTACTTATGGAGGACATCTTTGTATCTAATACATTGCCTTTTCTAGTTAGATGTCTCTGGGCTTTTTTTCCTTCAACCTCCTGTGAAATTCAGGCTCTGTTGAAAAGCTAAAGAATGCTATGAGTCGTTATTTACCAGCAGTCTTTCAAAAAATGGGATCTTAACAAGGCCCGAAATGTAGCATGTTTGAAGAGCTGCTGGAATAAAGGCTGGGAAGACATTCCTAGCTAGAAAGAGCCTATGGCAGCAGTTGCATTTGCTAGGAGAGGCAGGAAAGGATGCCTGCGCTGAAGAGTCATGTGAGCATAAATAGGCTTTTCTGAAAGAGTCACTCTATCAGAGGGAGTAAAAGGATGGTTATTTAATAAAAATCACATAAGTGTTAACAAGAGAAGCTCAAGATAGATGAAATGCTTCTGGAGGCATGTAGACAGAGGAAAATAAATGTAATAGTTATTATTGTGTTTAGAAGAGGCTGGAAGTCCTAGGTTCAAACTCCATTGCAGGCCTGGAGAATGTAGTTTGCATTTCTACTGAGAGTTTATAGCAGTGGAGCAATCTCCTGGGCTTGTTATTGCAAATCTTTGTGGAGGCCTGTGGCTCAGCTTTAATTTCTTCTTCTGTGGTCTGAGCCTTTGCAGTCAAGGGATGTGAGCCAGAGGCACTTGAGCTGTCAAAAATCTCTGAAGCACCAACCTTTTTAAAGTAAATAAATAGGTTTGTCTATTACTTGGTCCCAGATGGTATCGTGGTTTTTTTGGCTGCCCTGGGTCCCTTCTCCTCACTATGCCAAACTCCGAAGACAAAGGCACATGCCAGGAGAAAAACTACCTTCTAAGGAGAAGTATCCTCTAAAGTAACACCTGCAGAGAGATTATGCCTGTGTAATAGTGACTGCTTGCTGCGTGCTCCCTGCAGTACGGTGAGTAGCCAGTGCTCTGGGATAAGGGAAAGTCAGATCCAGTGAAAACTGCTGCTGATGTGTTCAAATAAATAACAGCACTTTGGGGGAGGTGCAGAAACACAGGGACGCTCTGTTTTCTCCCTTGCCAGACAGAAGGATGTTTTCCCCTCTGGCAGCCTTTGTACCTGCCCTTCTGGCTACCAAGCTGTCTGTCTGATGGTAATGGTGGCACTGGCTTAGAGAAACAAGGCAATTTCTCCCTGTTGCTTATAGAAGACAACAGGGGAGTTCAGCTGCCTAGAAAGCTGCTGCTTGAGTTAACTGCCCAGAGTCAGGGGAGGACGAGTAGACGTGAACATTCCCAACAGCCATTTTCTGCACACGTGAAATGCGAGGGTTCCCAGGAGGTCTCCTGCGTGCAGCATTCTGCTGTTTTCAGAGAGACTCAGTCTAGGCGATGGTGGGATGCACCTTGATTTTCATTGCTGCAGCAAAGTCCTGTTTGTCTTGGAGGTTGTGGGGGGAGGTGGGAGGGAAGTGACCTAGTTTCAACTGTCTCCATCTGCTACAATGAGCTGTGTAGCCGCCTTTGAGAGGGAGCACAGTGGTGTCTGTTGTTGGGGGAGTCCTCCCACTCATGTTTGGGACCATGGTTCTGCAAAAGCAGAAGGGCACAGTGTTCATAAGGTGTGCTCCTCAGCTGGAGATGGAGGGAGTCAGCTTGCTTTGGGAAGTTCCTGCCTCTCACCTTAAGCATGGCTAGGAACACGTGCCCTCAGCCAGATGCAGTACAATTTGATGGGCTGGGTGAGGTATTTGGTTTCACTATGCAACAAAGAACACATGCCATCAGTTGCCATTTGTCAGCTGAAGGACTGATTGGTCTTAGCCTCTTGTGACGGTGTGAGCATCCCCAAAACTTGTTGATAGATGACCCAAAGTCAGCTTCACTGTGTATTTGATGACAGGGGTGATGCCAAGGCTCTTCTGCCGCCTTCTAGGTGCCTGTGGCAGCCTACAGGTGCAAATCCTTGGTCACTGGTTAGTCACTGGCTGTCAGGAGAGAGTGATATTTAATTAATTGTAAGTGCAGTTTCTCAACCCATTGCATGTTTCAGTTCCCATCTATGTGGTGACCCGGCAAAAGCTTTTGAATTAGTATATGAAATTTCTCTCCATCTCACTCATTCTCTTCTGTCCTAACAGCATTTTGAATGCCTATCGAGTGACCAATAGCTTCCATGCACGCTTCTCTGCACTGTCAAGAACCTACATTTATCGGCTGTTGATGGGCTGTACTCATTATTCTGAAATACCGGTGTTCGAAAGGGATCTCTGCTGGGCTCCCACGGGAGGGTAAGTGTGTTCCATTGAACCTCCCTGGGGAGCTACCTCCTCAACGCTCTGGAGAGGCTTGGCTTTTGGGGGAAGTGGGGAGGGGGTAATTTCCACATGTGAGACCAGATTCCCTGTTCGTATTGACAAGATTTCCCTGTTGAAATCAGTGCAACTGCACTGAGTTATGTTCACTGAGACTTACAGCTTTTTTTAATTGTACTGTGCGTTGTACCTGTGATAAACATGTTTAGCACTGCTGAAATACTCAGTGACTCCGGGTAAAGTCCATCAACAACTTTGTGTGTCCCTCCCCATGGAAGTGATGAGCATTTCCTCAGATGACCTTGCCAATTCATACAGCAAACCCATTTGGACAGCTGGCTGAAGGAACAGTGCTCTGATATGATGCAGACAGGCAGAAATGCATTGTATGGCAGATCTCAGTTTTAGGTGTGACCGTACAGGCAGTCAAGAATGAAGGCTGAGAATTCTTTTTTTTTTTCTTTTTCTCCCCTAGTCCTATTTCTGGTAGCGACTGCATGTAAATCTGCTCTCATTCCCTGTCTCAGAGCTTGTGTGTTTGAATAGTGAGAGCCAATGACTCCGAGCAACCCTACAATAACAAACCTAGCTCAGTATCTAGCTCAGTATGCGCTTGGGTTCTTGGAGTAGCCACTGAGTCATAACAAATCAGTGCTTGTATATGCAAGGGAAGAAAAACAAACTCAGTGCCATTTAAAAAAAAAAAATACTTGGGACATGATAAACAGTGAGTGAGGAAAAAAACAAACAAAACCCAGAAGATAATTTGTAATTGTCCTTTAGTTTACATTGTACTGAGATAAACATACATTGAAGAAAACTGGAGTTTTCCACAACATTATAGAAAAACAGGTTTGTAGCCAGTTGTGGTAATTTCATCATCACTATTGGAATAACAATTGTGGGTAATGGAAAAAAAAAATGTAATCTCAACTGTCCGAGCAGAGGAGTGAAGATGACATTGTCCTAAAATTAAATTGCTGACTTTCTTTTCTGTGGGCTGTGGAAGGGAAAATTAAATATCAAATTGCAAAATTAGATGTTATGTGCACAACGTGCCTTAATCTTGGGCTTTATGAAATAGCATTTAATTTAGTCCAGACACTGCAGTTAATTTTCTCAAATGGCAATACCACAAAAAGGATAGGGTGAGCATATTAGAAATTCTGAATGGGAGGTGTCTTACTAAAAGGTGGGATATTTGGACTGCTAGTAGTGGAGAAGCTGATAGTGTGTGCACTACTGAGCACATCTGGTGTATAAAACACATAACATACATTAAACTCCTGTAGGCGTCTGAATTGCCAACTAGGTGTCATCAGCGCTTCTCAGTGTGACCAGGGTTCTGTAAGTGCTAGTCATTTTTCTTGAACACAGTGGAAAAATTTCATTATGTTGGAAAATCTCATCTTGATATTTTTTTTTTTTTTTGGTTGGTTTCTTCAGAA
Organism: Aptenodytes forsteri; assembly: GCF_000699145.1. NCBI lineage: Eukaryota > Metazoa > Chordata > Aves > Sphenisciformes > Spheniscidae > Aptenodytes > Aptenodytes forsteri. Next base: position 3,455,366 of record NW_008794753.1, on the reverse strand, counting down.
ACATTTTGACTTCTGTTAAGATCTGAAGTACTGAAGCCATAGATCACACATACTTGCGCAGGCTTTTCTTAGGAGAAATTTACAAAAATAGAATAAAAATAAGCATCTGTTCAGCAAATATATCAGTAAATCTGTCTAAATCCGTCTAAATTCCTTTGCTTGAGACTAGTTTGAACAGACCTAGATACTTTAAATGAAGACATCTGAATGACACTTGACATTCTGAGTTTTACCCTCGGCCCTTTCTTCTGCATCTCCACCTTGGGTTTACACTGGATTCATCTCTGCCAGTTTTCTCGCTCATTCCATTTCTGTTACTTCCTAATATCATCTTTTGGCTGTTGCAAATCTAAGGTTTAGAAAACCATCACAGTGTTTGATATTTTCTTACCTGGCAACATCTTTTTCAGTTTGTAACATCCAGATACTGCAAAGGATTTTGGCTCTCTTGCCCTACGCTCTAGCCAGTGATTTGAATAGAATTATTTGAATTGAATTGTTATAAGAAGCACAGCAGGATAAAGGTTTGTGTAAAAGCATGTGCCTGCCAACCCCTCATCTAGCCTGGGGTTTTGGATACCTTCAGAACTCAGGTCACTTGGCATCTTGGTTTGTGGTTTGGGCCATTACGAGACAAACTCCATCTTGCAAAATGTGTTTCCGCAATGCTACAATGTTCAGTCTGTGTGCCAGGTTTCAGCTTCTCATCAATTGATTGGACTTTGACCCACCTAACATACTTGGTCCCACCTGATGCTCCTTTCCTTTTGCTCTGCACGTTTAATTTCAGCTACCTGAACGTGCCTGCCATGCAGGATGCAGCACAGTTCCTGCTGGGAACCCATGACTTCAGCACCTTTCGCTCACTTAACTCCGAAACCCCTTTTCAGTCTCCAGTCAGAACCATCCTCCAGGCAGACATCCGACCCTCTTCTGGCTTCCTGTCCCAGCATTATGAACACAGGTGAGAGCCTAGATACCCAGCTGAGGAGCTGCTCTGGTCAGCTAGCGCTTGCTTTGTCTGAAAAGCTGCTTTCCAGCACTGCTTTGAGAACTGACCTCCTGTTTGCTGTGCGTTGCCCTCGCAGTCCTGTGATGGTGTCAGCAGGGTTCTGCCTAGTGACAGCTTGGAAAGGACATTTCTTTCCCTCTCCTCCCCAATGTCTTCAGGGAGAAAGATGAGCAGGAATGAGGGCGGGGAAACTGGTGCAGTTGTTTGTGCGTTAAAAGGCAGGATGTTATAAACTGGTGTGTGGAATCTAGCACGGAGCGATTCTGATGAGGTGCTTCCAGCATTTACACTCATTTTGGTTGCTAAAGACCAGCTCTGCCAGGGGATGGGATTTCCCCCCGCCCCTCACTGCTGTCCTAAGGCTGCAAATAGAAGGAAAAAACCTCACCCAACACCTAGGTCACTGCTGTAGCTATGCAGATCTGCTCGGTTCACACCAGTAATTCCCTCTGTCTTCCCAGGGGATGTTGATGAAGGAAAGTCCAATATTCCTCAGTCATTACCTAAACAAAAGATTGTTGAGTGTCAGGTTCTTTCAGGACCAGGTCTTGCAAGTATTGAAATTAAGTGGCTGGATGTATTTGCTCTCTAGCAGAAACTAAAGTTTTTTTTCCCCGAAAGATCATGGGTATTTATCATCTGAACGTGGCTTTTGCTTTCATGCTGGCTTCTTTCACAGATAACGTGGCTGTTGTGTTTCAGCTTGAAAGCAAACCTTGCTGTTGTCTGTCTCCAAACCACATTTTTCTGCTTTCCAATTAGGAGAAAACCCTTTTCTTTGTAGTTTTCCCCAACGACCCTCCATTAGATTTGAATACCTCCTGAGCTGTCTGTAACAGTAAGTGCGGTGCTCCAAGCTTTGGAGCCTCACTGCAGTTTGCAGATAGCCCACTGTTTCTTTCCCCATGTCTTAGAACGGCGTATCTTGCCAGCAGTAGTGTAAGACAAAAACTGAAAGGGAGCTGCAAAAACAGAGAGAGGTCTGTATGCCCTGAGTAACCCTGGTCTTTCAGTTCCTCCCAGTTCCTCCCATCTTCTCTGATTCCTGCTTTTCCTGCTCAGTGTTGGTGCCTGTCAATACGCAGCCATGTTATAAAGAGCCACCCAGTTGGGTATGGCACTTTCGCCGCTACTCTCTGCTGTATAAGCGCAAGGACATGGGCAGTTAGTGCCGGATGAAACGCTTGTTTCCCGCATTCTTGCAGGTAAGAAACACTGTCCCTATGGGAAAAGGAAGGCTGGAGAGGAAAATGGGTGCTGTCATGTGGCTGCTGTTTGTTATTGGGTTGCCATTGCTGAATGGAGAGCTTGGCCTCCCTCTGTCAAGTGTGGTTATGCTTAGGGACACAAGTAACAGTGAAATGCTTCATCCACAAGATTATCTTGTCCTTTATGATGAGAAGCATTGTAAGTGGCAGAGACCCGAGCTAACCTGAAAATAACCGTTAACAGTCTTGTCTGGATCACCTGTGAGTGCATATGGGCCAGGTTACCTTCCACATCCAGACCTGCTATTGTCAGCTGGCCGACCTCTGAGAACTAATATGGATCAGCTCTTTTTTGTGTCTTCGATTTTAATTTAAAAAAGGGATTTGCTATTTCTTGCATAACTTGCTGCATAAACCCATCCCACATGAGGCCAAAAACAGCTCACGGAAGAGAGAGTAAACCTAAAAACTGGATCAAAAGCATTGAGCTAGTTGCTGATGGAATATTTTTGCTTTTGGTGACACATGCATCCAAACTTGTGTTTTATAGCAAGTAATTTTTATAATGTGTCGATATTAATTGATTTAATGAACGTGTAGCCTGAAGGGGATGGCTTTGAGAAGCCTAGTTTCAATGCATTTAAATGGCATTTAATTCTCTTAGAATACTTGGTTAGTAATAACCACAACCATGAGTTTTCTGATCTAGAGAAAAAAGCTGTGGGGTTTGGGTCTTTGTGACAGGCTAGGTGTTGTTTGGGGGTTTTTTGTTTGTTTGTTCGGGTTTTTTTAATTACAGTGTCCTAGTTACTTTTAATCTGTAAAACTCTCCCTGTGGGAACAGTTGCAGCCATGGAGCTTGGTGTGTGTTTGCCCATTCTGCAAATAAGACGGCAAATATGCCTGAAGTGCATGTGTACTTCTTCACTGCAGTAGCAGAATGAACTGTTCCTGCAATGCAAGGGCTGGGATAGCAGTAAAAGCTTATAAATAGATATTTTCTTTTTAATTTTTTTTTTTTAGCCTAATCTAAGGGGGTTTATTTTCTGTTTCAGAGGGAGGAATCAGTAGAATGATAAACCATGGTCTCTTAGTCAAATAATGCAGCTTTTGTTTCTCATTCTTTCTTTCCTTTCTGAACTTAAACCAATCTTCTGAATTGACCACTTGTCTGTTTAAAAGGCTAACTGTTAAAATGATTCCTTCCATCAAACTCAGTTGCTCAGCAACAGTGGAAGTGGAGTTAGTGTCCCATCCATACAGAATGCTTTTGAATGCTAAGGATGTGTTCAGAGACTTAGCCCCATCACTTATTCCTGGGGAGTGATTGCTCTGTCACCTGTTTTCTAGCTGAATATGTATTATTCATTGCAAGGTGCTGGCTTCTGCTGCCAAATGGAAAAAGACAGCTGGATTTTTTGCTGGTAAGCAAAATTATCTGTGAGATTGACAAGAAAACAAAGTTTCCCTCTTAAAAAAAAAAAAAGTCTTGTTCTCTTTCAAAGTCTACAAGGTGTTTTTCCTAGGTATCTTGACCCATCTTTTGTAGCTTAATATATCTTGTCAAGACAACCAAGACAGGAGAATCCTGGCTAAAGAAGGTGCATGCAGTTTGGTGAGAGGGGGGTTTGTCCCTATTTGAAAAAATTGTCTCTTGTGCTTTGCTAAAGAGCTGAGCTGAATTATGACCTCGATGTGCTGGGTATTTGCACACGTGTGTAGCAATGCACATGTCTGTATGCCACGCGCATCAAGCTGGGGGGAGAGCAGACCGTACGTAAGTGATAGAAACATTGTCATTTCCTGACATAAAGAGGAATCCGGGGGCAGGAGCCGCCTTTGCATACGCCAACATACACGACAGGGAGGGCTAAAAGCAGTAACTTATCTGTAAATCCAGTGAGGAAACAGCTTGTGCTGCTCCCTACAATGACTGTTTCACAGTTGCTCTTCCTGCTAGCCCTGCCCTGATGCCCCGTGCGGGCCTGTGAATCGCGCTGTCCCTGCTTTTCACCTTTCTTCTACGGCTCGCGAGAGCCGTCGCCTCTCCCAGGGAATGGGCAGCCCCTTTCTCGATGCTCAGGTGTTTCCAGCAAACCCAGCCCATCCACCTGAACCCTCCAGACAAGTATGCTGCAGCTGTGCTTCTCTCACAGCTGATTCACATCTCCATAGCCCTTTGATACCCAGTTACTGGGCTCATTGCAAGGGAGGAGAGGAGAGGAGAGGGTTTGCATGTAAGTACCTGCTTTTCTGGATTGTGCAAGGTAAGCTTTGTCTCTTTTTGCTGTAGGAATGCTATGGGATATAAGGAGTGCTTAAACTGTTAGTGAGTTTGTTTATTTTTTATTGTTATTTTATTGTTACTTTTATCAAAGTGACTTCTAGGATTGCTTGGTAGCATGGAAGTTTAGGGATGCAGGTACTGAAGTGAAAACCTGCTCACTTTTGTGCTCTGTTGACGTATCTGATGTATGATACACCTGTGTGTGTATGTTTTTATATATATCTAATGTGCATATCAGATTTTTTTTTATTTGTAGGAAGGAAATGTGCAGACAGGTTCTTCCCTGCAGGACTGTTCCTGCAAACGGGTTTGCCTTGGGTTTTAGTGTTAGAGCTGGCACTGGACCACAAAAATATTTAGAAAGCAACTTGTAAAGATTTAGCAGAGAATGCAAGTGTCAGTGAAGTACTGGAATAGTTAGCCTCAGTAGAGTTCTTGTAAGGAATATTGGTTACTACTATAAAACTTTCTGGAAAATGGTATCTATATGAGCAGACAGATTTGGTGAGGGGAAAGGATGTCTTTTTGCGTAGTAGCATCCATCCATCCCCAAATGTTCATCTGCCCGTTTCCTGCTCTGCTCGCTCTTGGCCTGGAGTGAGTGCTTCCTTGTCTGCCGCTGCCTGTGTTCTGACGCTGCAGCTGGATTCCTCAGGCATGTCTGTGTCCTGACTTGCTTGTCCTGGCCTTTCCAGTAGCACGTGGATGTCGCAGTAGGCATTGCTGAGTGTTGAAATTCATTCTGCAAAGCCTGTAAGGACCACGTGACTCTCTCAAGCCAGCTCTGAATGAAATGGTAGAGTTGCTTTGCTATGGTTGGTTGTTTCTTCCTTTCTCCAGGAGGCATCAGACTGCATTCCTCAGATCAGTAGTACCTTAGCAGACTGCTAAGTTGCACCTTCTTTTATGTTGCCCTTTCCCTTTTATTTGAATGCTTATATACTTAGGTGTAAGGCAGTAGGAAGATGAAGCCCCGTAAAACCAGGTACATACAAAACAGGCAGGAATTGTTTCACCCCAGAAAATGGCTGCATCTGAGTAGCAAATGAGCAGTCTGGTGTTTGAAAGCTCATGGTGCTGTTTCAGGTTAATTGGGGGCTGCACAGCTTCTTATTTGTTCTACTTGCATTCACCTGTGATTTATACTTCTCTTGTGGGTAGAAGAGCCATTTGAAATGTGATTTTAAATGCTTTTTTTGTTCCTTTCTTTAGGGGACTGGAGTTTTGGGAGTTGAAGTTCAGAAGCAGATCATTTGTTTACCGACAGGTACTGTTTGGTGCTGTATTCGGGACACACTTTACCTCCAAGAACCAAAGTGCCGCTATCACTATAACTATTGATCAGTTTAGCAATGTTGCATCCCTGTGTAGTACCATCTCTGTTGCAGAGCTGGTGTTACAGCTGCGTGACACACACAGGGACCTAGCATCAGAGAGGTGAGGTTCTGTATTCTTTGTTTGATCCGGTAGAACCAGAATCTCTTAAGTTTGTGTCTAAAATGAATGTCCAAAGTCACAGAATCATGTGGGAGGATGGAAAGTTCTGTTTTCTGCAATCTTTGTCCTTGCAGTCTGCGTGGTAAAAACCAACAGACATATGTTCTTGCTCTGCTGAATGGCACTGGGCCCAGCAAAGACTGCCTGGAATTTTACTTTGGCTTTGGAGCATGAAGTAATTCTCAGTGTTGCACAAAGGAGAGATGGGAAGACCTGATTCAGCTATGCAGGCATGACTGCAGGATCTTTCCCTCTGCCATGCTGTCTAGCCTCCACTGGGTTTTCTTTGAAATAACTCCAGTGGGGTTTTTGCTGCTATCCTCAGGGGAGACAGCTCTCTCCGCAACTTAATGGATCACCTCATTAGGAAAGAGTTGGCTGTTCTCAGCCTGCCTATCCTGGCCATGGTCACACTCTGGAGACAGAGAATAGGCAAGAGAGGGCTTGTTTTTTGGAGGAGAGAGGGGGTGTTTTGTGGGAACAGCAAGCAGCTATTTTTTATTCTGTTTTGACAAACCAAATTTGTTTTTATCCTGTGCCAAGTAATGCTCTGTAAGCTCTCTGACAGCGGGTGTCTGGATGTGAGCAAGGGAAGAACAACATGCTTGAGAAGGGCTTGATATACAGCAGGGATTTGCTTCATCAGAGGCTCTTGTGACAAGGCGAAAATGCTGGTAACCCATTTAGTGCATTAGAACGGAAACGCTACTTAATGACGTTGTGCAGAGAGAACAGTGGCCCATAATACTCAGCTCAGCCCAGTGTCCTCTGAGCCTTGTTTGCGGGAGCTGCCTTACAGCGAGCTGGCAGGCTGTAGTGAAGCAGGAACAGGCTGTACACGCTGAACTTGCGCTCTTCTACCTGAGCATATGCTTCTGCCCTCCATCATAAAGAGCAGACTAGACTAGGTGGACCTCATATCTCACCTCATATAGCTGCTATGATAGGTATCGACATCTCAATGTTTTTATTAGAGAAAAGGGTTAAACAGCCCCAGAAACTGTATGTATATATTTTGCTGAATAGCGTGCAGAAGGGGGGAGACACCAAGCACATGGCTATTTCCGATGCATGCCATTAGGCTGCATTTACACTAGCTAACTCCAAGTGTGGAGACATCAAAGCTAAAGCCACAGCATACAATGACCTCTAGTGAGGGATGGATAAAATAACATATGTCAAGGATCTCTGCTTCTTCTCTGTGCCATCTGCTCAAAGGCAGGCTCTTGGCACTCCACAGTGCAGTTTAAGATCAGAGCACATAGGGAGAGACAGTGCTTGCCTTTGGATAAATATAGCTTGACTTGTTGGACCTTTCTCCTTAACGGTGATAAACATGATCAGGTTGCTTAGTGGACTTTGGTTTATTCTTTTGTAAATGTTAATGGATCAGAAACTTAGACCAATGCTTCATTACAGCACTACATTTAAGTTTTTGGAGAGCTTGGTATGCTTTGAAAGGTCATGAATAGAATGAATGTTTATTTAGGCCAAATGACTGATCATGCCTGCGCAGGTGGGGATGTGTTCTGGCAGCAGCCTGAGAAGGTGAATCAGGCAGGACAGCGTCTGCTTGACCAGTTTCCCCCATGTGGGCTGGTACTGCTGTTGCCTGTAAAATTTGAGACTGGAGGACAGTTTGTCCAGTGTGGACAGAGAAAAGTGACTAGGAAATGGTGACAGTGCGGTGGCTCGGGATCAGCCCGTGGCAAGGGCTGAGTTTCAGTGTGGCTCCTCTGCCAAATAAGACTCGGGCCCAGAAAATCTGTGGCACGTTCCCTTAGGCCGTGTGAGCTCTCCTGTGAAAATGAGTAGGGGCAAGCCCAAGCAAAGTGCTGGCAGCTTCTGGGAGGGGGTTCAGCCCTTGCCTAGCTGGACACCGCCAGGCTGGTTAAGTTCATTGCATTGTGCTGTTTCTTTCCCCTCAGACAGGCATTTCTCATGATGGGACTGTTCATACAAGCTGTTCGCTCCAGTGGCGCTGGGACAGGGCCTAGCTTTCCTTGAGCTTTATCGTGCTGTTTCTTTCCCCTCAGACAGGCATTTCTCATGACGGGACTGTTCACTCCAGTGGTGCTGGGACAGGGCCTAGCTTTCCTTAAGCTTTATCTCTTGCTGAACAAAAGCCTGAAAAGGACCGTCCTTCTCTGTCTTTATCCTTTGTTTCCCCAGGGAAACAGATGTTTCCCTGAACCATCCCCAGATGTTTCTTGCACAAGCTTTATTGATGCCCATGGGAAGTAGGTAATTGCCTGTATACTTGTCTCCGGATAACCAAAGTCTCTCTAGGAGTGCCTTGCTGAGAGTACTTCTGGCACAAGTTGAGGGGCTTTACTTGTCAGTTACTCCTCGACAGCAGCTTCGTGAGGCTGCCTTGACATAAGAAGTACCAGGAAGATTAGCGGTCAGTGCTCTGCCTTCAGAAGGATGCCTTCAGCTTGTGAAAGGGGTGGAGAGAAATGTAGCCACCACGCAGGGATGCAATAGCTGGCTGGTCGTAGGGAACTAGCGTTTGGTGTGCAGGTGGCATTGGCAGATACAAGTCTTGGCCCTCCTGGAAGAGCACGTAGGGGATATAGAAGGAAAGGGTGTTCTTTAGCCAAGAGGATGCTGAAGTGTGAGGGGTGTTTACGCGGGAGGTGAGCACTGTGGTGTGAAATTTGTGCTAACCCACTAGGTCTGGAATTGCTGAGTGTGGAGGGAGGGAAGGTAAGTTGTGACATGCAGAGTTGTTTGAAATACCAGTTTGCTGCACTGGGGGGATGTTGTCTTGTGGGCTGTCCTACTTGGGTTTTTTTTCCTCTTTTGGCTTTCTGAGAGAGAAGCAAGCCCCTGCATAGTCCCCCATCTGGAAACAGTGCTGCTTGCTTATTAAGAACCACCTGTGAGCTCAGCTTTCCCAGCGAGCATGTGAGCTTCCTGCCACAGACGGATGTGTGGGTGCTGCTGTTGTTTCTGAAACAGAAACCATCCTCTGCTCAGCTTTCTTCCCACATGTGATGAAAACAAGCCTTGCTCCAAGGCAGTACTGTGTAGCTGGAGATCACTGTGTTACAGGTTCTCATCTCATTCTTACTAAGGTCTTTAGTTGTAGGGAGAGAAGAGTTAAAGGAAGCAAGGTAATTTTGCTAGTTCTTTTCCCTTCCCTACCACCAGCTTTGGTCACTAGAAGATCCTGTGCCTCTGCACGTTGCAGACAAGCTTAGCTGCTGCATGTTGTCGTGTCACCCCAATCGGTGCAGAACCTAGGCAGCCCATGCAATCCCTGCTAGAAGTGGAAAGAACACCGTTCCTCCACAGGCTGTGGGGTGACTGTGACTGCTGGGGTGTGCTCGGGGACTAAGGGAGCATGATCTTTCCGAAGAAATAAAGTGAGCACTGGAAATGCTCCCTGGAGGTATGTGATACCAAAGGCGTACAAGGGGCAGCCAGGACTGGCTTGAACCCTGATGGGTGAGGCTGGGGCATGGCTTGGCATACTTCAGTGGCACCTAAAACAAGGGTCGAAGCATTCTTTATGTGGGGAGATGCTTGCTTCTTTCTTAACACCCAGCTGGACTAGGAGCAAAGTGCCTGGCACTGGGAACAACTGACAGTACTAGGAATAGTAGAGGAACACGAGAAATTAGGCTTTCTGGGAACTATGGGTTTAATAATAACGATGTACGTGTAATAGTAACGGGAACTATGGGTTTAATAATAACGATGTACCTATATTCAGGAGCAGGCTCATATTAAGAAATCATGGTGATATCATTCTTTCCTGAGTGACAGGCACTGAACTCTCTGATTAGGTTTCTAGCTCGACTTGCCATCAGTAGTAACTGTGGGCTGTTACACAGCACAGTACTGCTGAGAGCACGAGGGCGGGACTCTGGACAGTTTCCCCTAATATCTGTAAGTTTAACAAGGGCAGCTCCTAAGCCGTGTTCTCTGTTTTTCCAGGTCCGAAGAATGGTTGGGGCTCTAGTTGCAGTTGGCCAGGGAAAGTTAACACCTCATCATATAAAGGAGTTACTGGAGATAAAAGATTCACGGGCTTTTCCATCAAATGCCATGGCTCCGCCATCTGGACTCTTTCTAAAATCAGTGGAATATAATGAAGCAGGTAGGTGAATGCAGGGGATGGCATTCTTTTTGCAGGAGTTAGATCTAATACTGAAGGGAGCAGTAACACCCACGGTCTTCCTTTATGTGCCATCTGACCTATGGCTCACAGCTTTGTTCAGTGACACCCACATCCCAGTGGGTGCCCCGGACTGTAGAGGTGTTTACAGCAGTTGCTATGGAAAAATCGTGTTTTTTTTCCTGGTAGATTTCCTCCTCTTACTTGCAGAGTAGTAAAAGAGAAGTTGTGTTGACAATGACTTTGAGATCTCACATGAATGATATTTTCAGTTCTCATAAACTCTTGTTCTGTCCCTGACCATGTATAAAGACCAAACCGTCTGTGGTATCTAGGTGCCTACAGACCCGTTTCTGTTCACTCGCTTCTCCCTTGGTATTTTTGAGAGGGTTGTACAGACTGGGGGACAGAGAACAGATCATCCTTTTGCTTATATGGTGGCTCTCTTAATTTAACAGCATCTGGTCTGAGCTATTTAAGTTTTGTAGCTTAAAAAAAAAAAGGTGGGGGGGCAAATTTGCAGAAGATAGCAAATGGATGTCATGGAAGTTTGACATCCCTGCTAAGGATAGCAGGTATTTAAAACTGCAAGGATTAATCTGTCTCTGATTAATCCAGTGCCCGTGAAATGTGGATAGAAAGGACTTTCCACCACACTGCAGACCACCTCCAGGCTGCCTTGTCTCAGCCAGACCGCAGACCTGCTACAGGTGGGCTTAGAGCATGCTCTCTCCTGCAGCAGCAGCGCGCACACTGGGGCTTAAAGAAGACAGAAGGGAAAGGGAAGCAACAAAGAGCAGTGCGAGGAGCTTGAATGTAGTTCTGAGCACTTGGCCTGGCCTTGAAAAGGCAGCTGCTGCTTGCTGGTTTTGGCCCTCTCGGATGGTGCTTTTCCTAATAGTGCTGGGTGTGGAGCTGTCTGTGCCAATGGGGAGGGAGCCCCCATGGGAAAAGAAGACCACAGATTTTAAGTGCTTTCAGGTGGTTTCAGTGCCATCTTTTTCCCTAAATCAATGTTTTCTCTTTTTCCTCTCAGATTTGGACACTACAATTGCCCCAGGAGAATAGCAGCTCTATGAGATACAGCCACGTCTGAAAGGACTGTTGTTGTGGATGTGTGATGGAGGTTTGCCAAGCGCTCTCTACACAATACACGGTCTTGTCTCAATAAAAATCATAGACTGTGACTGTAGGCATCTTCCTATCATTTGTTCTTGCCCTCCGAGACTGCCAAGGGGAAAGGAAGAACAACCCGATGCTGCTTTCAGATAACTGCTTTTTTTTCTTGTTCTGAAATTCTGGTGCCTGTCTCTCAACCAGGAGGAGGAAGGAGTGGGGCTTGGGGTTTTTTGGTTTGGGGTTTCTTTTTTATTTTCCTTCTGTGGTGTGTGTGGGAGGGGTACAGGCTTAGAACGGAGGAGAATGTAGCATTTCCTCTCTGCCCCTCTGCTCTGTAACCCTGCCTTTGTACAGCGTAGTGCAAGGGACAGCTGTTACTGTCTGATGCAGTGACTTACAGAAACAGCCTTTGAAAGTACTCGCCGTTTCCTCTCCTCATCAACAGTCACTCTCTTACAGAATTGTAGTAGCTTTTACATTATCCTGTTCCCTGGTACAAAGCCATGTCTGTTGCACTTAGGCTGTGGCATGTTACAGAGCAAAGTTCCTTTGAGGTCACTTAAAACCTGTTTTAATGGTCACGGCCTGGGCTAGTAGCACGGGAACAACTATATGAGTGAGTCAGCCTAATTGTGAAGTGAAGCACTTTGGGCAGCGGAGGCTCTGTCGCCCGAAGGTGGCTGCCACGCTGTTGCTGGGCTCTGATTTGCTTGTTGCTGCCTTCTGCTCTTCCACAGTTGTTGGTGCAGCGGTGCTGCAGAGCGGGTCTGTCAGTGACCTGAGGGCATGTGAATCATAGTGCAGAGAGAACTCTTTTTTCTTTTTTTTTTTCTCCCCCTCCCCAACCACTCTAATCTCGGGTTTTGCAAGCTTGCCCAAGCAATAAAATACAAATTGGGTAACTTGTGGGTTTTTTCTTCATGAATGACACCAGAATCTCTGTCTGCTTTGGTTATAAAATGACTGTTAGAGTGCCAGGTTACAAGAAAGAGGATGAAAATGTTGACTTCTGAAGTTCACAGAAGAAACAATACCTGGTTTAAACACTCTCCTGCAGTGAAGCAATGTGCCGCTGAGATGCCTGGCACCACCATAATTAATCTCCCCATTGTCCATGAGAGGAGGAGAAGAATTGCAGAGAAAGCCAGTTTGTCGGAGCAGACAGCCCACTTGATCTGGTAAGAGAATGTTCTTTGTTATGTGGCAGTTCAAAGTGACGTAGACTATTGCATTCAGATGAATAAAGGAAGAATCTTAATAACCTTTTGAGAGACCGTAGAGTTTCCACTCTCTGTTGGCATGGTGAAGAGCCACAAGGTAGGCAGAGGGGGAGGCAGCGGTTCTTTTTGACCTCTCTTAAGGCCACCCTTGCCTTTGGCAGTAGGGACCGAGTTAGTGAGTGGTCCTGATACAGAATAGGAGGACAGCCCATGTCTAGGTGTCCCCTTATGAGAAGTGACGCATCTCTTCCCCGCTCTGTTCCAGGTAGCAGTTTTGCCAGAGACCTACTTTTGATAGCATGGGAAGGAAAGGCGAGATACTTCTGGTTACTCTCTCCCTTCCCATGTAGCATGCTGGCTGCTTTATTCCCTCGGGGACTAATTTCCAAAGACCATGACAGAACTTTGGAGGGGTCCTGGGTCTCTACCGTGGAAAAGGAGAGCTGGAGCTGCTGTGTTGCTAGTGTGGTACCCGTTTGTGCTTTTCTGGTACAGCCTTGCTGGATAAGTACCCAAAGGCAGGGATGCTGTAACATGCTGCAGTGATTTTTCAACACGAGCAGCGGGGCTTGTCCATCTGTGTTCGAAACCTAACGTGCCCATGTGTTTTTGGACAGCGGTTTGCCTGAAAAGGAATGGCAGCAAAGTCTTGCTGTTCCCCGCTTTGAGGGGAAGTGAGAGTGCAGCTACAGGCCCATTTCAGAGCGTCTCAGACTGAAGCACTGGTACCAGGTTTCAGAGAGGCTGGTCTTGCTCTGCAGACTGCGGGGACTGGAGGGCAGGGCAGGCTGGAGGTGATCAAGGGTGGCTTTGGGTGGGAGCATTGTGCCTCCCTCTTACAGTGGATACATGGAGAGAGAACTAGAGCGTGCACTAGTGCCTGGCTGTGCGCTGTGCTCTCTCCCCAGTTCTGTGGGAGGATGCTTCACTAGCGGGGCAAGTGCTCTGTCTTGGATCTGAGTGACAGCTTTTCATCTTCGCTTCCTGTGGTTTCTCTCTGTAGAGCAACGTGGGAGAGCTCTGCAGGGTGTCTCGCAGGGCAGTTTGCTCTGGTGTTAAAACTCTACGCAGAAGAGCTTAGCGGTGACCTCGTAGTTGTGAGGACTCTGGAGAGGCTGCAGCTTTTGCATGAGATGCTGATCTGAGCTCTGGTAAGTTAACTTTCTAACTACATTTATTATGAGTCTTTACAGGGCAGAAAATCAAACCAAGTATTAATGCTGTTTGGGTGCTAATCAAGCTAACTGCTACTGCGGGCTCAGGCATCGCTGCTTTTTTTTTTTTTTTTTTTTTTTTTAAATAGTCGCAGTGCAAAAATACCTGCTATTGATGTTTCTGCAAATGTTTCCCAGCTTCTGGTTACAATAAAAACCTATCGCGCTTACGGGCTTGTTATCAAATCCAGTAACTGAGCAACCCAGGTTCAGCTATCCCGACGGTAGTCTAGAAGTAGACTAACTGGCTAACGCTGCAGTTGGCAAAGAACTGTTGTGGGGTTTTGCTTTGGTTTTTAAATCCCAGAGCAACTGTTAAAAATAACCTAAAGACATTTAATTAAAGAACATGCTCATAAAAGATAACATCATAAAACATAAAAGATACCATCAGCAGAGAACTTTTTTACAGACTCCTAGTCTGAATTGTTTTTTTGGTGTCCGTCATTAATACGTGTTATTTTTATCAAGGGGTATTTAGCATTCTTTTCCTTTTTATGTTGTCGCGTTACTCATTCTTTTCAGTTGATCCCATTTGGACATCCAATACATGTGATGCTTTAAAACTAAAAGCAGAAAACTTAATGCTTGACCGGTGTTCAAAGACTCAAGCTTGGTTTTCTACGAAAACATTTCTAATAATGTGGAAACGTTGATGTATGCTTTTCTGTGTTTTTGTAAATCCAATAACTTGGTACAGAAACAGAAGTTCAGTGGTGCTTTTTGGTTGTCTGGAAGAAATAACAGCCCCCCTCCCCCCCAAAAAACCCCAACCAAACGACAAAACAGCCCTGGGGAAGCAAAGCTGAACTTGGAATTTGATCAGACTCCATACTTAAATGGTAGATAAGTAAATGGTACGTTACTGTAAGAGATGAAAGCGGCTATGTACTTGGAAAATATCTGTTTAGTCATAAACTCTGTCACTTCTATTACCTCTCACAGGGAATGAAAATACTTTCAAACAGGTTGATGTACACGGTGGGGTCCGGCAGTGCGTATGGAACTGTTTGGAACGGGGTAGAAGACCAACTTGTAAAAGACTCGTACAATACTCCATGTCGGTGATTTATTATTCCCCCCACCCCTTCCACTGTTCCTTACTTCTGCTGTAGTTGAGCTTAAAGGGGTTCACGTTACTTGATGGGTTATGTCTAGGGCTGGTGAGCGCGAGCGGGTACAAGCTTTACCTGTTACTTCCCAGCAAGTTGAGGTATCAGCTTTGCCCGCTGTCCGCTCCAAGAACGTAAGACACAATGGGGGATCCTATTGCAGATGGGGAGGGATTTAGGGGATTAAGTGAGACTACAGGTGCTGAAAGCGAACGGTATTAGTGTAGTGTCGTGGTGCAAGCAGCTTCTGTGCCTTTGGTAAGGCCTTGTAACCATACCGCCCGGGATCTGAGTGGAAGCAGTTTCAGGCAGTCCTTTAGCAAGACTCATTTTGCCATCTCACAGCGGTCAGTCAGCGTTAAGCATAGAGAAACGCTTGTGTCTAACTTCTACAGAATCTGGGGACAATGTATGTGCTGTTTGGAAAAACTCCTTCTGCTTGTTTTGGAGCCGTTACCTGATAGTGCCTACGGACGTCCTTAACCGTGCTTGTCTTGTGAGAAGCAGTAGCTCATCGGTCCCCTTTGCCGTCCTGCCCCTTTAATGATTTTACCGGCCTCTGCCTTATCTTTTCCCCGTTGCGACACTGTACTAGAAAAGATAGATGTTTGGTGGCTCTTGCTCTGGCAAAACTCTGAGATAAAGGTTGTTTCAAGTCCTATGCTGCTTAAAGTTATGGCTTAGCCGTGCCTGGCTTTGTATTAATTTTCCTCTGTGTGTGTGTACAAACCCTTTGCTATTGGGTGAAAGGCCCACTTAAGGAGGTATGTATGCCTACTTGCCTACTTAAAGTGAAACCATTTTTTAATCTTCCAGTCATCTTCTCGGGTGCTTTTGACTTCATTAGACAAACAGCTATTGGGAGGAAGTGTGAATTCAGAGTTTCCTTTGGAAAGTACCCAGCGACCTTTGTATTTTTTTGCTTTTGATGGCTCAACTTTATGAATGTCGTGCATACTGTAGCTGGGTTTAATTTCTCCGCTGCTTTTAATGGCTTCTGTTTAGGTGTCTGTGTTTGGCTTAGGTACTCGGATTTCTTTTACGTTTGATGGAGAGAAACTGCACTGCTGGGGTGCAGTTTATTGCTATGTGATGTGAGTGACCTAGACGAGGAGTCCTACTGGTACAGCGCCTCGTTCCCATATTGCGAACACATAGAATCATAGAATCGTTAAGGTTGGAAAAGACCTCTAAGATCATCGAGTCCAACCGTCAACCCAACACCACCATGCCCACTACACCATGTCCCTAAGTGCCTCATCTACACGTCTTTTAAATACCTCCAGGGATGGGGACTCAACCACTTCCCTGGGCAGCCTGTTCCAACGTTTAACCACTCTTTCAGTAAAGACATTTTTCCTCGTGTCCAATCTAAACCTCCCCTGGCGGAGGTTTAATCACTTTGGGTTTTTTTCTTGAAATGATATCTACATTATGCCAATTAGAGGTATACGGCAGCAAGACAGTCTGAATTTCTTTCACACATCCTGAAAACAGAGACTTCAGTAATTAATACTATTTCCGATTTTAACACTACTTTCACTACCTTCTATCAAATCAGTCAAAAATAAGTATCCCATAAAGTAGCAGCATCGCATTTGGGAAAGGTAAGCATCTAAATGCATATTTCTATTTATACTGGATTCCCTCTTTTGCTGACTTTCTCTCAGAAGTTTACTGCAGAATTTTTTGGAAGAGAGCTCTCATGTATATGAATTTCTCAGGGCTGATTGAGCTCTATCTGGGATATGAAGCCCTTTAGACACTTCTTGCATGTGCACTAGCAGCATACATGAACAAGATCTTCCAACAAGAATTCCATGCCAGCAACTATCTCTATACTGAGTCCTTCAGGCTCCCTTTGCAACGGAGACGAGTGGTGGTTTCTCTCTGCCATGTGCCTGCAGAGTAGGTTCAGGGTGCTGTAAATTCGCCCACCAGCTTACACCGAGCCTCCCCACTTGTATATGCCCTTCAGCTAAGGTATAAAGGCCTGGGTGGGAAGGACAGAAAAAACCCATTTCTCGGATTGTCTGCATGCTCGTTATCAGGTCTTACAATGACCTAGGACAAGAGACCTGGCCCGTCTTGTCTGAAGTGCTGAACCCTTCCATCTACTGGTGTGTTACAGTTGTTGTCTATACTATTGACGATCCACCCTGAACCATGCCTAAATGGGGGTGGGGATGGTGCTGCTGCTTTGATTTGGTTAACAGCTTGGTATGGATGCCAGCTACCTGTTGCAGTTCTGTGCTTTAAATACTATTTCTTAATTTTAACAGGAAGGTTCCACGCGTGCTCTTTACAAAACTGCAGCAGCAAGGTTAAAACAGTTCAGTCACAGAGGACTGAGTTAACTGTCACACTGAGTAACTGAAAAAGCAGTCCTCCTTGTATTTTTGCCACTACTGCTTTTCTTTTTTCCTGGGAAGCCTGCACAATCCATCACTGCAATTTTTTAAGGATGGGATAATGACATCATAGATCTCCCAGAAAGACACGGGAATTCTGGTAGGGCTTAGGAATGGGAAATTAATTACAGGACCTCCAAAGGTGTATCACTGCTGAAGCTCTCCTGTACGGCTTCAATTGCTGGCCCACCCTTAGCCAAAGCTACAGCCTTCTACGTGGTTTTTGTTTGGTTTGTGGTTTGTTTTTTTTTTTACGGGGAGGAAATCGCTACCTGATAATTCAGTATTGTCATCTCGTGATGATTTTAATGCCAGTAAATAATCTGTCTACTGTGTAAACTTCAAATGCTTGTGTTTAAAATGATTTATTCTCCCTTACAGCAACACTGCTTTCCATCTAAACATACCAAGCGCGGACCTCTGAGCCACAGACTTCACCAGACTTAACATCGCTCAGTTGTGCAGCTTCAGCTCTTACCCACTCGAGATGAAATAAAACTCAAGAACCTCCTGAGGTAAGGGACAGCTTAAGACTTTTATCCTGTGTTGGATATCCCTGCACTCCAGCAATCATGGCAGATATTTCCTGGCCTGAAGGAGTCTCCAGTGAGACAGTTGCCAATGCCAGTTCAGAATGCAGCTTGGAAGCAGACTTCCAGTATTCCTTGTTTACGGTCATCTACAGCCTTGTCTTCGTGCTGGGACTGATAGAAAATGTCTTAGCTCTGTACCTCCTGTCCTGCAAAGTAAAGCATGCTTCTCATTCCTATGTATACATGATTAATCTAGCTCTGGTGGACACCTTGTTTGTTTGTGTGCTGCCTTTTAAAATTCATTACCACCTGAATCGGAACAATTGGACCTTTGGTGACATGGCTTGTAGGATAACTGGGACTTTGTACTATATCAATATCTATCTAAGCATTGCCTTTTTCACCTGCATTTGTGTTGATCGCTACATTGCAGTGTTGCACCCCTTCAGGTATGTCCAGATCAAAGTCATCCATTATGTGGCGGTGGTCACGGTCCTTTGGGTGGTTGCTCTAAGCATCATGGTTCCACTTATCCTTGGAGGTCCCCTCCACAACAGTGGTGTGAGGAACACGACCGTGTGTTTTGAGAACTTTGCTACGCGTAGCTGGACTTATCGCATGGCACCTTACAACATCCTGGCCTTAGTTTTTGGTTTTGTGATCCCATTTTCCATCATTCTGATCAGCTACGCTCTCATTGCTAAGAGGATCTCCCAGATCAAACACAGCATTCACAAGAGGAAGGCCCTGCGCACCATCTACATCATCTTGGTCATTTGTACTTTGTGCTTTCTCCCGTATCATCTCACTCACTTGCTCCACTTTTTAATGAGAATCCAGGTCATCAAGTCATTTACCAACTTGATCTACAAAATGCGAAGGGTCACCTTAGCCCTCGTGAGTTTCAACTGTTGCCTTAACCCGCTCTTGTACTACTTCAGCTCTTCCAGCAAGCAATGGCACTTCAACTTCAAGCTCAGATTCAGGTCTAAAATGGTGTACACAATCAGTGACCAGATATTTGGGGAGTCCTCCTATGTTTATAAACTACAACAGAGACATGGAAGTGAAAAACACAGAGATGGACTCAACTGATCTACTTAAAGTAAGTACAGTATTCATCTTTCCAACTGTTTCTTTGAAAACAAACTTGTGAAACCTACCGTTCTTTCATACAGCGGTTGTTACATCAAGGCTAGACTGGAGGGATGTGGCTAACAGCTATCTATTTTTATTAGCCGACCAGGACAGTACTTGGGAGAGCTGTGTTCTCTGACAGTCCTAGAGAGCACACGGTAAAACATGCTGTGTTCATGTACGTCGATGTTTTGGTGTCCTTTTGTTTAACTTTGGGGTTGGTAGGAGAACACAGGGCTCTCTTCTGGAAGGCGGTACAGCCCAGGAAAGGGTTACTTGAAAGAAACCAGCCTCCTAACTGACACTAACTGCTGAAAGCTGAGTGGATCAGGGCAGTCCTGCTTGGCTTTTCCCTATTTTGGAGGGATCCTGTGTTTTCTCCCCGGGGGCACACTGTAGCCAGCTGGGTTCAGAAACTGCTTTCTGCCTACATTCCACAGCCAAATAAGGGCTTCTCATCCCTTCTTGTGAATCAATTGATTGCCTTCCTGAGGAGCATTTCGGTACAGGGTTTCTAGCATTGCACGCCTATGGATTCAAGCTGGACATCTCTTAATGCAAGTTTAGAAGAGAACAGATCTAAGTATTTATCAGTCGGTTAACCCTGTGCAGGAGCAGAGGTAAACAAGCCCTTCTTGCCACACAGTCATTGAGGGAAGTTACCGTAGGAGCTGGCACGACTCCTTACGCTGTGCAGTCCTGTTCAAATGTCAAAGCTCTCTTTTCAGTCGTTGTAATTATATCACAAAATGTATCTATCAGACCTATTTCAATCTTTCTCTTATATTGACAGAACCACACAGCTGCTGACAACTGCTGCGTTTTCCACCCTGTGAAACATGAGACTGTGGAGAGAGTTTATCATTTGTGGGTTATCAGAGACACCGGAAAACCACTGGCCTGGCTGACAAACCTGCTTAAAAGCCAGCAGTTTACTTAACAGGATGTGACTTTTGATAACGGATATACAGACTCACTGTTCTGTTCCTTCCCATGCCACCCCCAAACTTTATGAAGTGCATATATGCTATTGGCCTGTAGGCGTGCAAGGCTGCTGAGCAGATGAGAACAGAAGGGAAATTGTCCTGGGGCTTGTTCAACAGGGAACAAGGTATGCCTAACTCTGGCAAAATCAGTATTTCAATTTCCAAATGTGCAAAATGCAGGCTAAAAGTCACACTTTGACCTGGCACGCCGCAGCAGGTGGTTGGGGTTCCCAAGTTATGCTATTGCACTTGGAACAAGAACTGCCATGGACCTTAAAGGAGGGGGAGAGTAGGATTATTGTGGCAGAATGGTGTGGGGAGATAAACGATCGTGCCTCTCTATATGATGTAGTAACTTCTCTTTGCACAACAATGGATGTTGCACCTTCTGCCCATATTCAGCCAATTTTCTGATGGCAGCCGATGCCACAGTCTACTCTCTGGTTAAGGACAGGAGGTAAGAGGTTTGGAAAATAAGCAGCATGGTATGTTGGGGTCTCGGTTTGTGGAAAAACACCACACGTGATGATGGTAAGCAAGGGTCTTGAATTTGGGAGGCTGTATTGGATCAGTTAAAGCCAGTCAATAAACCACTTAGCATCTGAGATGCATGCAGCAAGCAAACCAAGAGCAGATCTGAAATTATTATAATAGAGCTAAAGCTTTGCCATAGATGGCTTTTGTGGGTGCAGTATTACATTTGTTTGTTAGGATGGGCCTGACTTGAATTAGTTATTTTGCAGTTTGCATGGACACCTATTACTAATGATGGGTCAGCCACTGACCTCTCCATTTCTGTCTTTTGCTCTTAGCTTGGAGGAACTTTTTTGAATAACGGTGAGAAAACCTGCTCAAACTTTTTTAAAATATTGAAAATAATGATTCCTGTGTTCCTCTGCTTGGTAAGACAAGTGCAAACCCTTGCACTTGTAAAATGGAGATGAGGAAGCCTCTGAGGGAGTATTAGGACAAATTAATCTTTTACCTTTCATGAGATACTGCTATTTTTGTCCCATTTATAGGCTATGGAAAAACTTCCCAGCCATGGAGGGACTGTTCTTTCCAACTAAGCACAATTTTTATGTTCTGGACAGAGGAAGAAAAATTTTCATTGGTGACTCCATCCAGAGTGCAGCTTTCTTTGCAGGCTTGTCAGCTGTCATTGAGGGAAGTATGGATAATAAAAAAAAGTTACGCTGCTGGGTAAATAGCATGTTTAGGGCTTTATACTCTTGCCTCCATTATACTTACACTTTGCATTTTAGTTGTGAAGCTCTGAAAGCTCCTTGTTTTGACCCCTCAGGCTTGCGTTTATCTACCCACGTTAGCATCATGTAGGGCTGGTCCCCCTTTATTGACAAGTCAGGGAATCCCCCCGTTCACAAACCTGACGCAAGTGAGCTCTTTCATCCCATGCAGAGGGTCCAGGAATTAGGTCAGTGCATGGCTGTTGCTTCTACTTATTTTTGGGGACAAACCGAAAGCATAGATACTGCACAGAAAATCACTGTAGTAGAGAACAGGACTGCGGTGGTTTTAAGGAAAATGAGCTTTGTGAGGGGAAGAACGCTGAATATCTTTTACCTTATTGCACAAGCAACTCAAAGCTTGTTCCTCAGGATTGTCTAAAAACAGGCTGTAATGACTCCCCGGGCAGGTTTCCAATAGGAGAAGATCGCAGTACTGCTGAACGGTGTACACTGTCACTGCTGTAATTGGAGAAACACTGTAATTCCTTTATTAAAACAAAACCAGAAAAACCACACTGACAATGTAAACAAAATAAAATCTAAATCTCTCCGAAACGCCGCTGTGCCTGCTGCTCTGTTGTTCACGATGTACTCTGTGGCAGTCCTTTTTTCAGAAGGGATGTGAGGTAGCTGCCCAGTTCTTCATCCTAGAGAGAATAAAGAGAAACAGGATGAAAGCAGTCTTCCACTTCACTTTCCATTTGGGGCAATAAATTCGACTCTGGTACCTAGAAATAGACTGAAATAATTCTTGGACCCAGCAAAATCCAATGTTAGCAGTGTTCAAAAATGGAAACAAATCCAGTTAGCACAAATGCACTTTTGGGTGTTCTTTCAAAGTATCAGTGTAAAACTTGCATTTGTCAAAGTAGGTGTCTAGACCCGAGGTGTCTCTTTTGAGGAAAATGGCCATTTTTCTTGAAAGCAAAGAATAAAGAACCATTGTTCTGGGAGTTTTTTTGCTTTGCCCTCAAGAAGGCATTTCCTTGCTGTAAAGAAAGCGTTTAAAAATACAGCCATAGAAAGTATACTTTTGAAAGGAAGAAGACATGACAACTATGTCTAATCTTACACAATTTTGCGTTAGCTAGCTTTCTGCTTCTTGTTTGAAGTTCTACATCTAAGAAATACAAAACAAAATACCTCCACACTCTGTATTGCAGTAGTGATACAGCTGAGAGTTTGGAAGTTGGATAGCACAGTGTCCTCAAAACACAAACATAATTGTAATTAATTGTAACTGTACTAAGTGTAATTACTCCAGATCAGCTGTCTTGAATTCAGTGGTCCCAGAGAAAACTGACTCAGTAAAGCTCCTGTAAAAGGATTTGTACTAAACCTAAAATGGTAAAGAAAATGGCCGTGACTCACCTCATCTTCTTCCAGTCAAACTACTTCAAAAACAGAGTGATGAAGACTCACCCTTACAATAGCAACCCACATTGTAGGACAGTTCTGGACTGTAAGGAGTTAGTTAAGATCAGAGTTGCTTGAAAAGTATGTTTTCAAGTATTCCTTACCTGGTAAGTCCAGGATACGAGCAGAACTTTGGTTCCTTGATCCTCTGAGTGTGCTGTGGCTTGGATAAGAATGGACTCTACTGTTATAGAACCATCAGGGAGATGCTGCACTGAATAATCTTTCAGGACCCTGGTAAGAGAGAAGATGATAGGTGATTTATTTTGGATGGGACATGCATACAAGCTGAAGGGTGGGACACCCTCTGTATCTTTGAATCCCCAACAGCAGCATGTTGTTGCTACTTTTAGCTGTGTCTCTGAGCCAGCACCCACTGCCCAAGGAAGGGAGAATGGGGCCGATTCATAGCTTGCTTATTTTGGTGCTTATATTAATCATGTAGGATTTCCTACAGAATTTTCTGGCTTTCGTGATAGCTATAGCTCCAGTGAACCCTATTCATCTGGGCAAAGGACTACTCACAGAATCGACCAGCTGCCTATAGGAAGAAAATAGCTTTTAAGATTCATCTGCTGCTAGCTTTTGAATAGCTTTAAGAGGTGTCTTGACCCTATGCTTGATGATCTCACTCCAAACAATTGTACTAACTTCAGCTAGAAGCAGTAGTGACAGCAACAAACCAACAGGAACAAAGATTTCAGGTGGTCTGCTCTACCTTGGCAAAGACCACGAGCTTGTAGGCCGATTACCAGCCTCTGCAGTGTAACCACTGCTCTGGTTTTGTTAGCTATACAGACTGAAATCTAGAGCAGTTGTGTCTTCTGGGCCGCAGAGAATTTTCTCTTAATAACTCTCTGGGGCTGGTCTGGAAGGGCAGAAAGGAGGGGGCACTTGTACTACCTACATTAAGAGTTACAAGCTCAGGTCCATCCCTAGGGGAGAAAAAAGCAAACGCAGCTAGGAATGGACTTACCCTTTGAGATGGTTATATACACGAAGCACTGTCTCATGTTCTTTCCGCGGATCCTGAATGTGAACACGGCAGGTGAAACGCAATTGATGTTCTGCAAGGCCCAGCTCCTTCAAAGCCTGCTCAGGAGAAACCAGACGGAAGCTCTGCAGAGGAAAAGTACAAATCCATTATAAGCCATTTCTTTGCGCTTTCTGAAGTTTTACTCCTCCTCTGTGGTCAGCTGCACACAGGTATGTGTTCATCACTGCAGAACTCCAGCAGGTAAGATCATTCCTTTTCAGTCTCTGAAATGTCTCGGCACATTTCAGCAAGCAGTAGCAGCTAGGCATGAGCATATGATGGACAGCAAAGGTAGAGGTAAGATGGTGGCAAAGTGTCCACTTAAATAATCATACCAATTCTTTATTTCCCAAAATTAAAGTTGTTCTCTGAATGGAAGTTGGTTTAACCTCTTCATCAGGGGGAATGATTTGTTTAAATAGAAACATGAGGTTACAGAGTAAGAACTCCTCCCTTGGCACCTTTCCATCCTTGTCCAACAAACTGAGGTCTTCCAACAACAGGCTGCGTCTTGATTCTTTTGATTTTTACAGGCACAGTGAATCAGAAACACCTTGGATTCACAGGCTGAAAACCACAGCCGCCTTGGAATGGCTGTAGCTGCACCCAGTAGGCTGCAGGGGGCCAGGGCAAAAACCAGACTTTGAGCAGAAGCAGCTCTTCAAATTTATCCATTTCCTGTGACTTCAGCCGTGAGCATTCATGAGACTGACCAGTAAAAATCCTACCTCCACAACACCCTGCTCGTGAACAGCAAGATACTAATTCTGAAATTGTGGGACTAGTGAAGACTATCAGTCAAGACAACTGACAAGCTGAAGAGTCTGTCTTACAGATTAATCTTCCCAGGTACGCTGTTACTGGGCTCTTTCCAGGAAACTAAGACTGCTTACCTTTATTTTAGTTCCTTGTTCACCCAGACCTCACTTACGAATTATAACACCACACTCATTCAGAGGATACAAGACAAACATAAGAACTTTTTTACTTACGTTATCCTTCATAATTAATGTGCCATGCATTAGCTTTGGCTTCTTGACATCTGGTAAGAGACCTAAACCAAGGCCAACAGAAGAGAAAGGCGATATGGTTTAACGGTGATGTGCTTACTTTTCACACAAGACGACTGCTATAGGACTTCATAGATTGGATTTCTGAGTCCCTGCTGAGGTTCAGAGACAAAGATTTTACATCTTTGTTCTCCTGTCTGTTAAAGTGCATGGTGCTTAAACCATTGTCAGTGCTCTAGACACATAAACATTAATAAACACAAACCACCCCCCCGCCTCTCTTCCCATATCACTTCCTGATTTGAGAGGTTTTAGATTCTTCTTAAATTTGGTTTATAAAAGTAATTCCAGTTTTCACAGACCTAGCTAGTAAAAGCATTCATGGACTTTGTTTTCACAGTGAATGCGCAATGAGTAGCAAACAAGGTAGAATGTGTGTGTGTGTTTTTAAACATTATTGAATACACATTCACAGCTTAGTAGCCACTACATTTCACAGGAAGCCCTCTCAACCACTAAATGCTCATAAAACCTGTTCTTTTACAGGAAGCGCTGCTGTAAGTCACCATTGCTACAAATGGCCCTGCACCACTGTTTCCACCTTAGGCAAGTACTATACAACACAGTGGCAGGGCCCAAAAGATTAAATTCTTGGTTGAAAACGTGTCACCTATTGCTGTTTCTCTCTTCAAGAGTCCCAGGGATATGTCCACTGGAATGCTGGGATTGGTGAATATTGTTGTGGTCTCTCCATTTGCAGGCATGTAACAGTTGACGTCTGCAAGGTAAACAGCCAGTGTCAGAAGGACTGCTGCAGCAGCATTTCCAATCCCAGACTGTCATTTCACCCACAAGCAGGGTGCAAGCATCCCTAGAGTAGACGGTGCTGTGATTTTGGCAGAAGCCTATTGCAGCTGTTCAGGACAGGAAGGGAAGTTTAATAGCGATCTGCTGAAACTTAATACCAGGGATTTGAAAGAGGCTGAAAAGTAGAACTGCTGCTCAGACTTAAGGCTAACAACCTTACCAGAACCATCAAAACCCCAATGGGGCAATACCTGCTAGCCCAGCTATCCTTAACTCCTTGTGAGGGGTAAAAAGAAAACAGACTGCAACAAAACTGCCCGCACTCTGATGTCAAAATCTGCAGACAGTAAGTAACCAGCCAATGTGAATTCTATGCTTTCTCCACTCATCATTTAAAAGTCAGCTGTTTCCAAGGAATTAATTTTTTTTTTTTTCTGGAGCTCATTCCCTGTTAGCAAGTGAAGTTGCTAACTTATAATTTCAGATATACCCTGCCTGCCTCGGCTTCTTCTAGGAGTCTAAAGAAATGTAAATTCAGTAAGTGCTGAACTATAACAATACAGACATATTAAAACCACTTTTACTTCAAGTCCAAATGGACATTAAAATTAAATGGGCTTAACATGTTAAGTAAGATATGTTACGGATACTAGTTTCTCGAGGGTGACTGGTCCTGTAAATTACAGTACGCCTTACTCTAGGCTGAGGTCCAGTGGATTAAGTACGTGAACTTCAATGCCTTCCTTCT
The DNA here is from genome assembly GCF_000699145.1 of Aptenodytes forsteri. Taxonomy (NCBI): domain Eukaryota; kingdom Metazoa; phylum Chordata; class Aves; order Sphenisciformes; family Spheniscidae; genus Aptenodytes; species Aptenodytes forsteri. The sequence continues at coordinate 3,429,237 of NW_008794753.1, read as the reverse complement.
ACTGCCATTCCCTCTTCAGTACCAACACTATACGTACGAAATTCCTGTTCTATTTTCTGCTTCAGAAACTCCATTTTCTTTGCTTCACCATGGACCAGGAGAACATTTCGCGGCTCAGCCTGGCGAATCAGCTGCATTATTCCCTTGGCATCCGCATGGGCGCTGAAGGACATGTACTCCACCTGCATCTTTACTTCCAACTGGGGGGGAGCAGAAAGCATGGGCTTTGTGAATCAGGAACTGCTTTGGCTCACTACAGCTTGTATACCACACGCAAACAGACCCAGATGCCTCCGTATTTAGTTTAAAGAAGGAAGCAGAACACCTGAATTGGAAAATGAGGCTGGGGAGAGAGCTCCTTATCAGCAGAGACTGAATATGATGCTGTACAGAAAAGCTTTCAGTAACTTACAGGATCAAACTGCTCAATTTCAGAGCACAATACTTGTTGCACATTTGCCAAAACAAATCAATGCTTAAGGACGTTTCGTATCAGTTTTAATATCCCCATCTGCCTAAAAATGTATCATTTTTACCTATCTGACTAGTGGTGCCTCATTATTAAACATTATAAATATGCCCCTACAAAGTCTTATGGCAGAAAAAGACACACTTGCCAATGCAAAGGGGAAAAAAAAAACCCTAGTCCAACCCCAAAGAAAATGTTACTCGGGTATTTTCAGTGTTGTATGCTGCATATTCCCGTAACAAGTACATGGTGTCTAACTACCACCTAAAGTTCTGAAGAACTTCCCCCAAATGATCCTCCTTCTTGAATACAGAACTTACTATTTGTCTTCCTTCCATTTCCAGCTTGCGCTGTCCACTCAGAATCTTATGGCCCACAGTTCCCTGCACACAGTAGCCTGGCATGATGACCTGAGAAGGAAACCAGAAAAACCTACAAACTCTGCACATGGACTGTTCGTAGCATAGCTGTTGTTAACACAGAAATAGCCACAAATGCAAAATGCTGATGTAAGTTTGTGTTCTTCCAAGTCTTGCATACTACCATCCTTCACTGGAAAGCTGCTTGCTTTGTTCTGCAGCTTGTCTGGTGAACACCCAACTCCAGAACACACACAAATGGTGAACACCCAACTCCAGAACACACACACTTTTCTAATGAAATTAGAAAGCAAACTGCTGAAATCTACACACCGCTAAATAAGAATTAATGCTAGTTACAAACGTCTTTGAAGCAGCTTCAAATTAATGACAGCGCTTCTGAAAATAAAATCTCCCACAACCTCCTTTCTGAAACGTACCTCCTCTGCTTGCTCTGTCGCACATAGCAAAGAAAATTCAGAGCTTGAAAGAGCTCTGCCCTGGGTTGGTTCACTAGAGGACTCGTGTCGTTTAACCCCAGATGCTCAGGAAAAGCTTTCCTGCAACCTTTGTTCTTACGACTATATCAGTACCGCTATCACATTAACACAAAACATCACTCAAGGAAACAGAATTTCTTACCATATTCTTTTCATTCCCTGCCCATTTCCTGAAGATCTGAAGGGACTGTCCTGCATGAAGCATACCAGGGGTTGCAAACACAACCTGGAATTCAAAAATATGCCAAGAATCACCATAGAAATCAGGGTTTTTTCCGTTACTTATAATATATAAATATCCTAAAACTGGACAGAGTATCCACTAATACACATTAGTGCACACTGACTACATCAAAGCTCTAATGAGGACTTTTGCTATCTTATTTTTCCCACCTTGTCTAATTTTTACTTAAGTTGAACTACTGTTTTAGGGAGTTTTTGTGAGCATCCATAGTGTCTGATAAAAACTTTGAACGGTTTTATAACGGTACTATCATGCTTGACAGATTCCTCTTTCAGCTACTGCCAAATAAACCAGTCAGAAATAAAACCGGCAGTTTTTATTTATCTCAATAAAATAAGAGATTGTGTTGTAAAAGATCCGTCTCCTGACTTAAGTCAAAAGAATATACTGTAAAAGTTATGGTTTGAATCAGGTCTGAGGTATAGATTATATGAACACGAAATCAATTTTTTTTATTTTCTCTGGGCATTTTACCTTTACTGAAATAAAGACAGAATGATCTTTAACAGTTACACAGATAAAAGCATTCAGATGGCCTGGCCACAAAAGGGTTTTAGATGGGATGCTGATATTAATGGGGTTGAGGATGCTTAGCTTTTGCAGACTGCCTGTTTGCCTTAGCCAGGAACAGAGTGGTATAAAAATAGCTCCCTGACGCTACACATCTGCTCTATTACCTTGTTAACGCCCACCTACCATCGGCCCCGGATTGTCTGCAAAGGCCCGATCAAATGCTTTGATGTGTTTGAATTCAAACATGTTCCTCTGCACAAATGTTTTCCGAATTTTCTGATTAGTCCAGGTGATGAAGAGCTTGTAATAATGATTGGCCTTCTCCGTCAGTCCCGTGGAAAAATAAATTGGAGCCTTCAAGTTCATTCTTTCCCTGTGGAAAGAAGCGTTCCAGGTACCTGTGAGGGCCAAATTAGGATCCTGGCTATCCATGCTGAAAGTCCATAAACCTATGTAGTCCCCAAAGATTTTTTTATGCATACCCTGCTCTCAAAGAGCTACAAATCAGTATTATGACAATGCTACATTACTATGCATTAACTTACTACAAAGTAGGCTTTAGTACAATTCTCCTTCTCACCCACTACAGACAACTTCCTTCCATTACAAATATTAATCAGTCTGCTATGGGAAATAATTAAAATCAGTATCATTTGGTATTATCAAAAACATTTCCACACAATGCTTATACCCAAGTTTAACACTTGTTCATCCCTCCTCCTCCTCCCCCTCCCATGAAAAATAATTTTACAATGTGGCACAGATGCAATCAAATTTTTTAAAGGATGATTGATCCTGAGTGTTTGGGGGAGGAGTGGAGAATGACTCTGGGTAAGAAAACAGTTAGTTTACTGCTTAGAGTCAGGAACACTGGGAAATACACAGAAAGAAGTAATTCCGCAACTGCTAGCATGGGCCGACATGCAGAGGAACACTAATGAGAATACTTGTACTAAACAGACACGAAAGAATCATAGAAACCTGCCAGGACCACAACATGAGGAGGACAAAAAGGAGGTGGTACGTGCACAGAAGAGACTGCACTCACCAGAAAGTTTCCAATAAAATGCAAAGTTCCTGGGCACGTCCAAGGGCAAAAACTGGGATAAGAACCTGCAATTAAGGTATGATTTACAGTCAGTGAAACCCAAACAGCATGTAAATGGCACTGCAGCGTTACCATTTCTGAACAAGTCCCTCAGTTCCCTCTCACTTTCGGATATTCTGTTGCTGACCTTTCTTTCCACAGGAACATGTTCTGCAGTTTTGGAATGAAAGGCACTGATATTTGACAAGCACCTATCTGCTTGGCTAAGACCTCAATTTGTACATACTGAGGAAAGCCTCTGGCAGGGCATGGTGCTTGTGAATATATTCAGTTCTGTTCTCTCCTGGATAATATGAAAACAAGTTGTTGAGAGCAACAATTCTGGCACGATTTATGGAAATGGACACTAAGATGAGTGTTTCTGTCCTTGATCGCTTTGTGCTGGGGTAATTATGACCTTCCTCCCCTCCCAAATTAAGGCAACACTGGAGGAAAGAACATACAGCTGTTTTGATCTCCAATGTTTTCTTCAGTTAGGTGCTGTCACTTGGCAGCAAAGAGTTTACCGCTACTCATTTGTTTTCCAGATTCAGTGGGAAAGCCGTCATCTGCTTCTTAATGGAACTGTTTAGCAAACCACATCCATTACCAAGAGACTCACCCTCTTTTCCACAAGCAAGCCTACATTTTGCCCCTACTGACAAGAACAGTAAATAAAATACAGGGCTTGAGGTCTCAGGTGACAAACTACTAAAACTTTTAACCAAAATGCAGTCCAAGTTCTACACGTACAATTAACAGCCAGACTAACTTTCCATTTAATCGAGTTAAATAAACTAAGTCCTAGGACCTAGAACCAGATCCTTAGCTACAGTGAAATCAGTAAAACTTTCCTGTGTTCCAAATTTCCACTTCTAGTTCCATTTTCTGAGGGGTTAAAATGTCTCTTTTTACAATGTCTTTCCCTAGGCGTGCTCTAAAAGCGCCATTAATGAAAAACAGAATCTCAAAAAAAAAAGTTTTATATTAGCAGAGAGGGGCTAAGCTCCAAGAAACAGGAAGGACTGAAATTCTAAAATAATAATGGACTGATACAACTAACAGCCACATTACGATGCTATCATCGTATGTTCCACATGCTTTGTGGCTAGCTGAAGTTGTTCACATCAAATCACTGGACTGGAACAGGCTTACCCAAGCAAAACAGCCAGGCAAGTGAAAGCCACAAACAAGGTACTGAAGCATCATTTACAGTATGGTAAGCACATGCCTTCCATGCACTTGGAGGGGTTTTATGGTAACAGACAGCACAGTGCTGAACAGCACGAAGTAGGATACTGAACAGACATACCTGGCTACACTGGAAATAATTTCTGATCAAGTTTAAAAGCAGTAATTGAAAGTCAGTCTCAGGTTCTTAATTTACATGACTAAGAGGATGCTTCAGTATACAAGATGCAAACCAAGTTAATTTTGCAGACTGTAAGCACAGCATTTCCCTTACTGTCTCATTAACTCATAGTTTGGTTTTCTTCTTGGCACAGTTTAAGTGTTTAATATTCTCTCTTTTAAAGTACAGACGGAGGAATATAAAAATGCCTTCAGTTTCATGTAGTGGTCACACGTAGGTGCCTGAGTTAATCGTTACACAGCAGTACAGAGCCAACAAGAGCTTCACAGAGGAAAAACCCATCACTTAGATTATCAAAACGCCGTACCTTCCCTCCTCTTTCTACAGTCTCATGAACTTTCTTCAGGAAGTCTCTTTCTCTGCAGCGTTTGGAATCTCTGATAGTTGTGGCATAGGTGGATTCACTTATTAATAAATCTGGGCGACACTTATCAATCCAGGCAGCACTAAAACAAAAGGAATTTTTAAAAAGCCAATTAAACTAAGGGATGGTATCTGGCATTTCTGATCTGCAGGTCTCAAAGATGGGTGGAGAATGTCACTGTCTCCATTTGCAGATAGGAAAACAGGTACACAGATGTGTATCGACTTGCCCAAAGTCACCTAGGAGTCCTGTGGCAGCATCAGGACTCCTCTCTTTGCGGGCCATGCTTTCTTTAAATTAATCCAGCTCAGAACAGAGACTACAGATTTTGAAAAGCAATTCTTTTCCAGTCTATTACTTGTTTTAAATGCATTAAAATGTTATTATAAATAGCATGGATATTATAAATCTCTCATATATGCCAGTACAAATAAAATTAACATTAAAGTTTGCGATTGGCTCTCTCTTAGAAAGTAAATACATTTAAAGATACCACAACAATAAAATATTTCAAACATGTTAAGTCCAATTATTATGCAGCCTTAAAAATAGATTAATATACAGAAGATTACATTAAGGTCTATCTGGAAGAAATCAATGTAAATCTGTTCATTCTCATAAATCAAAATTGCATTTATCTTTCCAGCAAAGACATCGTTAAATGTTCCAGCCTCCTAACAAGGAATCGATGCTGATAAGCCCCTAGTATTAACAGAAGCTGTGCTAAAACCTTCCTGTCAGAAATATATACAACTCATAGAAACTCAGCTTCCTACTTACCCTAAATGTCTGTCTGGTGTCATGTTATAATCACCCTAACGGAAGAAGAGAAATCCATTAATATTCTCAAGGTAACGGGACAGGCTATTAGAAGGAGACGTAGGCATCTATAAATATTGTTGTGCATACTTACAGTGTACACAACTGACTCGCATCCAACCTTAATCTGGAACATGGCTGCTCCTAGCACATGGCCTGCATAGTATGCCTTGATCTCCAGCTCCTCATCCACCTGCATGAACAGGCAAACACTGCAGTAGTGCAAACATTTGAAAAAAATAAAATTGCTCTGCCTTCTACAGCAATCCAGTTGGTCTGATCCAAGAGTATGCAGGAACGATCATTTACCTGAACTGTCTGGTGAAGATGCACAGCAACCACTTTTTTCATACAGTCTTTAATCATTTGGGAAGTGAAGAAGTTAGTTTCCCCTTTCTTATCTACAGTTATTTTCCTATAGTCCTCCAGGAGGATGGGACAGATGGCCTTGGTAGGATGTGTCATGTAAATGGGCCCATCGTAACCGACCATTTCACTGAAATACGGTAAAGCTCCACAATGGTCCAAATGAAAGTGGCTGCAGAAAGATACAAATGATAAAGGAGATGCTGCACAGGAATTTAGCTTGCCTGGTTCTCAGATCTTGCTTCAGATTTTTAAAGCACTGCATGACATAGAGGAACTAGCCAAAATATGAATGATGGACTTACAACATGTTTGGGTTGCTAGGGACAGTATACAAAGCTTTCCTGTTTCCCATTTGACCTGTGACAAGGAAGGACGCTTTCTCACCTGATGATCACACAGTCTAGAAAGTCAGTCAGCCTTCCATTCTGAGTGATGTAAGAAAAGTCAGGAAAGCGTCTCTGCAAAGACATGAAAAAAGAGGCTATCCATTATGAAAGAAAGCCAGTTAACACTACATTACCAGACAGTATACAAAGCTTTCCTGTTTCCCATTTGACCTGTGACAAGGAAGGACGCTTTCTCACCTGATGATCACACAGTCTAGAAAGTCAGTCAGCCTTCCATTCTGAGTGATGTAAGAAAAGTCAGGAAAGCGTCTCTGCAAAGACATGAAAAAAGAGGCTATCCATTACGAAAGAAAGCCAGTTAACACTACATTACAAATCCAACAAAATTACTATTTTGTAGTAACTACATTACTATCCAACAAAACAACGGTGTGAACGACCTGAAACACTGGAAACGGGCTGTAATCCACCTCGAGGCAAAACTGCGATAAGGCAGCAGACCACACTAGTGTCAGCAATACGGTAAGAGCTGCAGGCACCACCTGCATTTATGGGCAGAAAGAGTCAAAGAGAAAAAGGACAGGAGGGCTGCCAGAGGACGAACAGGGAAACTGACCTTGCGAATAAATAAAATTACAGCCAAGTTTATCTTCAAAGTAAAACAGGTGACCAATGCGTTTTAGCTTACCCACAGGCATTAAGGCAGAAAGCCTCAAAACCTTTTCTGTAATGGCACGTTTGCTCTGTATCACGCTTTAACCCTTTCCATCTTACAGAGTATTTTGGCATTATTCTTTTCCTACTAGTATCAGGTGACCAAACATCAGGAGTATTTCCTAGCTCTCTCTCTAAAGCATCAGAGATGCGTGGTGCAGATCCCACAAGTAATTAACTGCCCAAACCCAAGCATCATGTCAAGAGCAGTCTAGCTAATGATGGGATTAATGCTTTAAAGCATAGAAGACACCTGCCCATGTGAAGTACAGAAAGACCAAAACCACCAGGAAGGGAGCATTCACAGCTTGCTTAATATTTTTTTTGAGTCCACAACCCAGGGAAAGGATGGCTGGACGGTGGCACTTCATATAGCAGGAATACTCGAGGAGACGTACCTCTTGCACAGGAAGACAAGATTTTGAAGGGGCAATAGTAGTTCGTTTTCTGCCATAATCCAGCTCCAGCAGTAGCTGATACCTGTGCCCAATAATGCACACCCAGCTCATATTACCCATACGTCAGGTAAGACAAGTCAGGCAACGTTCAAATAAAAGGGAACAGAGCGGAACAATGAACCAGGAGCCCTGCTGGGAAACGCCAGGCAGATGCACCTTGAAGGCATCTCTACACTACATTGAGGCTTCTCCACTGTACTCACATCATCGTTGTAGCCCATGTGCATCCCACAGTCAAGCATTACGTTTTTCCCAGCAATAGACACAAGGATACAGCTGCGCCCCACATCCTGGCCAGCTCCTGGACCCAAGCAAAAGAAAGATAAGTAAGACGTCTCTGGGAATATTTACAATCGCTTCAAAAGAAAGGCATTTAAAGGTCCGTACAAACTTCCTAGCCCTTCTCTGATGCAGGAAAAGACTACATCCTTTCCTCCAAGCAAGCAGATCTGTTAGAGGGTAAGCAAATGTGAACTGACTTACCCCATTCCCTGAGCTTATGAGGCGGCCTTCCAGCTGCAGCTGCAAAACTGCAGTAAATACAGCACTGCGTCCAAACCCATAAGCGGTTCAGATGCAGGGCACGTTTGTTCTCTGCTCGCTGCTGTGCAATCGCAGCTACACAGTTTCAAGTAAGAGCAAAATAATCTCTTATCTGGAAAGCATTAGCATGGAACTCAAAGTTCCCAGGGCTCTGCACCTCCCCAAGTACTCTGCCTCTCAGTGGAAGCACAGACCTTCATTAAGTTCTAGTCAAGTCCATTCCGAGCCAGAAAACTATCCATCAGAATAAAACAGTTCTCCTGCTCGGCACATCCTCTGCCCTCTCAGTACATAAACGCATCTCTGTGCAACCCATAAAAAAACAAAACAAAAAACAAGACAAAAATTTGCTTCCCGTCGATCTTTAGCACCGTTAAGTGAACTAATTATCTATACTGTACAATACTACAATGCCTTTACCAGTACGTATTAATGAATCCTCTAATCAAAATAGAGCTGTCAGACTGTTCGAGTCTTACTCGCTTGAGAGACAAAAGGAGGACAATGACACACTGACAAGAACCAAGTTCGGATGCTGCGCAGCTGTAACACGTATTGCAGTATACCACCATGAGCAGGTTTTGTGGCACAGAAAGGCATGTATGTCTCCAGCGGTCTAACGCATACTACTTTGAATTCTAAATTCCAAAGATTTTCAGTGTTTCTACTTCAGGATGATTTTAGATTGGACTTACCCAAGGGAGTGACTTTTATTTCAGGCATTTTAACGAACTCTAAATCTCAAACTGCACGGTAAATTATTTCAGAAACAGTCTAATGGTGGCCACAAAAAGAAGAGAAGATTTAGCCGTTTTTACAGCCGCCATTTCAGTTATTTGTCGGTATCAGGCAGAAGACTTAAGCAGAGGCCCAACTCCTTCCTAGAGGGAAGACAGTCAGAAAACACAAGTCGGATCAACACGTGGATGATTAACAACTCCTGGAAATTCAGGCCTGCTTGGCTTCGATAATCACCACCACCACCACCGGGAAGCACGGACCGCTCTGCAGGCGTCCCGCCGATGGGAAGGCAGGGGAAGGGCTCCTGCTCCACAGCGAGTGCGCGGCCAGCCCTCCGCCCGGCGGTCTTTATTTATCCACGCCGCGCACACCACCAGCTTTCCAAGCACAACCT
>NW_008794753.1:3412438-3419229 GCF_000699145.1 Aptenodytes forsteri | reverse complement strand
CGCCCCGCCGCCGGCTGCCGCACCGTCCTGCGCCTCCACAGGGCCCTGCGCTGGCTGCAGCTCTTCCTGGAGGGGCTGAGAACCGGCCAGGAGGACTCCCGGACGTCCGTCATCTGCACGGACTCCTACAACGCTTCTCTGGCTACCTACCACCCCTGGGTCGTTCGCAAGGCTGCCACGGTGGCCTTCTGCACGCTGCCGCCCCGAAACACCTTCCTTGAAATCATGAACGTGGGCACGCCCGAGGAAGCTGTCGCTATGCTGGGTGAGGCCCTACCCTATATCTGCGATGTCTACGGCATCACCCAGGAGCTCTTTGCCCAGCATAAGCTGCTTGACCTTCCTTGACGGGAGGGATGTTAAAGAGCCATGCCACGTTCTGACAGAAGTCGGATGAACCAGGTGAAAACCGTGTGTTTTCACAGACGCACAAGCATCTGGTTCCCTGTGGTCGCTCTCCCTTTCCTTTTCCAGTACGGAGCTGAAAAGCTGGCAAAGCTATTCAGGATGCCTCACTTTGTAAGAGAAAAAAATGCACCAATTTTTTTTATATGTGTGTATATCTGTATGTGTGTGTGTAGAGCCTCAGCTCTACAGTAAGAAAAAAAACACTACTGGTGTGCTTAAGGGATTTCTTTTCTCCTCTTGGATTCACCTTCAACTCTCCAGCTAGGCTGGGAGTGGGGCGTTTTGATTTCTTTTTTAAGCCAAACGCTGCAATTCAGGAGCTTCTGTGCATTTACACCAATAGTTAGGACCTCATGTGACAGCACAACTTTCAGATGTGGTGTCTGAACACATTTACACTGCATGTGAACTCACTTTGCCACTTTTGTTTACAAGCTGTTCCCTTGAATAGATCTGGGGGGGGAGTTTCCCGCTTTTATGCTTTAACCTTGAAAATATAATCCTGAGTAATGCATGTCTGAAAGGAAGCTTGTGGTCACAGACTCATTTGATTACTGCTGCTAATTCTGTGTCCCCTAGAATTAAAGAAGGAAATGGTGGTGCATGTCATTATTGTAAGAGACCGTTCTTCCTTTGTGCATGGATCCATTAAGCAGGACTGTCCTGTGTAGCTTCCCCTGCCCATTAATCTATGCCTTATGCGTCTTGGGATGTGGAACAGTTTTTAGTATGTACTGCACAATACTATCTGTCCAGTTAAGGCTGCAGACTGTACCTTACCCGTTTTCCAGCCATGCTTCTAAATTGTGTTCTCATGATTTTTGTTGCAGACTGTACCTTACCCGTTTTCCAGCCGTGCTTCTAAATTGTGTTCTCATGATTATTTTTTTTAATGAATGTGTCAAATGACTTCTTTGACTGTCTGGAGAGAAATCCAAACTTGTACTGCAAGTCATTACTTTGTGAGGCTTACGGCTTCTATTGCAAATCACTGTATGTAATAGCTGGGGTGTGTGTATATATACACATACACACACACTGAAGTATGTAAAACGGAGGTTACTTAGCTTTTTGAAAGCTGAAAAAGCACCACCATTGTTAGTTCAGGATGAATATGGGGGGAGGAGGGAGAATCCCACAAGGCTGTAAGATGTTTTGATTGTATCTCAGCTAGGAGGCATTTTGGCCTAACATAACACTATGATTCAGGAAATCACTATTACCTCATGGGATTAGTCTAACTGGACGTTAAATTATGTGAATAACATGCTTCGGAAGAGTATCCTTTATAGTAATGCTTTCCAGTTTTGTGGTGTTGGAAGGAACATGACTTTATAGTGTTACCTATTGATATCTTGTCCTTCACTAGCAGAGTCTGTTTCATTTACCTAGTGATCAGATGTGAAACCAACTGTCAGGAGTAACCAAATGAAGGTAGATGCTGTGTACTGAGCTCCTATTGTGATTACTCACATCTATCAACAATATCTTTTGCCTGAAGATAGGAAATGGAATTTCCTTGAACATCCTAAATGGAGGTTCAGTTGCTATGCTGTGAAAACACAAATATCATTCCCTTTCTGCTAAGACCACCGTAAAATGATACGGAACTGTGTTCCATAGGATAAATCCGTATATTAAAATGGAGCAGTTCCACGTTACAAACTACAGAATATGTCTTGCTGGACCTCCCTTGCTGTCTGACACAGGAATAGCTGGTATTTCATCTGTGTAGTGTATTAAATGCCTTAAACTGTGTCAAGTAATGTTGTGTGTTAAGTGAAAAAGTGTTTTACATCTTTTGGGAGTTTAATGCAGAAATTATAAGTATGACCACGTGGGAAAATTACTTTTTCTCCCTCGTCAACATTCAATCTCAACTATTCCTCTTATGAGATAAACATTAATGTTGAAAATGAACTTGATTTTTGCCATTAAAGAATCAAACTTTCTCAGTGGGGAAAAAGACTCTGTCTTAAGTTTATAACCAATCATTTTGTGCGAAGTATGCTTCAAGTAAAATACAGCTTTCCATCAGTCTGCATGCTCTCATTTAAACAAGGTATTGCCTAATGATAACTTTATTTTCCTGGTGTCCTGCTCTGTCTCCAAATGATGGGAACCTTTTTAACAGCCCCAGTTAGTTACCACTGAGTAAAACTGAAGTCCTGTACTTGGCTTCGGGCAAGTTCAGAGTCTGGCAGCTTTCACTAATAGGGCCAAATTCAGAAGGGTAAAACCTTTACCTGCAGTGACTGGTGTACTTGAAAGCTGCAACAACATACAGATTCACTAGAGGGAGTTTGAATATTTTGCACTAAAGTCCATCACACAAACTGTCTCCTGTGCCACAGCAAGCATACTTGATTTCACGTGAAAGCGTGGATGGGAGTAAATAATTGCCTGTGTTTGACTTCTACACCGTTCAAACGGCTTTTTTTTTCCTTTCCCCTCTGCGCCGTTGAATTTGTATTTAGAACTTTTTAAAAGAAGTTATATAGTTAAAGCTAACACTTAAATATTCCATTAAGGGGAAGGTATCCTTAAAAGGATGTCAGTATAAACATATTTCTGTAACGTAGCTATAGAAATCTACAACTGTTGCTTGCCTGACGTACTCATATACTTAGCTTTCTATAGCTGCTTCTCTTCATACATGGAAAAATATTCTAGCCTTGTGGCAAAAGTGGTGTATCACTTTGGCAGTATAAGCAGTTTTTATGATACGGTATAAATATATAATGAGCAAATAAAATGCAGTAAATTGAACTTTCCAATTCAGAGCTATCCTGTTTTCTAAAATTCAAACCTGACAGAAAAAATGCAAACCATAATGCAACCTAAATTACTATGCTGTGGAACTTGTACCTAAACCAAAGTTTTTAAACTGAAGTTAACATCATAGCTCAGTGTGAGAAAAATTTAGGTCAGCCAGTAACAGCTTCCTAAAAACAGCAGTACAGCTGAGTAATAGCTCACCAACCTTGCAATCTAGGAATGGCCTGCTCCAGACAATTGTTGCGATGCACTGAGGACGATTTGGTTATCTCCATGATGAGGTGACCTTGAATTAAAAAAAAATAGTAATAAAAATTACTGCTGTGTATGTCTCTTACCACTACCCTTTAAGTTCAGGCAACTCAACATATTATTCTAAAGTTCATTTAGAAATAAATTATGTGACATTTCTTCAGTGCAGGCCACTTCAAAGTAGGGAGCACGCAAGCGAACGCTTGGATCAGAGACAGCCAGGCCTTTGCCCTGACGCATGGCTACAATGGCTGCTCAGCCTTTGTCTGCTTCCCGGGCACGTTCACGGTACAGACTTCTGGTAAGAAGTACAATATTGCCAGGGGGATCGCATTTGCCATCCTAATCTATTTCATCATCTGGATCTTCTTCATGGCTATTTTTGCCACGCTGAGGACAGTCCTCAGGTCTGTTACTCAGATTGGTACCATTTTGACAACTAGTCGGGGTATCTTGGGGACCTACTATATCCCTAAATGCTACATCATCTTGCTTAAGCCTGATCTGAACACAGTGGATTATTTCCAGAATTCCATCAAAGAAGAGCCAGAGGAGGACTCTCAATAAACCAGATCTATTGTCACCTGCTCCTCAATAGAAGCTGGCTGTATTTTAATGAGATAATTCTGTTTACGATGACTCTATAGGCTATGGTCCCAGACACAATCACCATATAAAATACAGCTTTATCCAGTAGGCTGAACACTAGGACCAGAATTTTTAAGCTGCAAAAGCACAGGGCTCTACTCAATGAGCCAAAGCCAAATGTCCCCAGCAGAGTAGTATCCATCCTCTCTGTAGCTAACGATCTGTTTCATCACCCACAAGGAGCCAAAAGCAGGTTCAGTTAAGCAAGCAACCTACAGTGCTGATATCTTACATGAATCTCTGAGGTCTCGCAATCTGAGCTAGAAGCCTCACCCGGACCACTTTCCTGTAAAGACTGCTGATAATTTCCATTTCTTAGTAACTAGATAACCACTCCAGAGATATATCCATGAATCCTTTCCCAGGCCTTACAAGAACTTTCAAATATATTCAACAGCACAGAAATAATAACTAGAAAAACAGAAGGGAATAATCTGAAAAGGTGTGAGATTATAGACTACAAACAGAAATCCTTGTGGTTAACTAATGATACTGAGTACCTATCTACACAGGATCCTCTATAAAGATCCTCTCCTAGCGAGCAACATCAGAAAACACAGCTCCTACGCAGGTCTCTCCTCCTGTTAGATACAGGAAGGAGCTGAGGAGGGGGAGCTAACAGACAGGGAGAACCAAAGGTCCCGCACACTGCTCTGTAATTGCCGTCTGTACACATCTATGTGTGTTTGTGCACTTGCTTTATTAAAAGTGGAGTCAATGACATCCTACAGCTCTGGGTCTTTTTTTTGACCGTTACAGTCAACGCAAACTTTTCATCATCTACGTTGTGAAACTGTATGGTTCTAATGGCCACCAGGATCCTTAAGACAACCCTTCCCCATTGTCCCTGTAAATAAGATTCTGTGACGGAACATACTGATCCTCTGGGCTGCCCTCTCTTCTATTTAAACAGAGGAGCTCCAACTTCTCAGTATGGCACTGAGGAAGTTCTGCTCATTTTTGACCGAAGGTTAGAGGATACCTGGAAAGGTATGCATGAAGTTAAGAACATAGGCGAAGAGTACACAAAGAAATTGATAGGTCATACACAAACCGAAGTACAAGGAAACAGCGGTGTTCAGATCAAGAAGGGCTGACTATTTTGACTCTTAAATGAAATAAAAGATTGAAAGGCTAAGCAAAGCTTCTGATGACAACCATTGCTCTTCTAGTTCATTGTATCATCAGTACTCTGCTGCAGCATATTAACTGAGAACTGCTCCTCACATATCATTGAGTGTTGAAACAAAACACAAGCAAGAACTTGTATTTCTCAAGAGATTTCACAGTTTCATTCCAAGTCAGAATAACTGTTGTTATTCAAGCCAGAATCTCAGTAAAACAGAGATTTTTTTCCAGATAAATTATATCGTAAAAGTATAGATATAATAATGGAAATATTTATCATAATTTCACACTTCTTTTACAATGTGAAATTCAGTTTTGATATCATTGTTGTGAAACAAAAAGCTGAACTTTCCAAAGTCAATGTTTAAATTTCTGTTAAGTAATGTTTTCTATGGAAAAAAATTCTTTTTGCATTTTCTTGACTACTTTGTCACAAAATCCATAGAAACCATTCTGATATGTAAAGGCAACTATCTGACCACCTTTAAAGCAACTAGATATGCAATGGACTGAGGAGCTTTGCAGGTGAAGACAAGCTTCCATTGAACTATGTAAGCTGTCACAGAAGCATTCCTGGGTCTGTCTTTACTTGCTACTCAGTGACTTGGGCATTTGCACTTGAGGCAGCGTTGTTCTTCCTATTGACTTGGACTTCATTTTTGTTGTTCCTGCTGATCAGATCAATGGCAGAAGGAATGGGTTGCACAGCTTTTAAACCCTGTTCCGAAGGGTTGCCTCTCTATTGAGTACATGCTGTCTGGTTTTGAGCCCGAACAGCCGCCGGGTAACAGCTCACAGCAGGACTGCTGGTGAGCTACAGCAGTATACTTGCGAGAGTCTGAAGCTACCTCTGCTGCCTATCAGGTTCTCACCGCGGGGCAGGGGAGGAGAAGCAGCATCATGGATGTAAGCGGGAGCTTCCTCCTCCTTCAGGCTGCGGAGGACAAGCAGGAAAGCTCCGTTTCTTCTCCAGGGCGGTGCCGTCCCCGTCCCCGCGGGCCCGGCTGCCCGCAGCCCATGCAGCACCCTGGACAGCTGCCGCGCTGCCAGGCGGGGGCTGCCAGCAGCCCCCCGCGGAGGCCAGGCTTGGTCTTCGCACGAGAATTCGTTTGCCTCCCCTGATGGAAAGCGCAAGACATCTCTGGAGTTCTCTGCGAGGCACCTGTCTCTTCTTCTGCCCTTGATAAACGTATTTTGATTTTCAGAAGGAAGACCAATTTCCCCATCTGCAAAGTGCTCTGCTGTTCAGAACCGTTCCTAAAATGTCCTGCTATGAAATGAGCAAGTAGTGCTTTCAAATTCTGTGGGCACATGGTATGTGAGCTCTTTGAAAGTACAGAAAGTCAAAACCTCACAGTAAAACTCCAGCAGAAGATAGTGGAAAACAGGGAATAAATTACTCTGCTGGAAGGACAGAATGCTACCAGATCTGATGAAGCAAGCTGCTGCTAAGAGTGCAGAAACATTCCAGATCAGGTTGGACGGGGCTCTGAGCAACCTGATCTAGTTGAAGATGTCCCTGCCCACGGCAGGGGGGTTGGACTAGATGACCTTTAGAGGTCCCTTCCAACCCAAAC
>NW_008794753.1:3372024-3412422 GCF_000699145.1 Aptenodytes forsteri | reverse complement strand
GAGTCCCCATCCCTGGAGGTATTTAAAAGATGTGTAGATGAGGCGCTTAGGGACATGGTTTAGTGGGTAGTGGTGTTGGGTTGATGGTTGGACTCGATGATCTTAGAGGTCTTTTCCAACCTTAATGATTCTATGATTCTATGACAGGTGTTGCAGAAGCCCAAGTGCGCCAGAAAATGAAACCTATGAGAGCAGAGGCTCAAAGCAGCAGGACTTGTGCATCACTTCCCCTTCCCTCGCTCCTGAGAAGTACAAGAGTGCCAAAGCTACAGACAGCTTAAGTACCTGGACACAGGACAAATAATAGATGGAGGGCAAATGGATCTGCCAGCATCACATAATCTGGAACTTTTTAGGCCTACTGCTCCATGCACAGGCTATAACAGCTTTCTAAACATGGGACAACTACAGAAAACCTTACCCTCCTCCTGCTGGGAGAGTATGTTTGTACTGAAACATTTTTTATAGGCCAGTAGGACTAGTTCAACTACAAGTGTTACTCTTACCTGCTCTTGCAGGTGTGGAAATTCCTCTGTCCTCCAGGTCCACCCTGCCAACTTCAAGGCATTGTAAAACCAGCGCTGCAGTACATAGAGCATGACCAAGCTGACTCTGCAGCTCTAGAGGTCACCACAAATCTTGAAGTCTTCAAAAAAGCAGCTTAGAACTCCGGACCCCAAGCAATCTGAGGGGCAAGGCCTATTCCCTCCTCTGTCCCAGTGCACCTGCTGTGTTTTATTTCTCCTCTTGCCATTTGAGACTCTCGGGTCCACATAATCAAAAGACTATAATCCAGGACAAAAGAGGCTAAGTTGCTGCTACCACCAGTGTGTCTTCTGCCAGCTACTTTTAGAACACAGATGGTGGTGAGATAATACTGCTATTCTTCACCATGAGCACGTTTATGGATCACAAAGCACTTGTCAGCCTCACAACACTGCTGTACAGAAGCTGCTGTTGCTTTGCTTTACTCCTCCGGATTTTCTAGGTCTTTCAAAGTGTTTGCTATGACTTACTAGAGCTAACCCGATGCAGCTGCGTACACAGGTGATACAGGCTGATGAACTCTGTCTGCTTTGCTCATCTTCATGACTGCAGGATCATTATCCCTGCCTAACAGTCCCAGCAGCACAATTTCCTTTTTGTCTTAAATATTTTCAGAGCTAATGAGGACGTCTGGCACTTTTGGTCTTTATTATAATACTGTGTTCTACATTATATTTTTTGTAATAAATGTGAATACACATTTCTTACACCTCTGTACTTTTTATTACACACCTCTGTACTTCCAAAAGGCTGGTGAGAAACCAGCCAGCCCAGCGCAGACACCTGTGGCAGAGACCAAGCAAGGAAAGACAGACAGTATCTTGGGCTACACAGCATCACAGTAATAATCAACAGTGTCTCAGTGTCCACTTACATACCACGAAGGTTGCCACGTGTACTAGTGTAATATGAGGTGGCTAATTAGGTATACTGCACTACCAACTATCAGCCAACAGTTATTATTAAATATTAGCCAGTTAGTGCCTCTTCATGTCAAGAAAGGTGGCAGCTACCACTCTACTGTTACTTTTCCTAACAGTGCAAATGCAATACAGTAGAGATTTATCTTTTATCATGCTGCATCACGGAGGAATGATGACAGTATCTTTCCTTCAGTTCAAAAGCAAAGGATACAACTCGATCCAACACTTTTTAACCAATGCCATCATACTTACCCTTTCATAAACCTGGTAAAAGTACAACCAGACTCTAACGCACTTGTTAAAAAACTGATTTCATGTTACTGAAATTAAGCGACTAGCCAAGAACAAGTACTTTCCCAAAATGAAAACAGAAATATTTTAGTAAAGGCTGTTCACAGTAATTTTTTTATCCTTTAAACAATCTTTATTCTACACTCCTTTTGAAAAAAATGTTGTCACTGTAAAGTGGCAAACCATGAAAGGTGAAAATGGAAAAACTTCCACATTATTTCACATTACTACCAAACAGTGGCAAGTAAATATCAAGTCACAGTACTAAGATCTTTTCTTTTCCCCACCCACTTTGACAAGCAACTATACTGCTCTTTTACTCCCCATATTAAAGTTTTTCCATCTATCCATTACGTGGTATTGGAAGTTAACTCATCAATTCAGCTCAATTAAAGAATTTGCAAATTAATCTAAACCAGGGAATATTTTCATTCTTAAAAAAAGAGCTTTTTGGTGCACTGCAAAGCTAGCTGTCCTAGATTTCTGTGGCTACCCGCCTATAAAATTCTCCTAGCATACTTGAGGAAAAATGTGAAACATTTGACAAAAGTACTCCTCAGTGTGATTAAAGATAATAAAAATCTGACCTGAAGACTGGAAGTCCTTGTTTCTGGAGACTGCAGCAAGTCTTCATGAGCATATTGTTGCACCTGAGAATCTCAGCAGTACTCCTCCCTTCAGTGCTGTGATTTCGTAGCAAAGAAGCATTAAGTAACTTTTGATCATCATTCCAGAAATAGAGAAGGAAAATGTCAAATTTACCTCTATTACTTCTCTTTCTGGTAGCAGAGCTACAGCCATGAGAAACTGATTTTTCTTTTCCTTTAGGGGGAAAAGGGAGGGCGGGGGAAGAGGGAGGAAGGGAAAAGTAGCTGATTAAATT
Source organism: Aptenodytes forsteri (assembly GCF_000699145.1). NCBI lineage: Eukaryota > Metazoa > Chordata > Aves > Sphenisciformes > Spheniscidae > Aptenodytes > Aptenodytes forsteri. The sequence continues at coordinate 3,409,779 of NW_008794753.1, read as the reverse complement.
GTTCAGCCAGTTCCAGTCACCTGCAGACAATTCCTATTAGGTCAGCTGAAGTCCATCAGGCCCTGCAGTAAAAGGCTGCAAGAGCATGTCTAAAATTCTGATCATTTAATATTCACCTAACTGGGAAAATGCTGGCTAGACCATTTTGCACCCTATGTAAACAAATATGGTTTGAAAGGGAGAATATGGGAAACCCTGCAAGACTTTCTCATAGGCTTTTATGTAAATCTGCTGCAGAACTGCGCCATTTATAATGGGTGCCTCCATAGCAACTACTGCTTTGTCTCTCCCTTTGCTGCTTGATCTCTACCAGCTAAGAGGAGGGAATCTGCCTCATCAAGCTGTGGTTGTTCCTTGTACGTGAACCACTCAGACCTTACAGGGAGGCTGGATGTCCTTATGTTGCACGACAAATACACCATGGTTTAAGGCTTACCAGTTAGTCTGCAAAGTGGTGTCCTAATGATCCTAGCTTGTCTCTGCTGGAGTTTGTGCACAGAGTCCAGAAAAAGGGAATATTCACATGGAACAGCTGAATATATTGACGGGTTCTACCAGCAGATTCATCTTCTGGGTCTGCAGGCAGGAAAACTTGTTCCAGCTCATGTCTTTGTAACAGGACGTATCCTCCAGCTAGCTGTCTTTTACTTCCACAAACTTTCTTCAGCCTTTCCTGTACACCTATTCCTGCCAAGCTGTGAGAGGGAGAAGCTCAATAATTAAGAGGTAGGGCAATTTAAGGGGAAAGCACAACTTCTGCACCAATATATTAGTCATTACCTCAAAGCTACAGGACTTCTGATGAATGGCAGGGTCTTGTGTTTGCAGTCAGATGTCATTAACCTGCAAGGAAGAGTCAGGCCTCTGCATTTCAATCATCTATGACCCAGTTTAGCAGTGAACATTTACAGGGTTCCTGTCATACTTGGAACCGTAAGCACTTCTGAAGTACCATTAAATCACAGAACTCCCAGCTGCCTATCATTAGCTCCTGAACAACCTCCTGTCGAGAGGACAAAACTTCAGTGTGGCAGGGGGAAAAAAAAAAAGAGTAAGATTCAACCAGTATTTCATCATTCTTGAATAAAAGATAATGCAGTAGTGCAAAGAACTGAAGACATACACTGTGGTTATCACATAAAATTAAAAGCTTTTTAGTGTTTAAAATAGCATTTACACATAAGCAGCTATATATTAACTATACAGACACTTGGGTTTTAATACAATATCTACAAAAAAGAATTCAATTATGCAATAGACATTTAACAGGAACAGTGCAGTCCATGCTAGTAAGAGGTCACTCTTTGAGTAGAACCAATTCTAGAATAGGTGATAGTCTGGGTTTTCATTATTTAAAATCATGTAACTTTGTTCCTCTACTGTACATAAAATTCTTTACATGTATTTCTAATCACTGATTAGAATTAATAATTTTAAGTCAATCTTATTACAATCCAGTTAAATGCAAAACAAAAACAATTACATCAACTCATGAGCTGTCAAGTCTCAAGATGGGACTGCCCATTTGAATAGAACAAAAATAGTATCAAAAGTCGATGTCTGTGCATCATTGCTTGCCATCCAATATACCTTTGGATAAAGTGTCCAGGGGACTGTTACCTTTGAAAAGTAGATTTATTAACAGGAGGTAAAAGACAATAGCAGTGCTTTTAAGACTATTTGCCAAAAAACGCTCTCCTCAGAGTTAATATACTGGGTGGGTACGCTACCCTACAGATACGACCTCCTTTGGATAGGAGACGTCATCCCAAACTGTTTTCTCATCATTTTCTATGATCTTCCAAACATACCTGTTAGTCCTTGTTAAAAGCTGTTGGCAGGTATGCGTGAACATTAAGCTCAGCTGCAGAGCACAGGCAGATGTTGAGGGTCTCACTTCCAGAATAAAAATGTCAACTATTTAAGGCTCCTGTTACGAGGTTGTTTCAATGCCCTATATAGCAAACCCATAACTTCCCGTTGCAGCTAGAGGCATAGGTCATGCATTCTAGAGCCCAGCCAGCGCTAGTTACTTGACATTAAAATCAGAGAAAAATTTCAGGCCCTGGTGAGAGAAACAGACAGTTCTGCAGGACTCCAGCCTTCAAACTTTCTTCCACCTGGCACAGTACTTCCTATTGCAAGTAGCTTCATTGGCATCAGTGGCACTTCTTTCTGCAGGTAGTACTGTACCCAATAGGAGAAACTTGCACGGTTAGGCCCCAAGGCCCCCTTGTTGCAAAGACACATGCACATGCATTGAAAGCCAAGGATTTGGGAAATCTCCTGTCTTCATTCACTTCTGAAAATTAAGAGCTAGCAATGTTTCAGGCCTAACTTTCCATTCACTCAAACCAGCCTCTCCACTGTACACGACGAGGCGGGGAAATCAAGCTTTTGTTTTACACACAGTGGCCATTATGTATTGCACTGTTCACAGAAGGGTCATTTACATTCTCCTACTGCTCTTTGTAAACAGCAGGTTCTACATGCTATACAGCATTAACCAACTAGCACATCTGTCAGTACATTCAGAGCACTCATCATTTGCCTGTTTGTAGGTGAAGCTAGTTCAGGCTGGATTTAGCAGCCTGATTTCCTCAGCAGACGAACGCTTTCCCACACCTACGTTATGGACTGTCAGCCTCATTCCAGAGCTACCCACAAACACGCAAGTATATAACACAGTCGTTTCAACATAGCAGCAAAGACCAGCAAGACACAGAATAGTTTCTGCCAACAGCGTAACAACACGACAAAAAAAACCCAGCAGGTGTGTAAACTGCAACTCTTGAAAAGACATAAGGAAATTAAACACGTTTCTTCCATGGGTGAAAGCTCAGCGCCCAGCTTTAATCCCTTTTGGAAATATCTTATTAAAATGACAGTCTTTTCCTCCAGCCCTGTCAGTTCTGCCTTAAGACAAAGTGGGCCAGAAAAATCGTAATATATAAGAGACCAGAAAAGTTAAAATTAATTTAAAAGTAGAACCACTAGTGATTGTCAGTAAAGTCACAGACTCCTTAACAGTGTCTCCTGGAGACATAGCAGAATTACAGAATTATTTTACCCTGATTTATTTCATTGCTTTGAATGTCAATCTTTCAAAATAGTTTACTGAGTTTAGTTAGCATCTTTGCTGTGTTACTGGGAGGAGGAAAGGAAAAGAAAGGATACTGTTGCACAGTCAAGCTTTAGGTAGTGCCGTTTTTTTGATCAAGCCATCACCAACTCTGCAATCTATGCTAGCCCATCAGATGGATTATGACGAAAGCACTGCTTTCAGAAATGTTACGTAGCTTTTCGGGAGATTTTTGTAAAGAAAACTGCCCAAAACCACTCAGCTAGTTTAGAAGCCCAGTAATTGGAGTACCTAGTCTGAGTGACACACAGTTTCCTAAATGCCTAGCTCCCTTTTGAAAGTGAGACTTAAGTCTCCAATTAACACAGACATTTGAAAACGTTACTCTGACTTTTGTACAAGGGATGTGTTTACACACAGACCTGTAATAAGAAAAGAAGTAGTGGAAAATCTATCAGAATGAACAACGTACAAAATGGACAGTTTGAGGAGTAATTTTTCAGGGTGACAAAGGAACATGAAACTACACGTATATAGTGAGAAAGACATGTTCTCTTTTGACATTCATATCGGATATTCACACTACCCATAAAGCATGGAACGTAACAAAAAGAAGCTTCTTACCAATGAAGAAAATGCTTATATACATTAAAGCACCTGTCCTAAAACCTGCCAGAAGCAGGTATCTCACAAAAGAGGATTTAACTGAGGCATGGCCCCATGGTCAAATGCCACTAAGTGACTGCAGCTTAACACGTATTTCCCATTAAATGAGCCACCATAACCGAGTGTGGGTGTGCTCTTACCATGCCCTCATTCAGATACTTTAAAAAAGCTTCTTAAACGTCAGTGAAGGTTCCTGAACATACTTTATCAAGTGTCCATAGCCTTAGAGCGAAAAATACAGAGTAATGAAATCTTGGGGATATACAACGGCAGTTGCTTAAGTCAAAGCTCCCCAGCAGGAGCTTTAGCATGGGTCTCGCTCTGTGTCAGGTATAAAGATTCATTCATTGTACCATTTACGAACTGTTCTTAAAGCACCCTCTCACCTCTCTGCTAACAGCTAGCCCCCATCTGTGTTCAGAACACGTTCCCTTGGGTAACACTGCAAGTGGGATTAGACATCTCCAGGTTTCTATTTCAAAAAAAGAGGAAGATACTGCTCAGAAATTAAGAACGGAAAAAGAGGTGATCAAAATGAATAGCCATGTCCCAGTGGGAGCCAGGATTTACCTATGTCTCTGCTAGAATGGGATAAATATCCCCTTCAAAAGGGAAAAGCTGCAGCTACACTAACAGAATCGCATAGCAGCAACTGTCCTATTTCTGTGGAAACAACTTTTAAAACCTGTAAGCAAGTGCGCATTATAACCAGAAGAAACAGACACATCTGTCAGCAGGGATGTGACTGAAATGCCCAGGAATGGACTGTAGCTACAAAGTCACTATCATGATAATAAATGAAATAACTTTACAAATTCTGCACAGTGAACACATACAGTAGCAAGACTCCACCACTCCCTTGATAGAATAATATCTTTAAAAAAAAAGAAAAGAAAGAAAGAAAGAAAGATTGATTTATACTCCCTAGTCAGCAGAATAAGGTAGCCACAACTTTGCCTTCTGCTAGGAATTGGTTTGAGCCTGCTCCTTTCCAAGCACATGTTGTCTGTACGCTTGAGGGTGCCACGTCTGCTTGGAGTGCTGACTGATGCATCCAAGAAACAGCATTACAAGGTAGTATCACAGATACTAGCCGATGGTCGTTTTTTCCTTGTAAGAGAAAAAGCAGGGAAAAATAAAAGTGCTACTATGCATTATTGGAAATTCAGAAGTCGTGAAATAATAGTCCTTGAATCAGGCAAAAAGATACACTAATTGCATTGAAGTAGGTGCCACAATTACCAAAGCTCATTAAGATGTGAATATACACCAGCCATTCACAATCAAAAACAAGAAGGGGGGAAAAAAAAGATAAAGAAAAGATGCCATCAATTTGCTGATATTTAACAATCCCAGGAGATTTTTTTTGTTCATTTTTGTGGGGGGTTTTTTTGTATTTTTTGTTTTGTTTTGTTGATTTTTCTGCAACACAATTGCAAACCAGGAAGGTGTGACATGCAAGACAGCCAAGTTTCTTCCATTAAGTGTTCGACAATGACCAAATTGCCCACCCAGCCCCAAAACAATCCCCTCCCCGGCCCTTCCCCACGCAGAGTCTGAAGGCACTTCCTCTCACATGATGTCGACAAAGAATTCACAAGGGTTGCCCATAGCCTTCTGGAAGGACTGCCGGCTCCCCGTCAGCTCTGGAGGAACAGAGCTCAGTTCCCTCACGGGGGGCCCTCCAGGGGGTCCGCTCGTCCCGTAGACTTTGGAGCCCAGCTTGGGGAGACTGTAGAGGGGTGGGACTCCCGGAGGCCCGTAAGAATGATGGCTGTGGTGGCTTCTCTCACTGTGGGTGGCAGAGACATGACTCCGGTGGCTGAGCTGGCTGACAGGCCTCTCCCGACGCACGACACTGGCGCCACCCCCGCTGCGGGCAGTGTGGTCAGACTCGCTGCCGCTGCCAGCCGACTTGCGGTCCTTCTCTCTGCCAAGAGCTCTCCTGCTGTTCTCGCTGTTGCTTCGGTTCGAGCCGCTGCTTTTGCTTCCTAAAGCCCACGAGTGAAAAGGACACACAGAAAAGCAGAATTAGCTCACGTCCACTGCTGTCTCCCACATCAGCTCCTACCAAAACGCACAGATCCGGGTATGACCACTGTAATGGCAACAATGATGACGAAACCAGGCCTGAATGTGCTGTTGGTGGCTTATGGGATTTAGCAATGACAATCGGTAGAACAAAGCCGACAAGGTTGTGCCATGCACAGGTACACGTAGACACCTAGAGCTTGCACAGTGAAAGCAGCAGCTAGCCTAGAACTTCTGGCTGAAAGCCATCTGCTCTGCTGCTGCCCCACTGACTGGAGAGAGGAGAGGAGCAAAAACGGAAGGAAGCAGCCGGCATTTGGGTTTTGACTCAAGCAAACGAGGTTCAATCTAATTGTAACTTTCTCTGTCTTTGCTATCTTCTATGGGCAAAAACTTTTCAAAAAGAAACTCATTTGCCTTCTCTATCATCCTTGGTCACACTGAGCATACTTGCAACCCAGGGCCAAATCACCTGAGGTTAACAGATGTCCTTTGCTGGCTTCAGTGGGTAGATTCTTTTAGAATTCATCACTACGGTATTCTGTTGTTGGAGAATTCTTCAAAGAAACAGGTATTTGTTGAACTGCTCTATGATGAATCAGTAACATGCAGAATGTTCCCAGCAGAGGCCACTAAATCAACTCAGAAGAACAAAGGACCGCTGCTTGTGTGTAAGCTGAGTTGTTGCTACATAAAAGCTTCACTAAACTTCAGAACTGATTTTACATGAAAGTTGAAGGTCATGCCCTGTTACCATGAGAGATAGGCTAGGACGATGTCAGGAGACATTTCCAAGTTAATTATTCTTTAAAAAATCCCAACAAACCAACCTACAGAATTAAGTTCATGCCATCTTAGTGCAAGATTGTCTTCCCAAAAAGGATCCCCAGCCAGCAGAATAGGGGACCAGCTTTTGAGTCTGAATGAGCCACTGAGTCACTGGTGTCACTGAAATGGGAAAAACAGAATGATTCTGAGCTGCTCCTTTCTTGAACTACAAATGATCATCACCTTCTGTCTGCTCCAGCTGATGTTTAGAGCAGGCAAATAGAAGAGACAGGAAAACTAGACTGACCTGGTGTATATAGTGGAAAGGCTAGATTCCCCTGCAGAGTGCAAGAAAAGCTGGGGATAGATGGAAAACACAGAATACAAAATCAGTAAGTATCAGGACTTGAAGTTAGTATTCTGAGCCTGGGACTCTGAAGTGGTATTTGCTGATTGTAATCCCTATCAGCTCTTCTCTGCTCTGGGAAAAACACTGTCCTGGCTTTGTGCCTCAGTTTTCTTCCATCTGTAAACGGAGATATTAACATGGGTTCAGCTGCCTCCACCAACCACTACAAAGATTCATTAAGCTAAGCTTTTCGAAGAGGTAAGGTGCTCCCTGAGCTGTCATTTCAAATGTTTCATAACAATTTTGTAAAAACAAGTAAGAGAGGAGAAACTACTTGTTAGCAGGTTGACTGTTACAGCCTTTACTCCAAAGAACAACATAGAGATTATCTCCAAGAAGCATCTTTGTAAGCTCTCCAGTGTGGCACATTGTTCACAGTGGAAGAAAATCGACATTTTATTTTAATCCTTCCACAGCTAATATGCCTCTGCCTTTATCTCATGATGCATTCTGCTGCCACCCATCCAAACCCTGCAAACCCTACCTGAAGTCATTATTCCTTGATGCAAGCTCCCTATACACAAGAATTCATTGCCAGCTCCATAGCTTGTGGCTGAGTAAAGATCATGCGGGGGAGAAAGCAAGCTGCACTGAAAGCGTATATTACTGATCTTGAGAGGTATTCCACAGTCAGCAGGACTGAGACTGCCTTGTGACAACCCATCACATTGCTACTCCAGATTTCAGTATATCTGGAGTACCAGCTCTAGCTGATCTGCCAAGACTCCAAGAGGTCAAGTGGTTAATGCAGACTTCTTATCTCAGAAGAACCTGGCTTTCTGCAGCTGCACTCCAAGCTGATTACATGGCAGAAAGAAAATAAAGAAACCATCTACCATTACAGCAGTCTATCTAAGAACAATCAGCAGCATAGCTGTTCTCCTCTGGTCGTGCTGAGGTCCACTCTCTCCCTGACATGCCTTTAAATCGTGTCACAGAACAAACAATCGGAAAGTCCTTCTAAGCCTTGAGTTTAAATGCAATCTAACAAGAGCGTCACCTTCTTGGCAGCTAGGGACTGGCCTGTCTTGGAGACATGTAGCCCAACCTAAAGCTGAGGTTTGAAATGCTGCTAACTTGACCCAATCACAGCAGCATTTGTTTCCATCTAAGGCCAACTTTAAACCTAAGTGTCATAAAAGGGATTTAAAGAATCTGCATTTCAAGTGCCTAGAAAAGCTGCACTCAGCATTGCCACAACATATTATCAGCCTTCACTCTCTGTTACTGCTGGACACCAAACTGAAGCCACAGAGACTCCAGCTGCCTCAATACTTCATTTCATGGGAACAGAAGTTTCCACATGAATCCTCCTGGTCAGGGGCAGGAGAGCCTCCAGAGACAGTGTCTACAGGCTCTGAAGACCCTTCCATTGTTCCTGTCTCAACAACTGACATCCTGTGAGCTTGAACAAATCCATCCTTCCTACTTCTTTCATCTATTCAGACTGTAATCTGATGATCTCTCCCTATCCGTCTGTACAGCGAGCATGTACCAGAACAGGGATGTGACTTTGATCTAAACACTATGGTAACAGAGATGATGTTTTGCGGAGGAGCTGGTCCTCACACCAGTGCCATTCCCTACAGCAAACCTGCCCAAGCCTTTAAAAATGACCTAAGCCCTGGGTACCACAAGCAGGGACAGATGATGTCGCTCAGATGAAATAAGCAGCAATCTAAATTGGAAGAGCCTTGAACAGAACTGCAACATCACATAAAACTTTGCTAGATCTTCCTTCCCATCTGTTGCTTGCCAGAACACACTCTCAGTCTGTCTCTTGACCCAAATTTCAGGCTTTTGTCTGTAATCATCAGCAAATACACTGCATTCATCTCAAAAACATGTGACATTCACTGGGCGCTGGAGCAGTGCTCTTGTTCACCAGATGAATTCAGTTACGATCTAACATTGCACATAAAAGAGAGACTTCACAAGAAACCCAATTCTAACACTCTGTATTGAGAGTGACCAATGCAACCTTGTGTCCCAGTACTCTTAATACCTGCCCGAGACATCTGGACAGTGCTCAAGTGTCTTTCAGTAAATGAGCAGCGGAAGGGCACTGGTAGATAAATCCAATCCATATGGATGACATCAGACTAATAAATTAGGAGCTGGAATTACTTATTTTATGAAGAGCAGTGAAGAGACTGGTGACAGGATTTTCCCATCTGAGCTGACAGTGAGGTATCTGATGCTATTCCCTCTGTAGCTGCTGCAGCACAGTCACACAGGGGCCAAGACAGGTTGATATGCTAATGCCACACTATTGGACTATTGTGCATTGAGACAGGTTGAGCGTCCAAGACAATTAAAAAGAAAAAAAACAACAAAAAAAAAGAAAAAATACAGCTAAACATTTGGGTCACAAGAGTCTAAATGATCATGCTGTGAATTCATTATTATGGAGGCATTTGAAGCTTACCAATCCCCTAGAGTCAGCCATTCCTCTATGAATCCTTCAGTCTAATGCTTGCTCAGAACAAAACAAGGCAATAAGTTACAAAACAAGAAACAACACAGAAGTGTAGTTTCCAAAAGAAGAACAAGGAAAGTGTTGAAACCCTTCAAAATTAAACACCTTGGTGCCTTTCATAAGGCTCTCTTTAGCCAGTAACACAGGTCGCATGGATAAAATACCATACCTTTCCTATTCCAGCAGCAGAAATCTAATATTCTACTGCCCACAGAACCAGCTGCCAAAAAAAATAATCACATTCTTTCCAGCACTATCAGCTTGCAGTTCTAAAACCTCTGGATATCACTGTGAGCTTCCTCACAGACACTTCTTATTTTGAGATAAGGTGGGAAGCAATAGTGCTAAAATCTTGTGAGCAAGTTCCTGTTAGGAAATTCTTTTGTGCAATTTTGCACAATCTAACTGGCTGCAGTAAACAGGAAGAAGTTACATCCAAGTTACTGGATGTTCACCATGAAAACACAGAGAATCCTCACCCTTTCTTTACTGGCAGCATTTCCAAAAGCAAAACTCACTCTGGAAGTGATTTAAAAAAAAAAAAAAATTTGTACAGCCAAAAAATACAGAATTTTTATTTACTAAGGTTTAAAAATGAACCACAAAATTATCCTAGGGCAGGAAAGGAGGAGGTCAGGTTTTTAATCCATGCAGTATTATCTTTTTTTCCCTGTCATATATTACAAGAGAGACTCTCCTCCCTGTGAGCAGTGTTTCAGCCCTGTAAACCATCTGGCTGGCCACCTCACACTTGTCTCACGCAAGCAAAGAAAGTGATTTTTCCTTTTGTACTGAGCATTGAAGTGAAAGCCAAGAGCACCTTGGTTCTAATCCCTGTTCCATCAGCAACAAAATGGCCTAATCTCTAGCAATATCAAGTGACTGCAGCCCCACTGTTGGCAATGGCTCTGACCTCTAAAAAGGGGGGCAATAGTTTATCTGTTTTAACAGGGTGGACAATTGACTCGTTGGCCTGATCATCATTATCTAATTGTCTAAGCAGTAGTTTACTGTATGGTGCTGTTGGGCAAGAAAAGTACAGATGCCCACGCCACCATGAACGTGACAGCTTGGCTCTAGTTCCCCACTGGGGTACAGAACTACAGCATAACTATAAACAGCATGTATTCTATTCTATTCTATTCTACTGACTCAGTTAAAACGTTGCTGGCAGTTTCAATACAGAGCTGAAAGGCTAACCCACTCCATCACATACACAAACAGTTTTGATTAAGTGCGGTCGTACCAAATCCATGCAGGTAGCATACAAAACCACAAGACAGGAGCACAGACAGTACGAAGGAACTCAAGCAAATGGTTAGGGATAATGACAGCTGTAGAAATAAATACCAGATTAACCAGCTTACCTTCACTTTGCTGGCTCCCTGCACTGCCACTACCATAGCTAAAGCCTGGGTCTTGGTATGCTGGTGGAAAACACGGAGGGGGCAGAGGATACTGATACGGGTATCCTTGGCCTAATGGCCAGGGAGCAGCAGGATGCGGAAGTGGAGCAAGGGTATCCTGATCCGAGGCTCCGCTAGAACCATTGTTAAGGTTCAGTGCAGCCATATCTGCAAAAGAGAGAAAAGGTGAAGACTGTGTTCTTACCCAGCAGCTGACTCCTGCATATTAATACTGGCTGACACAGCACCTAGCGTGGTGAGGGACTAGAGGGACTCAGCCTCCAGAGTTCACTCAAAATATCACACGCGGTAGGGTAGACATCAATATTTACCACCGAGCACCAAGGTACCTTTGCAGCATTTCCGTAAGTCAAGGAGGAATCATCCCTATTTTACAGATTGGAAACAGCGTGACTGACAAGCAGGAATTCCGTGGCATCACCAGAAATAAATCCTGCTTTCTTAAGCCTCAGTGCAATGCCCTATTTGATGAGTTCATCCTTTTCTTCCAAGTGGTCTAATTGCTTGGTCCAACAGGAAGAGTCAACCACTTGTCATGCAACTTCAGAATAATGGCCTGTTCCGAAACACCCACTTGTGAAGCCCCATAGGACTCTCCTCTGCACATCCTGTGAGCACAGAAGAGACAACACACATGCAGCTTTGCCCTTCACAGGTAAGGAACTTACTGCCACAGAGGTCTCCAAAGACATAATAGCACTGTTCCGAGAAGGTGATTTTGTTCACAGTGTGCCTGAGGTAGCCATGTTTTAACATGCTGCTGGCATATTTTCTAGCCTCCCGTCGGTCTTTGAAGCCTTCCACGTGTGTGTAAAGCCAGTCAACCACATCTGCTCCTAAAATGAGAATAGGAAAAGAAGACACAGGATCATCCAAGCCAAACTGATCTTTTTTTGTTTTTTAATCTTCACATTATCACATAGCCCACTAGTACTACTGTGCCAGGTACTGAACACAAATATGAATATTTAGCAATCTTGCTGCAAAGAGCTTAAAATGTTATTTTCACAACTCAGCCTAACTGCTAAATTAGTTACCACCAAACATCAATAAAGAAAGCAAAGAATTATCTTGCATCCAGTTGAACACTACATTAACAGTGACACCAAATACACACACAGAAAATTTTATAGTTACGCTGTTCGACCCCTTCTGAGTTGCAGTAATGAAAATGACACAGGATTTACAGAACAGAAGTGACTGGGAGAGTCATCTTCCTCAAGAGGCAGATGTTACGTTGTCAGAAGACCTGGGTTCCAATCCCTTCCTCAGCAAAACGTAACTACAGCCTAGATTGACTAAATGTTAGCACGGTTCAGGTCACAGGACAGTCAGAATCAAAGGTAGACTAGTTGTGGTAATTTTAAATGTAATTAAGATGCTTTATTAAGGTTGTGTGGCTGTCTAGAACTGGAATTACGAGGATTGTTGCTCTGCTGAACTTGGGCAGATTGCTAGAGCCACAAGTAGTTACCTGGAAAACCTGAGATGTAACAAGTAAGGGTTAAGGACCACCTGTGTGCGGGCATAAGAAACATGCAGTATTTTTGGCTGTCCAGGCTCAAACATGAGATATTAGTTATTTCCTGCCACACTTAGGGTTGTTCACAAATATCAAGTTAAGGGAATATAAGAGGTCATAGACAGGGGAAAAAAAAAAGTTCACATAAAGATAGTTTCTTCAGCCTATTTCCAAAAAGCCACTGGTTTTTTTTCCCCAGCTTTCCTTTGATCTGCTTACCTATCACTGCATTGGAGATGGTAATTTTTAACCACATCCTGTCCCGAATTTCAAGGCCTGAGTCTGGTAGCTGCATAACCTTGACAATAGTAGCCATGTCACTCTTCACAGTTAAGGGAGATTCTTCTAATTCTAAAAGGAAGAAAGGTTACATGCTTCTTTGAAATGAACCGAGTCTGAAAAGAACTTTTCGGCTCCCAATCTGAATGAAACATTTCAAGACACAGCTTTACCAACAGTTGCAAAAAAAGACACAGGTTCCCAAATGCATCAATAGCATAAATTATAGCATTTGTACCAATTCTTCAGAGATTGTGCTCAGTGCAACCAGTTTAGTCACTGAGATGCTGAGTCCCTGCGTGTCTTGACTTCACAAACCAGCTATAGATCAGCACTGCACTCTTTCAATCCACACTGCATTGAGATGTGCAGAAAAGGAAACCCAAGGAGTTCTATGACCATTGCTTTCCATTTCAATTTGCCATGAACAGCCCCTACCCACCCAACGGTTCAGTGCACCATATGCAAAACTCTGTAGGACAAGGTTTTTCGGCTTGTTCTTTAACTTTTGGTTTAATTGTCAGGAATAATACCCGTCTGCATGGAGAAAGATGACGATCATGTCTCAATCAATGTCCATTTGTCTTTTTAAGACTTGGACATCAGCATAATTGGGGAGAATTGAAATTAGAAACTAAAGCTTCCATCATCAGGATAAAGGCTAGTGGTTTTCTTCAAAAAAACCTTTCCAGGACCCCAATGATGGCAGCCTTACAAGTTAACAAGTCACTTAACCCAGCATTACTTTGCCCTGCATCTTTCTTGCAGAACACTTAAAAAACCGCTGCTCCCAAATGCCTCAGCAGCCGTCACTGCTCCATTCATATTTCACACTCTTATGGGCAGAGCTGGCTCACCAGAGGCTTCATACTTTCCTGATCAATTTTTATAATAAAACCAGAACAATAGGGCTGAGATTCACCCTGCTGAACTGAGGTGCCTACTGTAGGAGTCTAGTTCCTTTAGCAACTCCTTCTCTACCATACATAGAGGCAAAGCGGCATCTAATATTGAAAGCTCAGTGGGGTGAATCTGGGTCCAAGAGCCTAACCAGCCTTCTTGTGTTCCGTGCAGAACTCAATCATCCTTGTCATAAGACGACTATATTCTTTGAATACAGCACCCAGCCCTCCTTCCTGCTCCCATCTTCCCAGCCCTAGAAAATTAATGTCGAGCATCTGCGTCCCGTGTTTGTAGTTCAGACCCTTCTCCAGCAGGAATTCAGAAACCCTCCTCCCCTCCCTTCTCCCAGCTCCCCATATCACCCACCTTTCAAAAGCACAAGGGAACCAATTTTGCCCTCTTCCAGCAACCCAAATTTTGATAAAAGGTACAACAAGCATGAAACAATGAAAACTGAAAATGCTTCTTTCCATACATGCACTGCTAATATGCATGAAAATATCCCAGACCATCTATGCATGTGGTTTCAATACTTAAAGTTTGAATAAACACTAAAATTTTGCTTTTGCTTTAAGTTAGTTTGGTTAGTGGCAAAAAGCAACATGTTTGTTTGGGGGAAAGAAAAAAACAAAACAATATTCAAGTAAAGTATGTGGGGAGCAATAAATTGTATTTTCTTGGAGACCTGCGATCTGCATATAAAGAACACCACTGGCCAAATGATCATCAATATTTTCTAAGTCTGCTAGTTGCTGTACAAATCTGAAAAATTCTAAGATGCATCTAAAATGCAGCCACTTTGGTCTGAACTCTGTCAATGGTGGGCCTGACTACCTGACCACCTGTACAGGTATGTGCAAATGTGAGGAACAGCACAGACAGTAACTCCTTTCGGGGGAACCAGATCTACTGCAAAGCTCTTTCTCAGGGCTTCCTTTATTGGTTTTGAGTGGCATTTTTTTTTCCCATTAGCAGATCCTGGTAATGAAAGAGGTGTATGCTCCAGGAAAACGAAGTCCTACCACATGTAATACCACCACTGGCTTGTATCCTTAACTGAGTAAGGAAGTACACATTTGCCCGATCAAAAAGGCCCCAGGAAATTACGCAGTACCTCAGGCTGAATACTATTAAGCAGAAATAGTCTGAAGTCTCAATTCAAAATCCTCTGAAGTACATGCAAGAGAAAAAGAGATCTTTCCAACAACGTCAGCGGACTGCATTTTGAAACAGCAAGACTTTCAAGAAACATTGAAATACTTGAAGTTAATCTCATGGAATGGGACAGCACTACTTTGCAGAAAGGGGTCCTGCAGTGGCAGAACAGGAGCTGGAAAAATCTACCTTCAGCAGAGTAAACGAGGAGCAGGGTTTGCACTGACTGAGGCAGCGAGTTCATCACTCACAAACCACTGTGAGAGAATATTCTCCTGCATCAGCCAGAACACTGCTGGAGAACAAGATACTTTTTAAAGCAATAATTACTATGAAACACCTCAGTCTGCCTTGGTTTGCATAGTCCTGTTTTTGAAGAAATGCACCTGGGAAAATAAAGAGCTAACACAGAATAATTCCTACTGTGTGGTGGTGATTTGCATGGCCCCAAAATCTCAGCTACTTTAATCACTAGCACTGATGTGATGGTGGCTGTGCAAATGCTTTGGATATCAGAACTTCACTTTTGATCCAGAGGCTAGAGAGCAAAGGAATGCTAGTCAGAAGGAAAGCAGTTATTCAGTCCATTTACATTATCCTGGCCTTGCTATACAAACAGAGTAAAACAGCGGACATTCACAATACTTAAAACAAGGACCCATGAAACAGACTTGTCTAAGGTGACTCCGTTAATTCACTGCTTCCACTTTCACAGCCAGATACTGTAGAACAGATACTATATTTTCTTCAAACACCAGTGACTCAGAGGAACTGAAACAGAGAATCTTGCACTGCAATATGAAAAGTTAGAGCGCCCCATTTTGCATGAAGCTCTTCGTTCTTTGAGGTGTCCATGTGCTGTCTCTCCCCACCTCTCTCTCTCCTCCTCCGTTCCTCCCCAACTTTGTCTTTCCTGGCAAAGAGGTTCACACAACAGGTGCTCTTTGTACCTAGGGCCCTGGCGTGCTGCCTGCCGCGTTCGGGGAGGGGGGTGACAGGACTGAACTGAAGGAAGGAGTGTTTAGCAGAAGATCACAAAAAAGGTCAGGGGTACTCCGCGTTTTCTTGCATTCAGGAAAGGAAACATCGTAAGTCACTGGCACAGAAATGAGAAGCTGTCTCCAGAAATGTGGTTCTGCTCCCAAATAACCTTTATTTTAAAAGTATGATTGAGAGGGCGCCTGCATTCCACACTTCCCAATCGCATCACTATATATCAAGGCACACGGTACATGAATAGTTCAAGAGGAATGCAGAGTAACAGGCTCTTGTTGTTTGACAGCAATCAGCAGATACATTTGATTCCAGCAATCTTTAGTACCTGTAAGGCTGAAAACACATCTCAAGATAAGGCAGTCGTCAGGTAAGTGGTTCACTCGCTTTCTACTGCGGATGTATTTCCCCTTCAGCAGTGCTGCCTACTATCTATAGAGGCACTGAGCTACTACACCTACAAAAAGGATAACCACCCTTTCAATTCAAGGTGAGGTGTAATTCCAGGAACTATGTGCTTATAAAATCTGAGAGAGCGTAGAAGAAAAAGAGGCAGACACTTGTGTAGTCTGATAGGACTTAACTGGTCCCTGCAAATGCAACTTTCACACTTCAGCCATGCATTTGTCCAGGGAAGATTCTGTCACTAATCACCAACACCACATTGGTCTTCAAAATCCTCAAAGTGTTGTTTTTCTTGTTTGTTTTGTTTCGCTGTTTTTTCTAAATTATATCCTCCCTTTCTCTCTGGAAAAATCTTACAGAATGAAAAAAGTTACTCAGTCCTAAATTTACACCCCAGATCTGGCAGACACGTAGGCATCCTTTGTTAAACATCTAAGTATTTATCTGGCTTTCAATGAATGCATCTGAGGTAGCATTGTGCCACAAATGAGATAATCTTCTCAGAACTTTAAAGCCACTTCAAGATTTCTATGTGTATAGAAACGAATATAATAAATCTCCTTGCTACAGATGAACAAATCTGATAGAAAGGTTGCATCTCTAGAGAAATTCTTCCATATTAATATTACAGGAAATAAACACATACCAATGAGGTGTAAAGTACCTCAAAACTTTCACGTCGAGTAAACAGAAGTGCTGTTTTAAATATGAGCACTTTCCTGAACTAGGACTTCAGTGGACAGTGTTCTCAGAGACACACGCTCCTCGTTTATTTGTCTTGCCTTACTGCCATGTATTTCAAACCAAATGCTGGCTTTTATCCCACGCTTACATCAGAAAGCAAAGGAAGAGTGAAAGAAAGGAAGAGTTTATATTCTTTAAACAAAAATTTCCAAGATAAGGAATCATGACAACTTGTTGGTTACCTGGATATGACTAGTTTAGAGACTGCCACAGATAGACAAACCAGGAAAGAAGGCTGAACTCTAACTGTAATGTCACGTGGGACATTACATTTGTTTTTTCCTTGTTCAATAAATTCTACAAGTATAAAAAAGTATAAAAGAAGGCTATGTGAATATCAGTGGAAGATTTCCTAAATGATACACTAACATTATTATCCAGTGAAATCTATCTGAAGTAAATTATTTAAATTTATTATAAAAACAGTCAACTGCAAGGAGGAAGCTCTCACATTCATCTGAAGGGATAAAGTTGAAGGCCTGCCTTGTAACTTTAAAAGGGACCAGAAGCCACCTCTTCCTGAATGTGAACCCTGGCAAATCACCACTGCGTTAACTTCTGACCTTTGGAAAAAGGTTTTATGCTCCCCATAAGAATCACAAATTTAAGAAAGCATTCAAGAGTTCTGTGGTGGCTGTCGTTTTCATCGTGCTTGTGGCTGGGGTCGGTTTTGCGCACAGCTCTGCACTGCTGGCCCCGAGCAGAAGACGCCTGCCCTGGGCTGGCCGCAGTGTGACTTACTTTCCGAATCGGGAATTGAGCTTGTTAGTGAGGAGCTGGTAGATGTGGTGATGCTCATGGAGGGGCTCATACCGTAACGGGGGTACGCTCCCGTCATGGCTGTGGTATGAGAGATCCACGCTGCAGGGTCAATTGGCCTCACTGGTTCAGCTGCAAAACAACCAGAAAGGGAGAAAAAGACAAAGGGAATCAGATTTGCAGTAAACACTAAGACCTAGAGTAAGAAGGAACTTTTTGGGGGTGCACAAGTCCTTGCCATTCTGATACTACAACCGAGATAGCCCCAGCACGAGGGAACAAAAGCACCTTGCCAGCAGTTAGCTGGTTTCCTCTAGCAATTGCCGCACCAGCCTAATAGGATAAAACAATGACGCTCCTGTTCCTGTGACTGCGGTAGGAGTGAAATATTTCCCCTTATGGGAAAGAAGCTACCAGTCCAGTAATAATATTTCACTATTATTCTATACAGTCAGATAGAGATTCTCATTTTGCTATGACGTGAAGTACTACCAAATGCTTTGCCCCAGCTGATGGGAAGGTCTCTCCCTACTTCTAAGGGTCTTGGATCCAAAATAACCACTCAGACATAATGTGAATCTTCTGCTGAAGGTGAATCAGAACAGTAACTCGAGAGCTCTGTGTTTGCAGAGATGAGGCATCATGGAATTCCCCTCTCAGTGTTTTCAGCAGCCATAATGAAACTTTGTAGGACTGGAATAGTGTTGCAAAATAACTAGACAAGATATATAAAGACCATCTGAAGAGACTGGTGTCAGAGAAGAGTGGAAATTACACTCAGACCTTAAGAAGAGCCACACAGCAAGTAATTTTTAAAGCTGGGAATAAAACTCAATTTTCCCCATAATCTGGATTACTTCTTTTCTTCTGAATTACAGTAGCTGTTGTTCCATTGCCTTAAACCAGAAATTATGTAAAAGAGCTCTGCCTATGTTAGGTATTTCCTCAATATATCCCACACATTATTGCAACCAGTTTAGCCTACAACAGATATACCGCTGTTTGCCTTGGATAATAACGGATGCATCTTCGCTGAACAAAGGACAAACTGATGCATAAGCTCTCCCTGTAGCAAACCTGAAATATGTGACTTGTGGGATTTTTCTTTTGATTATGCTGGTTTTCCTAAGGACTTCACTGAGTGAGCTCCTGTAGTCTGCACGAGTCCATTGCATTAATTTCAACGGACAATACTATCCTCATCTTCTTAGAAGGACCGGTAACAAGCCGGTTTCAATATCATAAGCAGAGCACTCACCAGCAGGAGGCAGCTGTGTTTGTCACATGAGCACAGATCTTTTATAGCTACTGAAAGGTTTATTAAGCCAGAAATTTTAAAACTAGATCATTTTCAAGAGGTTTTATGTACATTAAACAATGTTGTTTGCCTCAAATTTTAAAAACGCTCAAATTCTTTCTAAGAAGGGTACATGTGACAAAATGAGGCTTTTTAACACTTAAGTATAGTTATCCTCCAAACTTTCTGTCAATTGAAAGGTTAAGATCACGAGGATATACCCAACAAAAGGTTAAGAGCTTGATCCAAAGCCATGTGAATCAAAAGAAAAATTCCCATGAATTCAGTGGGCACTGGAGTCTCAGAAAGAGTATCTTAAACCCCTGCCTCCCAAAACAAAAAGCAAACAAACAATACAACCAAACCTAAAAGTATCAAACTTGTAGGGAACGGAAATCTGTTAGATGCCAAAATAGCTGAAAATATTCTAGACCTTGAGGGCTCCGCAGGAACACAGCAAAGCACAAGTACGTACTCACCCCTGGGGATGGTGAAATAACTCCTGGGAGTGGGGTCCCAGCATTTGGCTACTGTTAGGCTGATAGGTCTAGGAAGAAAGAAAACAAATAAGGGTGACTCCTAACTTTCCCTACAGAAGTTGTAACCGCTACAATGAACTCTGTGAAACAAACATTCCTATCCAACAGTTGTCAAGTACATTCTGAGAATGCTTTTGAGATGCTTGTCCAAGTATTTTCAGTATGAACCAGTATCAGGACGTTTCTGGTTTTGCATAGATCATGAGCACTATTGGTGAAATCTGTCGAATGATCAGCTCTTGAGATACTAAAACGCTCATCGTATAAACAAATAACACTACTGAAACCAGGCAACTCCTAGTTTGTGTTGGTTTTGGCTGGTACATTGGAACCCATCTCACATTTTCATCATTTACACTGAGAAGTTCAGAGTTGAGATCAGCACTCCGGTTGCTTATTGAGATCAAAATGTTGATTTCTCCGAGGTTTGCACAATACCAATAACTGCATATGGAGGATAAGCAGCAAGAGATTTTGTAATATGCTCACCCTGGTTTGGAGACTATTTCCCGTAAAACCCGTACTGCATCATCATTGCTCATGTTCTCAAAATTGACATCATTCACCTGAAACGTTGCAAAAAGCAGAGGTCAGGCTTTGCAACAGGACAGTTAAAGACATTTTAATTATTTGTTTCCAAATTTATTTGTCTTGTAACTGTTTCCATTCCTTTGAGCAGCTGCAGAAATATTGTTTCTCAGAGCACATCAACTATCCAGCAGAGTTCGCAAAGAATTATAGATTTAAGTCATAACAGTCTTTGTGACACGTTTCTCTGAGTATGAATGAATTCTGTTAACTGATTACTAAGTCCATGGATCTGGTGGGATGACTGAGCTGAGCCACCAACGTACAAGCCAGCAGCACGTATTTTTGGACACAGACCAACCTGCAGAAGCATGTCTCCTGGTTCAATTCGGCCATCTGCTGCCACAGCCCCTCCTTTCATAATAGAGCCAATGTATATGCCACCATCACCCCGGTCATTGCTCTGTCCTACAATGCTGATTCCCAGGAAGTTATACTTTTCTATACAGATAGAAAGTGGAGGGTAGGGGGGGAAAAAAGCAAACAAGGTGATTGGAATGATAGTGAAGAGCTAACACCAGGCTACTTCAGTCGTGAAAAATCTGTTCTCTCAACACATCAGCTGGGCCATATTTGACTTACAAGTATCTCAGGTTACCCTATTGGCGTATGTCTGCCTGGCACGTTCAGGGAAAGGCAGCAGGGAAACGCTGCTAAAGACATTATTTTTTCATACAGGACACTGAAAAGTTACACTCAAAAAATCAGCAAGAGAAATTACATTGAAAAGACATGTCTACACCTAGAAATTAGGCACCCGATCAGCATTAGGCAATGTTTTTTCCACACATCAGAGTGGCAGGAAGAATTTGCTGCCACTGAAAGGTGCTGAATTGGCAGTCCTGCGCATTTCTATCTGGCTAAACAATGAAACACATGAGCAGCAGAAATGCAAACCTCCAGTGCCCTTCTACTCTTGCTCCTAACAATGTCTGACCCCTTACCGTTCCTAGAAATAAAAGCAGAACTCCACATCCTGGAGTTCCAGCTCCTTCCCTGGGCTTCTCGGGAAGAACACTGATCTGCTTGTGCAAACAGCTCAACTATCCGGTACTGGACTAGGAATCCAGGCACAGTCAACAGAGTAGCGACTCTCAGCTGCCATTCCCTCTGGTTCAATTGGCATCCTTTCAAATCAAGGAACTTTCTACCGGCTTCAAAGCCTACTACACCATGACAAAATACATCTGTATCACTTGAAATTCATCATAAAAAAACATTGCTTATCCTCTTACCCATGTTGAGTGTGACAGTGATGATATTTAGGGACATGGTAGAATCAGTGATGCTGCTGAACGAAGACGACTGCAAAATACAACAGAAAATTCTCAAGGTTTTAAATGGCACAGAGTAAGACAATAAAAATAACTATTGAGGATTAATTCATCGGGAACTGATTAATAGGTTTCCATTTGGAAGGCATCCAGAAACCACTGTGGTCTCCTCAAAATTATCCTTCATTTAGAAGCTGAAGGAAAAAAGATCTGAACGCAATCTGCACTTTCTTCAAAGGTTTGTTTACAAAACACACAGAGCAAGTTCCTATATTGAGGCTTCTCAGCTGAACTTCACATTGAATCATTTCTGCTTCCTGACTACATGACTGACAGGCAGACATTTAAATACTAAAGTGCCCAGTGTAATGTGAATTATTACATCCATAGCTCCTCCCTAAAGAGAGGAGTGAACAACACATGATCCTTCAGGAAGTGAGAAGACAGACACTCCCCCCCTCCAAAATGAAGTACAAATGTGCTTATCAAATATCTTCTAAAACATTACTCCAGTTCTTGTGAAAAAATGTATGCATACTCATTCTTTAATCTGTGAAGACTGATATTTATAGGAGAACGAAACAGTTACTTCAAGATGTACGTCATCTGGACGATCCTCATTCTGCTACCATAGGACTAGCACAGAAAAGGGCAAGAGAAAATATTTACGATTTCCTATAAACGTAGATTTCTCCTTTCAGCAGAATGCAAGTCTCAGCAATTTATACATCAGATGTCTAACACCACAGACACCCCTTGCCCACATCAGCCAGTAGCATAATGGAGGTTCTCCTGCAGAGGCTGGTCTTGAAAGAGACAACAAGAAATGCGATCACTTAACAGTAAAAGGAGAAAGGGAGAGGAGAAAAAGAGTCTTGACTCTAGTGCTGCAGAACTTCAAATGTTAGAGATTTAGTCCAGGGTAGATTGGAGCCAAAGGGAGCCTTTCGAATGAATTCAACAGGGCACAGATCTGTTCTGGATCCCTTCCTAATTCACATGCTACACTCAAAATCACGGTTCACCTCCTTGGAAAATTACGATGCCAACCTTACCCTGTCAATCTGCCGCATCCTTTGTTTCCTCCTCCTGCGTTTATGCTTCCGTATGAGCCGGGATGAAGTACTTTGCTCAGTGGAGCTACTCAACCTGAGGGAAATTGAGAGCAAATGTCAACTCTGTAAAGCTGAGCCATTTGCATTTCTCTGCACTTTGCTAAAAAAAGGCCGATTCCTACAAATGCAGGAGAGAGTAAATCATACAGACACCATCAGCTAACTTACAACGTATTGCTCTGCTTGTTGCTGAATTGCTGCTCAATCCCAGCGTGTGCTGTATCTTAGCCTCTGCCTAGGAGCACAGAGAAGGTACCAGCTAAACTACAGCATGGATTAGAGAGTGTAATTTACTGGCTTGCTTTCTTTTGGGAGCAAGACTGAGTGCAACCCACATCTCAACAGGCATGTATCACCCTGATTTAACCACCCGAAGAGATAGCCATCTTCCACTACTTTAAAGGTGGTCCTGACTCCAGGCCCACCAAAGAAAAATGCACACTATAAGAACAGTTGTACGTGAAACAATTATTTTAATCTCTGCTCTGAGAGAACAACAGACAACCTGGAGAATCTCTTAATATCAATTTTTGTGAGTCTTGTCACGGTGCTGTTATTTTCTTCTGCTGCTATCTACCCTGTTAGCAGGAACTTAACGTTGGGGCTTGAATTCAATGAAATAAAGTAGCAATTGATAATAGCTACTACCAAATAGTGACAGAGGAATAGTGAATGATTTACCTTTACATATTCTGTTAGTTTTATTTTGTTGTGGTTTTTTTTTCCAGACTCTTCAAACTTGTAGAACCTAAATGTGCCACATTCTACATATAAATCCTTAAGATCCCCCTAAGAGTTAGGAACATTAATCATTCTCATTTTACAGATAGTGGACTGAGACACAGAAAGACATAAATGGATTTGCCCAAATTAATTTCAGAAGCCTGGAACAAAGCCTAGATTTCAGAGATGCCTACATAACAACACAGAGACATCTCTCCTCTATTTATTATGTTAAGAATGGCAAAAAAAGAAAAAGTAACGCTCTATCATTAACGAAGACTTAAAAAACCCCAACCCTATACAACACAAGTAATTGAACTGGCATTGTCACAAAGAAAACAGTGCCAGTCTTTTTCCCCATTCTCCATGTCCCCGTTCAAAGTTCTAGCCACATGCAGGAATGCTAGAATACCTCAAGCAAAACTTGATACCAGGAACTTCAAAAAGGAGCTCGTTGTCATGAGATTACAACCCACCACACCAGGAAACCCATCTTGCATAAAGTAGGTGTGTTTTAGTCAAGCATACTGAGCTGAATATTACAGATGATGGAACTGCTCAGAGGGTGTGAATCTCTTGACATTCTCTTTGAGTTCACAAAACTATTTCAGGCATGTTAACCTCACACACTCCCTTTTTTCCCCTCCCAGCAAGGCAAATTAATTTAAAGAGCCAAGAGGTGGTATTTTCAAAAGAGATAAAAAATTTGCTAATTCTTGACCTGTGGAAACAGCTCACAGCACCTGGTTTTCTGAGGCTTTACCTTTTCAACAGGAAAAATAAAGAGGTCTCTCAAATGCAGGGCTCCCAAAATTGGACGTGTTCAACATTCACCACTCTTCTTGAAAGTACTGGCAAAGATTGACACAAAAACCTCCTCTTACATTTTACTACCAATATTTTCCCTCTTCCTATTTCCTCTCCAATTTTGCTCTCCTCCTCTTCTCTCCCAGAACATCTCATTAGTAGGATTCAGCTAAAACTTTGCAGCACACAACAGTTTAGGAGAATTTGAGGACAGGCAAGGCATGTTGCTCACATCACAGTGAACCTGCCTGCTCTTTGAGAAGGGCAGCAAAAAGCAAAGAGGCAAAAGACTGGGGAAAGCTTTTCTGCATGAACACAAGTCAAGCTACAAGATACCTTCAAAGGCTATGAGAGAGATGTGAGTGCCCTTCTTCCACTGACTAGAGTATGAATTCAGCGCTCCAATCTGCAAACAAACCCTCTGCTCACAGGCTCTATTCCCTGCTGCAGACAGAACACGAGGGTGTGAAAGCCCTGCTCTTTCGCATGATGAGCCAAGACTTTCCACTAGTTTTGAAGACAGCTGAGCTAGTCCATAACAGAAAAGACAAAACCTTGAAATTTTATCTGTCCTTCTGGCTACTATAATCACACTTCAAAGTCATTCACAGCATCCAGGCAATTGATTTTCATTGTTTACACACATATTTCACCTACTGCCATATCCTATTTTATGCCTTTATCCCACTGTGCATCACTTCAGGAGTACGCAGTACTTCCTGTCACCAACTTTTTTAGAATTTCATCTTCTAATGGTTACTGTGGATAAAGAGAATTCATTAAATTCATACACGTCATTTCATTTATTCAGTTTCCCATTACTATGTCCCTGAAAGGGGTAATGCCTCCAGCTAACACTACCTACTGTAAAAAGCAATTTTGAGTTAGCAATGTTCATATAGCAGAGAAAAAAAACGGAGAGAAAAACTACACTGAAAGCCACACCTGCCTGCAGCAGGAGATCACGATGGGAATTCACCCAGTAGCAAAATTCTTCCTCCACTTTCCAGCCAACAGGCATTTTATCTGGATAGCAAGTTATGGAAACGAGGGATAGGAATAGTAGAGTTTCAGCAGGCAGTTCACTGAATTTCTTTGTCTCAAGCAGTCTTGGTAGTAATCTGGCACTTCACATCCTAAGAAGTAAGCAACTTAAAAGTACCTTCCACTGTATGTTAGTATACTTCCTCTGTCAATATTTTTCCTGATCACAGACAGCACATGAGATCTGCTGACTGCCGAGGCTGACTAGCTATGCCAATTTCTTCCTCCTGCTCTAGTGCACATCAGTATGGTGTTGCTCAGAAAAACAAAGAATGATTATTTCCAGCTTTTAGTCTGATTTTCTAAAATTGGACTGCACAAAAATACCTTTTGCCAGCACCGAGTATCGCTAGAAAACAGAATTGCTCTCTGACTCTGAGTCCTTAGAAGGGATATTTTAATCTACCATCAAGTACAGGACACAAAAATACTTTCATTACTGTCTTTAGACAGATATATCAGGTATGAGTCCAAAAGGATGGACTGGAAAAAAAGAAGAAAAGTCGAAGTACACCGCAGAAAGGCAGACAGAGCACAGCTGAGGTGATGAAGGTGTGAACAATTAGCTCATGCTAATATCAGCATCTTGTTCCTTCTTCACTTTTGCCCTCCCTATTTACTTTGGCAACTTGGGGGTGAGACTGCTTTGGAAAATTCATTCAATTTCAATACATGATCAAAAGTTTAGATTCCTCTGTAAGCAGTGAACATTTTGGATTTTTCTTTTAAATTAAACCAGCAAAACCAGAGTTTACTGGCAAATCTCTGAACTTCTGTTACCAGATGATAATATGTGAGAAGTGAAGTTCTTCTATTCTGTAGTATTTTTTTCATTCTGCTCAGCATTAGACTGGAAGAATGGAAATCAGTTCCTTAGAAAAGCCATAGTTCAGGTTTAGTTCAAGAGGACAGACAGTATTTCAGAGAAGTAACTACTTGAGCCAGACAGCCTCTCACATTAGTTGCACAAAACTGATGATCAGAAGGCACTGCAGAAACATTTTTGTGTGCTTATACATTGGTTTCTATACAGATAAATATTAGAAAACATGTCATGGTTTAACCGAACAGAAACCAGGACAAAATGTTACTTATTACACTGCAGAGACCATAAATGGAGAGCTTACTCAACTCAGTTTTTTCACCCCTTCTTGGGGGAAGCTGAACAATGACTTAAAGTGCCTTAAATCAGCCTATGTGTAAGTAGAAGGCAAGACAGCTTGTTTCAGCAAGACTCCCACACTGTGTGAAAGCATATTTGTAAACATCAGGTTTCACAGTCTCTGCAATTTCTTAAAAAGGAGTCAAGCCTATATCTATTTTCATGTAGCTACGGTACACTTCATCATCCCTTCTTGTAATTTCTTTTAAATCCATAGCCTTAATGTAACCTTGCTGAATCACTCATAAACACTGCATAACTCATATTCTAGGAGTATCTGGATGCTAAATAGCAGCTCAAACGTATTCTAATGAGGAGTAATATTTTGATCTCTGACGTATCCCCAGAAATGAGTAAAAGCTATTATTACAATTTGATGAGCAAAACAAGATTTGAGCTTTTGGGAAAAATAAAGTGCAAAGATCAAAAACAAATCTGGAATCGTAACTACCAATTTCCTGCACTAGCTACTGGCCAAAACCCTGACTGCACTTCTAACAGGAAGTCTAATAAATCCCACAGGAGAGATTTTTAAAACGAGTAATAATAATTTGTCCATTCTACATTCCCCAAAGGAAGGGAAAAAAGGTAACAATTTGTTAAAGAAAGCTTATCCATATAGTCTATAAAGAACTGATGTTCATTTCTTAAATGAGAAATAAACGTCAATTTTTTTGCAGTGAATTTTTAGTTACATTGAACTGAGAATACTAATTGCAAGTTGCTGACAATAATCCTACAGCTACAGAGGTCTTATCTGCTAGACCTTTATTTGCTTAACAGAAGACTGAAAGAAGACTCTTAATGTAAAGTTTACCATGAGCTCCCTACATCAATCTGTACTCAAAATACCACCTAATACCGGCAAATAACACTAACGTTCCATTATATCATACTTTGAAAACAAAGGAAATACATTATTGCACTCACACTACTTGAAGGGTTCTGTACTGTCCTGTAATATTTGTGAACAAATTAATTCAGTGAAACAAAAAAATTATTCTTTAACTAAATGCAACAGAACTTTCTTGAACTCAAAACTAACCAACTCTGCTGCACTGCTCCACGTTAGAAGTAAAATAAACCGATGTCAAACACACAGTTAGAAAAGCATCCTCAACCGTACAACCTCTTCACTTCCGAGACAGTAACATCCTTTACATCCAATTTCTTCTCTCAGTGACCTCCTCCACATACAATCTCCTTTACAATGCAGGTTCTGACACCAGAGTTCATCAGCTGTTATTAAACAAACTTACCCCCTTCAACCTCTTTTTCCCCAGGCCGCTGTCTCCAGCAGATCTGGAGCATGCTCGATTTTCTATTTGGCTGTATTTGCCTCTAAAGAAAACTTCTCCCTGCCAGCACAATCTCTCATCTGCTTGAGAACATCATTACTGTAACACAACAGCATACCTTGGAGCATTCCATTTAGTTGTTCTTCCTGACTAGCTGGCCTGGCAGCTATTCTGTGTGCCAAAAGCTTCTGCCCTAGCCTAGAAAGGAAAAGGCCTGCACAGCAGCTTCCAAGAGTCTCTTTCTTCTCAGGTCAGACGCAGGAAGCTTTATTTTATTAATATAGAAAGGTTTAGCTGGGTCTAGTATAATGTGCTTCAGTGGCCACCCTGACTGTGCTAATCCTGCCCTACTGCATATCTTGCTGCCATGGAAATGATTAATTTATTTACAAGAAACAAAGTCAGCTGCAGGGTGGTTGTTGTTTTTGTGGGCTTGATTTTTTAGGGAGGGAAGGAGGGTTAGAAGCCCTAAAGGCTTTAGGAAGGCTTAGAGTACATTCAGGTTAACTACTGTTCTTGCCAACCCTTTATGCACATGAATACCCAGGTGAAGTACAAAGCATGCAGAAGGCTAATTTTCTGTATCTTCAGGTGTTGGCAACTTCACTGTAACTGCAAAATAAGTTCTTGAAACTAATTCAGGACCAAATCTTAAGTGTTCATTTAGTTACCCTGTCAACCCTTTGGAAACACCCAGCCTTTAAACAGAATTTGAAGGAACTGCTGTTCTTCAACAGGTTTTTAAGCTATGACTAACTGCAAGACCAAATAGATCCACTGAGTTCAATAAGCTAATAATCTGTTTGTAAACGTAGCAAATGTTTCAGCATCTCCAGGACTAGTTGTTCTTTGCTGCTTCCATTCTGCCTAGAATTTAAGAATATCATGTTTTAGCTACTTTTTATTTGTTTTAGCTACACAGATCTCTATGAACCACCAGAGGTCTGTAATCTTGTTCTCTGACAATTAATAGAAATCTGTAATGGGTTTTCATAGCTCATTTGGATGAACAACAGCTCTAGAGACAGTGTTCAGAGAATGCTGTCACTGCAGCCAGGAAAGGGAAGAATATTAGTTTTGATTGATTTTACATCTTTAAAAATAGATATTTTGAATCCGAGAAGATATAAATCTTCTCATTTCGCCAGTCAACGTGTTTCAGGAAAGCCCAGAAATACAGTCAAGTGGCTGGGAAACAGATGCAAACAGTATTTAACAGCTCAGTCACTATGCCAATGCCCTACCTGCTTGTGTTGTCATCATCATCAGAGTCAATGAAGCTGCTGGATTCCAGCTCACTACTCATCATGGTAGAAGAGCTGTCATAACCAGGAGGGTGCTCACGGTGTCTGTCCAGTTTTGGATGGCCATTGATCCGAGGGACTGTAAAAACAAAATAAATGGAGTATTACTAAGCAAAGAGGAAGAACAAGAAAGAAGTGGCACTGTGAGTAGCACCACGTTCACACTGACAGCTGCGGACAACTCTGCAGGAGGATCCTTATGCTGAAACCGAGCTCTTTGCAGAACCTGATTTCATTCAACAGCTGGAAAGCCTACTGCCCTGGCTGGCCCGCCTGCCTACCTACCTTTTTCATTTGTCTATGGCTCAGTTCATGGGCAAGCCATAAATGGATCAAGGCAGAAGTAGCAGGCATCAACAAGTATTATAATGGTATTAGAACATCAATTAAAACGGCCATGAGAAGTTGATGTCAATGGGAAGGTACATATCTTGAAAAAGCAGCACACAACACAATTTGAGTTTGGTATGGATAGGCCTAGCAGCACAGAAAACATTAAACAACATTCCTTGATGAATTCTACTAATACGTCAGCCATAAAACCACCTTTCCTTGATCTGTGCTACAGGTTCCTATCCCCATACCTACACCATCTCGTCTGGGCAGTACAGCTATACCAAAGCCACAGTCTTGACCATTCCACATGCATAAGATGCTTCAGAACAATTTCTTACTAATCCCTGGGCATGCAAATGTTGTCAGACACACAAACATTCCTGTAGATAATCTTCTCAGTAAGAATGCCATATAATTGAAGGCAGCAGTGATTCATCTTTTTCTAGAGATACTTTATGGATTTTCCTCTGCAAAGCAAACTCCTCTGCCTGTTTCCTTTCAGAGACCTCTCATTAGAAGAACCATAATCTGCAAGTGCTCCATTTTGCCAAGAACGCTCTTTTCCCTGAAACAAGAAAGGCTCAGCTTGATAAGGCACCTGGTCAATAAATAAACGTAACAGGCTTCCAAGACATATATTTTAAAACACACTCTCCAAACTCACAACTCTCTCCCAGGTCCAAGGGATCTGCTCTTCAGTTACAGAATAGAAAACCTTCATAAAGGAGGAATGTCTGCAGTAGGAATTACACATGATGCTGTGCAACTGTACACATTGAAAGTTAATTGACAGTTCTTGCTAACTATTAAAGTAACATGGTTTGAAAAACCAAGAGCCACCCTAAATACCTGGCTGTGAAGCCCACTGTGGCTAGCCTTCACTCCTCTGTTTCAAATTGCTCAGCTCTGAAATAAAAAAAATGATTAGTTTTCTTCCTGCCTGAGGAACGTGGGCCTAATTATTTATGTCCATAAAGGGTTTTAAGAGATTCAGTAAAAGGTAACAGACATATATAAGATCTCACCTCAATTTTTTATACATGTATCTAAACCATTCATTTCTGCAAAGTGAAATAATTGAAGTGTAAGGCTGTAACAAATTCTCCTGCTACGTCACTTCCATAACCTGTTTGACCACCCAGCTTCTAGGCACATCTATAGGCATACAAAATGGCTGTGAAAACACTTAAACTGGCTACCCAAGAAGACCAAATCTTCTTTCAAGTCACAAAGGAAAACCAAAGCTCCTTCCCTCCTGCAATAGCACTGAGCTTTGGTTTGAAGAGAAGCTGAACAGTAGCTGAACAGTAGCATCCCTTCATCACCCTTCTCAGAACTGACACTTGCTTTTCATCATCTTGCCATATGCTGAAGGGCAGTTGAGATGATACCATTTATTCAAGCCTTGAATCCTCTTCTGAAACTAGCACACACTAGTAATGATGAGTCAGGGACTGACTGCTGTCCTCTAGGAACTGCCTCAAAGTCAAAGGCTGTGGGGTGTTAAAAAATGATGGTTATCAGGTTTCAATTTCAGGCTCTGCCTCCAGAGCTCCTTACTCCTAGCATTTCCATCTCTCAGTTCCCCATGTGTAAAATGGAGACATAACAGCATCTGCAAGAACTTTTTAGCCTGCACATTCTACAGTATAGAAAGCCTCTCCTCCCATAATTTGGTCATCACAACTACCATAATGTGCTCCCAGTATTGGGTGGTAACACTAGATCTCACTGAAAAACAATTAATCAGCTTGTCAACAGCAACTCAAGACTTCAGAATGACAACTTTTCATAGACACATTGGGAAGAAAGCATTTAAAGACCTGAAGTTTCGGTTCTGTCTGAATAAATGAGTGTTCATCGGTTTCCTCAAACTCTACAGTCTAATAAAAACTGGAGATTGACTGTTAAAGTGCTTCTTTTGGTACCACAGATGATTAGATGAAAATAAAGTACCTTCAGGAATCCCACATCCACACTCAAATAGTCTTCTAGCTCTGCCTTTAAACTAAAATCTAAAGAGCAGCCAATTATGCCTGCATATGCCAGATGTATACAGACAAAAATAAACACAGAGGCTGGCCAAATTTTACTGCTCCTAAGCTGGCTCTAACAGCTTAGAGGGAATATCTCATCCAGATAGTGTAGAAACCAATACAGCTGTTCATGGCATCGTTACTGAGGAGGTCAAGACTATACTGCATTGTTTCTTCTCATCAGGAACAGGCAACTTTGACCATTGAAAGTTAAGGTCAAGTAATCCATTCTACAGAGTCCCTGAATGTTCAACCCCAGCTACTCATCCAGGCTTTAAAAAAAAAAAAAAAACCAAACAGTTCTTTCGAAGTTGCTTTCATCCATAACACATTGAGAGTTAAGGTCAAGTAATCCATTCTACAGAGTCCCTGAATGTTCAACCCCAGCTACTCATCCAGGCTTTAAAAAAAAACCAAAAACCAGTTCTTTCGAAGTTGCTTTCATCCATAACAAAA
Source organism: Aptenodytes forsteri (assembly GCF_000699145.1). NCBI lineage: Eukaryota > Metazoa > Chordata > Aves > Sphenisciformes > Spheniscidae > Aptenodytes > Aptenodytes forsteri. The sequence continues at coordinate 3,378,178 of NW_008794753.1, read as the reverse complement.
ACAGGAAAAAAAGGAGAAGGGAAAAGACATCCAGATTCTAAAGCTGAGAAAACAGCACTTTTCAGCAAATTAATAGGCTTTAGACAGTCAGAGTTCTGTCTTTTAAGACTAAAGGAGAACGTCACAGACTTGAACAATTAAAATGCCTCCTTTGCTTGTGCTACAAATTCATTTTTTAAGTCTTTATATAGTGCAGCCTAGAGTTCAAAATATTTCACTGGATCTGGAAACCTGGATGCTAATCACAGCATCAGACAAATTCAACTCAATCTCTTCAGCCTCAGCTTAAGTATAAAATCAAGTCCAGCCACCTTGTCCATTTATTCTTTGCTTCTACACAGTGAAACATCAGAAACTGTGGAGCGAATTAAAGCCTCTTATTCCAACAGATTGCATAACCCAAATATGCTTTCATTGGAAACAGCACTGGAACAGCTAACAATTGACATTGGCACTGCTATCTAGCAGCCAGGTAACTTTCAAGGAAGCAAAGCATTCCATACTCTGATCACACGAACCCTTGCCTCCCTTCTAAATACACTTCACCTTTAAGCCTTATTTCAGGAGCAATTGTTGGCTTGCGAGGATATCATCACCAACAAATCAGTATGTTGGACGACCAGAACACATGCAACACCGTCACCCTTACAAGCTCTGCACAGTTTACCTGAAGAGGGAATGACAACCAAGGAAAGGTGGTGACATACGTACAATCATTTGCGGCAAAGCTTTCATGATTGCGAGTTACAATGGACAGAGACTCTCACCAAATGCAAATCCAACACAGTCCCAAGCAACTTCGAGCTGGCTGCCGATTACTCAATTGTCTTGCTTCCACTGACTTTTCCTTTCCAACTTCAATAGGAAGTGACAGCAAATCTTAGAAATTTACTAGCTGGCACACAATTTACAACAAATCTATTACTTTGCCCCTTCTGAGTTTTAAATTTCTATTTTTCGTAGAGGAGCAGTATATAAGCTAGAACAGATGGAAGTCAAAATATCAGCCATGGAGAAAACTGACTTACATTTATCCACTTGAAAAATCCTTTCCTTTTTATTACTGTGCTTGTTTTTCCTGCACTCCTCTGCTATTCATCACTTGCAACTTATAAAAGTAATCACATCAATGTTGGGTGATAATGTTGATTTCATTTGGAGAAGCTGACATTAAACAGAGCCCTGATATTAAAACAAGCCCCTGTCAGAAGAAGCTTTCCCAGCTCTGACTGGGTGGGTAGTAGATTACAGAAAAGAATGACCTGGATTTTATCCACATTTAACTGGTGTAAATAGGAAGCAAATTTGGGCAGCATGCTTCTCTCATCAGACATACTTTATTTACATTTGGCTTTGATTACTATTAAGTATACAGCCCAGAAAGAAAGTTGCCAGCATGATTTTGTAATCTTTCTCTGCAAAACTAGTCTGTTTATGCAGCTGGGGAGGGAGGGAGGGCGGGCGCCTCTGGTCATCAATAGGTGGGTTGTCTCAAGTGCCCACTAGAAATCACCAGTCCTGTCTCTCCCATCACAGGTCATGATTATTAGACAGTGCAGATTCTTCATTTCATTCCAAGTGGGTGGTCTAAAAGCTTTCACTGTTGTGGACCTTTTCCACTCTAAAACTCCATCCTGCATTCACGTCTCTGCTGAGAATGTTGGATGTCACCCATTAGGGAGCATTAAAGGTAGATATCTACAGATTGCAATCTCCAAGCTCTCAGCCAGACCTTGCACAGCTGGCAATGAGGATTGCTATGAAACCAGGACATGTTTCAAAGTGTCACGTCTCATCCATTGTGGGTTATTTATTCAGAAAATTTTTGTCCTTAAAAACTCTACGAGCAGATTGCTGTTATTGAATTCGTAATTCAGAGTCATTTGCCTAATACTTTCAGTAGATAAAACTCTGCCTGTAACTCAGCTGATTTGTTTTTCATGTCTCTAACCACTGGACACCACGGTCAGCAGTTGCGTGTTGTTTCACTACTAGTAAGAAACTTCCCAACTCCAAATCTGAATTTGCTTCCTGCTAGCATCCTAAAAGACCGTTCTCCTGCTGTCTCTAAGCAAGCTACCTTCAAAATTTAACTTTATATTTATGGCACTAAAGAATAAGGTAATTCAGCTGTCACCCAGCTCTAACTGGGCTCAAATACAAGCTTTCTGACTCTATTATATTGTTCTTATCAGCATTTCTTATAAGAAATGCTCTTCCTCTCCTGCTTGGCCTAAGATATATGAAGGATTACAGCACAGCAGGCACATACAACACACTGTGATTATTTTGCAGTCTACATTATTATTGACAGGAGCTGAAACCTTTTGGCTTCCCAGAACATCCTACAGTTTAAATTTCCCCGAAGTCCATGTTGGCTGTTGTTTCAGAGACTATAAACCTGAAGCTAGGACTTGTGTTCCTATCAGATGGAATAGGACTGCTAATCCCGTATCTAATACTGAGTCTCAAACAGCTTCCTCATTCATTATCAGATGAATAATTTATCCCACACATAGACTTGATCAGTTCACAAGCATTATGAAGAATTAACGGCCCACATCAATGCTCTACGCTCTTTAGTTCTCAGGGGGGAATTTTCACACAGGGGACAATTTTAAGACCGGACAGAATTTTTAACCAGCTGAAGGCTAACTCAAACATGCCGTGCAAAAACACACCATTGGAGTGTTTTCTTTAGCATTCCACTTTCAGCAAAATAGCAGTACCTCTGTAGTACCTCTGTTACACTGATAGATCACCTGCATTTGGCAGTGAAAACACTGAACTTTCACTCATTTGCTTTTCAACTACAGTAACAGAGAAAGTTTAAGACAAGTGATGCTTAGTGCTCACTAAGGATTTCCCAGCATCAAGAAAACAATCAGGAATACAGAGGAAGCCAAGGTGTGGAAATGGCATCCATAGGTATTTTCCCCTCAGCCTGCACATTTTCTGTGTTAACTAAAAAATAAAGAAATTGCAGTTGGATACAATGCCATGGCCTGTATATGAGGTATGTCTGAATGACTGGCTGTCCCTGAAGGGATGCACTATTAATTCCGAGGACTCATGTGGCTGGAATGCTGCAAACTGTCCTGTAAGATTCACTCGAGAGTCTACAGTACCAACGACAGTCCTGAGGGCTTCAGGCAATGGAGATGCAAGGTCCCATTTCTGTGCAAAGGTAACAGAGCTTGTGCCCAAGAAATCAAGGACAGAGTCAGTGCTGCAGCCTATAAATCCCAAGGAACACTCAAGAGCAATGGGTCCAACATGGCAGGATCCAAATTCAAGAGACTGGGGAGCATCCAGCTGAGGATTTTATCAATGGCTGCAATACATTAGTATGGACATAAACTCCCCAAACCCAATAATAACCACCCAAACTTTCACATCCCTTTTAGATGCAATGTGCATTATCTCATTTTTGTACTGAGTACCTCACAAAATAAGGGCACTGACTGCTTAGAAACTTCAGTTGAAATGAATGTCAATACCTACAGCGATACATGCGGGGCTGTGCTTCTGGATAGCATCTGACTGGTTCCAATGGCCTCATCAGGTGGTGACACCACTTGTGACAATATCTCCTACTGGGAGTGGGTCTCAGAGGGGAACGCTGCTGTGAGTGGAGCTCCTGTTGCCTCTCCTGCTGTGGCTGGCTCCTACCAAAACACTTCAAAAACGTGGGAGTGACCATTTCCCTCTGCCCACGCTGTGCCCACTTAAGGAAATCCCCAGCACGCACTGTGACTATCACTCTGTCCAAGTCCAACAAACATATCCAGATGTACACGGAGCTTCCCACAAGCAGTTATTTTTCACGCACAGCGTGAGAGAAAAAAAGAGCCAGTTCAGGGCTCCTGCTGGGACATTGGAAAATTCCATTCCTGAAGACTCAAAGATTATGAAAAACATATATATTTTTGCATGCTCTTCCTCCATGACATAATCCCAAGGAAGCCTGTGCCCAAGAGGCAGCGCATCTGGTAAGCAGTGTATCTTGAAGGACTGGGGAAATAGAACAAAAATCATTTGCATTGACTTTGTCATTTGCCACTGCCATTTCCACAACACACTTTGTAATCACATCTGCAGGATACAAGTCACTCTTTTTCATGGATCAGATCTGAAAATCCAAATCCTTTTATAGCCACATTTTTAATGGGATCCTGTAATATGACATAGCTCTCTTTATCCCAATAAACCACACATAAATAGACCTTTGGCATTTGCATAATTACTTTTTAGAATATAGTCAGGCTACCAGAGATTATACTGATTTGGGGCTTCTTTTAAATTATCTCTTATTTTAATGTATTACAGAAATGTATCTCAGATCTAAATACATGGTTTTCCAGTCTCTCATAACATTTCTCTTTTTTGGAGATAGGGGTGAAGGAATTTTACACCCAAGAATAAAAAAAAAAACAAAAACCCCACCTTATAGCCACATTTTTAATGGGATCCTGTAATATGACATAGCTCTCTTTATCCCAATAAACCACACATAAATAGACCTTTGGCATTTGCATAATTACTTTTTAGAATATAGTCAGGCTACCAGAGATTATACTGATTTGGGGCTTCTTTTAAATTATCTCTTATTTTAATGTATTACAGAAATGTATCTCAGATCTAAATACATGGTTTTCCAGTCTCTCATAACATTTCTCTTTTTTGGAGATAGGGGTGAAAGAATTTTACACCCAAGAATAAAAAAAAAAACAAAAAAACCCAAACATATATGTGTGTTTCTCATCATTAAATTCCATATACTTCTGCTAGTGTCTTTACCAAGACCAAAATGTTGCTCAGCTTTAACCTGATGTAAATGCCAATGATGGAGCAATTCCACTTGTTCTAGAGAAAGTCTAAAGCAGGCAGATTGTTCTGTCAGGACACAAACCACTTACAGCAGCAACACTGTAAAAGTTCACAAGGCCTAAATATGGGCATCATCATTAAAAATGGTAACGCAGACAAGTTTCACAAAATCAAAGTTCGGCACATGGCAAACCACAGCCGCACTACAGAAACAAATGTTGGATCTCGTATGCATATGTGCTCACGTCTAGCTGGGCTTCACTGAGACTTGCAGTGTAAGGTCTTCACTTAGGATCAGGGATGGACCATGCCTTGGTATCAAGCAGAGGTTTCTGTTCATTCTGGTGAAATCTATGCTTGACTTACAACTGATAGAACTTTGTTTCAGGTACCTCAAATACTCTCTCAAACCACGTGCCCCGGCATTACTAGTGTGTACTTCAATACCGCAGCACAGAAGCAGTGTTTGTTGAATTATTAACTTCTCACAGAAGGACAAAAACTTCAGAAACTGCACATTTGCAGCTTCTGTGCAATTTAATAAGGATTGCAATAGCTCAGCTGCTCTCAAGGTTCAGCCATTCAAACATTTCAGAAACAGTTTTGCATTCTTTGACTGGGTCTTCAGGACAAATACAAAACAATATGGCATTAATTTGTTAAGATAGGACATTTAAAAAGATGATCCTTCCAAGCGATATTACAATTGTGTCACAAACCTTTTTCAACTCCCCATTTCCCTGAGAGTTTTTCCATTAGCCTTTCTTGCCAGTTGTTCCTCACAAGCCTAAGGAATTAGGACAAATGCAAGATGATGATACTTTGTGTAAATTAGCCTTTGCTTTTAGTGTCATTAACAGCAGCGAGGTTTAATATTACAATGGTCTCAGCATTCTCTTGTGGTGCTACCATAGATGCTGTGTTACCGCAGACGCTAAATTAGTACCTCAAACGCTAAATTTAAAACAGGTTTACCATATTTGTTCAAGAGTTTGACCTGAGCTCTTCAAAAAGTAAATGTTCTCTAACATCACCCAGGTCGGTTTTGCCGTCCGACTCGGAGACTGTCCCAGTATTATGGATTACTTGGGTATGAACGAATCAGCGTTTTTTAATAAGTCTCTATGAAGTTTTAAGGCTTCATAGGGAATAGCATTTTGAAAGTGTACCTTCGCTCCTGGAAAAGTTCACCGTCTCTAAGGTCGAAGTAATCTTCTCCCCCCCCCTCGCTGCGGTCATCTTCAGCCATACAGAAAACCCTTTGATCCTTCCCCCCACCAGAACACCTTCTCCCGCCGCCGGGCAGCGTCAGCCCAGTTTTCTG
>NW_008794753.1:3358026-3371278 GCF_000699145.1 Aptenodytes forsteri | reverse complement strand
CCTCCCCAGAGAGCCGGGCCGGGCGCGGAAGGCGGTTCCTCAGTCTCCTCAAGCCCGCACAAAAGGAGGCCGCCGCGGCCGGAGGAGGCCGTGGGGGTCGCGGCCGTGGGCTCCTGCGTTACCTCAGCTGCCTGCGGGCACCGACCTCAGAGTTCCTCCGTCGAGCCTGGAAACCGCTCACAGAGGCAAAACCCTCCCCCGCGAATGAATGCCTTCGGGGGGTGGGCAAGCCACATCTACTCCGTGAGTAACCTGGGACAAATTACTCCAGTGGAAGCAAGGCTGTCCTTAAAGATAAACGAAATAAAAAGGACAGTCCTGCTGACATGGGACCTGGAGGTGCAGAGTATCATGTTTCCAGTATACAAAGAAAACACAAAACGTGTTTTAGGGTTGTCTTGTAGGTTCAGGAGACCCAACCAGAAAGAATAAGCAAACAAAAAATTTGTCCCCTCCCATCCCCATCTTCTAATGGGGAAGGAAAGCAAATTTCTCGTGTAAAGCACAGTCACGGAAATCGGATTACAGCAGCAGGCATCATACACCGCTTAGAGGACAAGACACGGATTTATATGGAATTTTATATGGTCCTTGGATTCTTCACAAGCATTAGGTATGAAGAAAGTGAAAGGCACGGACAAGTTGAGATGGATGAATGATGGCAGTAATGTATACATTTTGTCTGTCTGCCATGACCCAATCTGACATGTGATTTTGCTGCCTGCAGGAGGACTGCATCTGGAACGCTGCCGTCAGATCCGAATACCACATCAGCAGAAATTTGTTGGCACCTTTAAGCCCACTGCAAACAGCCAAAGCAACAGCCAAAACACTGCTAACACAGAGTTACAGAAGGAAATGGAAAAGGACCTGAAATCTGCGCCTTTTGAAACATGGTGTCCGTTTCTAAGTTCATACATCTTTTCTGCATGTCGCATCCAGGCAACCAAATTCGGTCCCACTACAGAGATGCAAAGGAAAGACCCCAGCAAAGGAAAAACCCGTATCTAAATGCAGTTTCCCACCCTTTTCCTCTAACTCTTTCCTGTAGTGACTTATCAAATATAAACATACTATTATTATGTTGTTATAATTATTAAATATATTTATTATGCAAAGATGTATTTTTAAAGGCTTCTGATTAGCCACGTGTTGGCCTACCTGTGTAAATTAAAACTTCAATTTATGGCTCTTCTCGTATCATTCAATATAAACCAAAAATGGAAGGGAATTGTTCTTTGAGCACTGCAAAAGGTTCACTTCATTGTTTCCCTAAAAGCCAGTGCACAGCTGGATTCAGCTGGAACTGGAATGGGTGAACAGATGTGAGGTAAAGAGAAGGGCTTTTAGTCCCATTCTGCAGATCTGAAGAGGCACTGATAGTTGAGATCAACTTCCATATTTCTAGATATTCCAACTAAAATACCCCTGGTTTATATACTAGATCAGAAGAGCTCACTACACTAATAATGCCTCCTGTTTACATTTTTTCCCTTTGCTTTTTCCAGCTATATCTTCTCTGTTAAATTTTAAACAGAAAAAATGGGTTCAACTTCACGTTTCCTGTTTGAACTAGATCTTCTTTTATAGAAAAGCTCCTTTACACTGCTCCGATAGACAAAAGTGGCTTTACCAGTATGCAAATACACTTCAATTTTAACAATGTTTTATACCTCCCAAACAGCACCAGGTAGCCTTGAATTCACAGGATAGGTTTCCTGTGTAATTAAGGTGTGCATTTAAATCCATAAAGTTTTTGTAACTTCTCTACCAAATTAAAATTCCCTTTTCTAAGTTTTTCTAATTTAGCCAACATTGTTTGGGGGGTGGGGGTCAGGAACTATTATTATAATTGAGTGAGTACTTTCACAAACCGTGATTATAAGGGTTTTTCGTAAGATACTCCCAGGTATCCAAGGCCATAGTCTAAACAAGAATCATTCTCTGCTCTGGTTCAATGCCTGTCCCACTAATAACCGGGGACTTTCTGCCCTGTTGACCCCCTGCTCCTGTTTCTTCATTAGAGGATGACAGAGTTCATTGAGACTGTCTCACAAAAGCCTTTCAACGTGTCACAGAGATTAGACTAAAGCATAGCCTACGAGGTTAAAATACGTCCTCCTTGACTTTTACCAACAGCAGAGTAGGCCCTGCCTGAGGGACAAAAGCACATCAAAGTACTAAATCAAATAAGCCTTGAAAGCAGAAAAGAGTAGAGCAGCATCTGCTCAAGGAACCTGGAAAGAGGGTTCCGTGACACTGCAGAGAACAACGGTGAGAGCGTCTCAGGAAGAAGTCGTAGCCAACCGCCCAGTTAAGAGAAAAAACAACAGAGCTTCCAATCCCCACTAACGCAGAAAGTCTTTACCAATTATTAACACTGAAATATGTTACCACTTCTTCAATGAAGACTTGCAACCCCATCTGTGCAGCTCACTGTTGCGTGCAGGGGTCAGAGTCTCTGCTACGTAAGCAGGGAAGAACGATGACTATTACATTGTCCACTCCTGCTTTATGTTTGTACCCATCTATATCCCTACACCTTGACTTGTCTTGTGTTTGAAGTTCTTTGGAACCCTTAAACCCTTAATCCTTCTACAGTGCTACCAGAGAAAGGCTTCTAGACATTGCCATAGGACAGATTACAAGCAGTAACAAAGTTCCTGCTCTCACAGGCACACAGTCCTACGCCGCCAGCATCCCGTGCATGGCCATCAGGTCACTTCAGAACTTCAGGGGCTCACCAACCACCTCCTAGTTGTTTATACATGACAGCGTCTTTAAAGAGCAACAGTTGCTGAGAACAACTGTATTTTCAGCTACCACTGTTCAAGTTCCCATTGCAACCGTTTTGTAGTCCCAGCCCTTTTTGTTCAGATTCCTTGGCCCACACTATGGTAGAGAATACATATACTGCAGCGATGACAGGAAATCTGCAACAGCTCCTCTTCCCAAACATTTGGGGATCTGCAAGTGTGCCCACATTAAAAGCTGCTCAGAGCACAGGTCATTATCCGGCATTTTTCAGCTGGCTGCACAATAGTTAAGTTCACCCCACAGCAAACTCAGTGTTGAAACACTAGTGTCGACACTTGACATCTGCAGACTTGTCAGAAACCGCGCAGCAGCTATAAAACATTCTCCAGTGCCAAAGAAAACTTGTCCCTTAATTACCTCCCTAATTAGAGCTTCCACAGTCCCCTTTCCCACTCCTCCTCAGGAAATTGCCATGGGAGCTTTGTTCTAGCCAGCAAGGGGTCCCAAGAACATGTGCCAGGCAGACCTCCCACATTTCTAATTAAGATCCTCACTCTACTTTCACTTAATAGGACCTTGTCAACTTTCCAAAGCAACAAGGGCTTCTGTTGCTTTAAGAGAGAAAGTGGAGCTCTGACATACTGACAGCTCAACCCTTTCAGACTAATTTTATATGAAGCTAATGCCAGGGATAGATTTGCTACTAATTAGCATGAAAGGTGATCAGGAAAAGACATATTCCCCAATTCATACAAAAGCCTCTTTGGATACAAAGCCTCTCAAAAAAGAAGAAAAAAAAAAAATCATTTCTCTGCATATGTAGCCTCCACAATACAATCATCATTATACCTTAAAATATATATACACACACACAGAGAGGGTAACTTTGTCCACACTTAGCTGACAGGGCTCATCTTTCTCAGCTAGGTCACTTTATTAACCTCACTAAGAATACAACAGCAGTATCAGAGCGAAACCTCTTTCCACTTGCACTCTTGGTGTGAAACCTCATGCTTGAAGCATAAGAATAATACAGCAAATTTAAACTTAGGCGATTCCCCGGAGAAAAATTACATCTCTGCTTGTTGATCCTTCGTTGTTTCCCCAGCTTTACTGAGCATCTGTGGATGAGAATTAGCGTGTGCTTTGCATATACAACATCATATGCCGTTCGGTTCCCATTAGCAGAGAATGGTCTACTAAAAATTACTGAAAAGGAACACAGTAAGATGAAAAGTTGGAGACCCTATAAACAAGTGCTCTTGCTACAGGTAACAGGTTGGTGCACAAATAACCAAAGCTCCAGCAGAACAACAACAGAAGTGTAAAGCTTTCCCTAGACCTCACACAGCTGTAGATCGGGTCCAGGAGCAAAGTCCAGAAAACAGCTTCCCTTAGCACCTATTAGGCATTCAGTTCAACGCAGAATTTGAGCACGTACTTTAACTACATAATTGAGGTTGACCAAAATCACTTGGATTTAAGCATACTTCCTTAAAGTTAAGCAGATACTTAAGTGATGAAAGGGCCAGCAACAAAACCAAGAGCGTTCCATGGCTGATGAGGCTGGGAGCAGGCTCTGCTGACGTTGTGGTTTTGGACATCTACAGTAGGTAAGGAAGGAAATTACAGCTGCATTGATAACTGCCCCTCTGGCTAGCCTTCCTCCAATTCTCCATTTAAAAGGAAAACTCATGCTAGGCAGAATTTGTCCAGCTGAGTCACTTCTGTTCCCTGATGCCATCAGCTGTACACTGCTACCAGACAAAGGCTTCTAGACATCGGCATAGGACAGATTAAAACCAGTAACAAAGTTCCTCCTCTCTCTTAAGTACAGTGAGATCCAGGGTGATAGTTCTTTTGAAACTACATCCCTTCTCATTTTTCTCCCTCTCTCTGGCAGACATTTCACCAAGAAAATTATAAATGCACTTCAAGTTTTCCAGATCAGTTTCCCTTATGAATTTCTTAGTGCTCGTATCTGTAATGTCACATACCTTCAAGTGCACATTGATGAACGAAGGAGTTTCATTATGTTCCTCAGCCCATCACATTCTCTTTGTGGGTATAGTTTTGAAATCGGAGAAGATAAAAGCATAGGAGCATCCACAGCTACTCTCTGCCTCTGCACTTAAAATAGCAGCATAATTTAAGGGAAATGGGTGGAAGAGCTTGCAAATGCCCTAGCCGGTGCTGTTAACAGAGTGAATCCCTGGTCTAGTAAACCACAGCCTTGCTGCTGCAAAATCCTTTTGCATTTTCAATGGAAAGAGGTGTGAAAACTTTGTCAGATTACCAGGTGTGTCCCACATCTTCTGGCTGCAGTGTGCCATCAATATTTATAATGGCCTCTGTACGTATGTCTTTAATTGCCCATTAGCAATTCAGCAGAAACAGTTTTTCTATGATGAGTAATCCTGCAACAATAAAGTAAAGCATACAGGCTAGCTTTTGTGAACAATTCACCCATGATACCACACTATTAATTATCAGCCATCAGAGAATCTGGTTAGTTTACCATCACCTAGGCTCTTCAAATCAAAACTGAATGCCTCTGTAAGAAACCTGTTGCAGTTTAAGCACAGGCTGTCAGGCTGAACTATCTGACACAGTTTTCCAGTCTGTTGTGTCAATTGCATGATCATAAATCATAATTTCCAACTCTGAAAGTCTATTGTAAAATTCCTGTTTCTAAAATTTCACTTGTACGAGTAGGAAACAATTTATGCAAATTAAAATGGAAAGTAGGACAGAAATGACAAAGAAACTGTTTTAACTCTTTGAGGAGTTCTAATACTTTTTTTCCCTAACATCAACAGTAGCTAGAGAGGAAAACTCCCTTTTCCCCATGCCTGTTTTCCCTGCCAGCTTTTGTCTCAGATATTTCTGCTGTTAGCTTTTCAGGGCAAAGCATCTGTCTATTCTGAGCTCTCCATATAATACTTTGCCCTGCGAGCATTTTGGCTAAGAATAGCTGTCACTGCAGAACAAAGAGGAAACAAGTCGGCAATAAACATTTTTTAATTCATACGCTATCCTCATGCACAGACACACAAAAATGCTTAACCCTTCAGCTTCCTATCAACTCATTCTTACCCCTTTCTCACACCCTTACTCCCAACAATTGGTCTGCGCAAGACCTTTTTTTTTTTTTAATTGCAGCATTAAACTGGTCTTTTTATGAATTAAAACCTGTGGCTTAAGAAAGACAGGGAAGATTATGCTTTAAGGACTCCACTGCTATGTAAAATGACTGGGCAGCAAAGATAGGTTCATGGGTCTAACCCTTAATGAGAAGGAATAAAAGGCAGCCTACAACTAATGGTACCTACATAGCTCATTACTGGGCATTATTTTAATCTTTCTAAAAGACAACACTTAAATCCCTTTGGGAGATTAAGATGAAATTCTCATCTACTCATGATGGATCTTGTGCAGTGGGGGGCTGGAGGGCATTTAAGTGAAAACTAGTGGCTAATTTAAAAAGTAAGCTTCTCTTATGCTCTGAAAACAGTAGTGGTCCCTAAACGCCAGGCTCAGGAGAGAGATTTTTCTGCACAGCTCACAGTTAGAATTCTGCTTTTCCGCTTATATTTACTTTGGGATATTTTCGTTTTACCTGCGTTCCCAACAGATCTTTGTTTTGCTTCCCTTCTCTTCCCTGGGGTTTCCCAAGTCAGAACGAGAACCTCATTCTGTTGAGCCTCTCAATTCCACAGTGATCAGGGATCAGTGGAGTAAGCGTGCTTGACCTGTACAAGTTTTAGCTCAACGTGTCTACAGTCTAATGCAGTTCCCAAATGGCTCATTAGCACCTTTTCTCACTTCATCTTGTTTGAAATGAAGCCTATAATACACCGTTCATTTTTTCTTGTGGAACGAGTACTTCTTTCCCTTTGCAGAGTATCCAGGGATATCCTCATTGTCAGGGTGGGTAATTCTTTGTCATTCACTTTATACCAATAATGAGCTCAAACAGTTACAAACACTACGCGGTACATGTTATTGTACAGCTTGGTGAGCTGGCAGTACTGTACGTATGTCTTGGCTACTCTGCATAATAATACCTATGGAACAAACCTATGAGTAATGCAGTGCTCCAGTGAAGATCCCTCATCCTGCCTCTCTGCGAACTACTAGAGCTGTAATTTTGGTATTATTTAAACAAGTCTCTACAGGACAAGATCAAACACTCTAACTGCATTTCCTTCTTTCTGCAGGGAAAGGAGGATTTACCACTATTTCACAATGACAAGTGAGCACATAGCTTGTGCCCTTTAAATAGCTGTGAACCAGGTGTCACAACCTTGCTGCCCTTCCTCCACCCTTGTCCCCCTTTTCCTATGACTGTTCCCCCTTTTTACATCCAACTGTGCTCCAAAGAAAACACGAAGACTCAAGACAAGAATGACTCTGCTAATGTGTGACCGTTGTTATGAAGAGGCCTTAAAATTCTTCTCCAGTATACAGGTATTTCACTTCTTTTAGTCTTTTTAAGTGGCAAGTTCAGGATATAGTGCTGAACTGTGCATTTTGGAGACATGCTTTCAACTGAAAATAACACACTAGTGGTTTTGGGTTTTTAAATAAAATATTATTATGACCATAGAAACACTATGGACATTAAATAATGTATTTCATGAGACCAAAATGATACAGCAGTTGTCCTTGCTTTGTGCATGTTAACAAAACTCACCTCTTGCTCATACGTATAGCCTGCTTCAGGTAGGAGGCCTAAACTGTTTTGCGAACAGGCAATGTTTGCATTGCTGAGTGACATGTTCTTGCTTGAGCACAGCTTAGACTGACAGGAGGAGAAGGAAATTTTATCCCATTTCTATCTAAAGGGAAAAGTATGAACTAGTTTCAGATCACTAGAAGGCAGAAACTCCTGTGTTCGAACAATACCATATGAGCAACCTAGACTATGGTCCTAGACCAGCCGTTCAACAACCAGCTCTTTTGCCACGAATGTCCGTGGCAAAACATGCATTGGCATTAGTTTAAACTAATGTCAAAAACAAATCACCTTTTAACATTCTTCCTGTAACAAGTTTTTAACACAACACTACTAGAAGATTCTGCCTCTTTCTGTGATTTCCCAAAGGAACCTGCAGTCAGGATCATGCAAAGACAGCTCTCTGCTCCCCCACTGAGTAATCTTCATTCACTGAGTCAGTTACAAGTCGGAAGGGTTAAATGAACAGGAAGACACCTGCTTCTAACCCACAGTATATATATGACTTCTGGTTTTCTAACTGGAGGCAAATACTTTAGTGGGTGGAGCTGTGAATAAAGCCTGTGATGGCATCTCTTGGGCCTAAGTATTCCTTATTCTGGACCATTTTAAACTCAATGGGTGGCACCTATTAATTCTTAATTAAGTCTGGAAATTCTTGTCTGGCAACAAATGAAAAAACAAGCTTACTTTGATGTACAGACTAGAGGCAAGAGATGAAGTTCTGTACTTTATATGTGTACTTTAGGTGTACTTCAGAGCCAATGTGCTGTAGTTATACCAGCATAAAACACTACCGCTGATACAAGCCTAGAGAAGTCAACAGAAATTATTTCAGAGGATTTTGGCTCAGATCTGCAATGTTAAAATACTAAGACTCTCAAACTGTCTATACTGCAAACTCCCAACACATCATACAGATAATGTGTTCTACCTTTAAATGAGCAAACTTGAATAATGGAGGCAGCCTAGCCATTGCAGTATGGAGCTCAGCACGCGTGTCATTATTCCTCTCCAAACTAATCATCTTCTAATACTACAGAGAGTTCTGTATATCGTCAAAAAGAATCTCCCTGCCACTTTACTGTAGGTTGTCCAGACCTCTTAGAAAATGCTGAGTTTCAAAGAGTGTCAAAGCAATCATCAAATTACTCCATTAAAATAATAATAGCCCCTGAAAGCACGCAGGAATGCAGACACACTTCTCTTCTGCAGTATTAATGCAGAAGTAGTTGTTGCTCTGAAAGATTATCAGAAAAATTGTTCTTTCTAAATGAAAAAGGGGAAAAATGAAATAGGACTCACCATCCTCATGCCCTTCTCTATTTCTTCGTCGATGTCTGTCTCGCCGGTGGCTAATAACTGACTCTGTTCCTGTTTCATTGTCCAGGCCATCCCGACTACTGGCAGCATTTGGGCTGTTAGAGAACAAATAGGAAGAAACAGTGGTCACCTCTTTCTTCTTTTTGATAAAAGCAGTTGCAGTTATGAGTGTGTTGGTTTGGAAGCCAGAAAACTATTACACGGATTAGCTGCAGTCTTGCTGCAGCACTGCAAGCTCCCCTGGACTGCTCTGCTCACCCCAAAACCACCTGAAGGGTGAAAAGACAGTTCAATATCCATGCCCTGAGATACAGCGTTGTTTGCACAAGTAGTATCAAGTAGATCTTGATGACAATCTCAGTGGCCAGATTTCTTCCACTCTGCTTTTGTGAGGGCTGTACTGAGTCACTTTCTCACTACCACAATTAGCCAGAACAAAAGGTTTCAAAGAGGCAGCAGAGAATTTGTCCCCATGGTTTAGGGCCACTTTCTGGGATGAATCTAAACAAACAGCAATGACAGCTCTGTACTCTCGAACTTCCAAGCACTGATGAAGGGCCATTTCTCAGTTCATATAAACCAGACTGGCTTTCATTTCTAATTCCAGTAGACGAGCCAAGTTGGCTAACCAAGAGCGGTGGCTGTAATACAGAACACTGCATATGTAAGACCGCTTATTTGCAACCATCTGTTTCAAGATCTCTGCTGAGGAAAAAGAAATCAGTCATGTTAAAGCAGAGTTGGCTGGAGCAAAGGGGAAGATGGAGATGCCCTTTTTTCCCCTGCTGAACAAAACTAGCTTAGCTGTTTAGTTTTCCCCTCAGACTCAACCTGTTTTATGTATCTCTGCTATTCTTACATTTAATAAGCTACCTCGAAGCGCTCACATGCAAGGAAATGAGAAAAGCCTCTTAGAGTGCCGGCAAAGGCCATAACTCATTTTAATGGACTAAATTGTGGAAACTGATCTAAAGCTCCTGAAAATATAATAGTGCATGATCTGACGTGGGCTAATGCTCTGCACTGAAAGATTTCCCTTAGAAAGTTACTGGTCATACTCTTCCTCTCTGTCCCACAAATACCACCCATTTAAAAAGGAGTCCCAACTCACATCTGCCCTTTGCACCCGTTGTTTATGCCTGACATGTCCTACTTACGCACACAGAGTGCATAATGGCCATCATTATACTTACACCAAAGCATCAGAGTCATTAATGTATATCTCCTAGAATTCCATGAGACCAGAACGCACTGCCATGCATATTTTACACAGGGAATTAAACTACCAACGATCTAACCAACTGGTCCCATGGGCTTCTGTGGAAGCTGGACACAGAATTGGTATATGTGTAAGCACGTCTGTATAGTGTTACATTTAAGAGGACTGCTGAAAAGCCTTCTGCACACCCACACACTTTCTTTGCATTAATGAAATGTACTGACATGCCCACCACACAAATTAGGAAGTCGAGGTTGTTATTCAAGAAAACATTTGACTGCACATTTTAAGCCCTAATGAAGCTACCAAAATGCAAGTATGTATTTCAGTGTTGTCACAAGCAGGTTTGCATTTCTTGATTCAGTGCAGTGCAACTGAAAAGGGGAAGAGGGTGACAGTTTCCTGAGGTCACCCTGCGAGGCTCTCGGACATCTCAGCGGCACCATCTAGTGACTACTGCTGATACTTTCCACTACTAAATCGCTTCCTAGGCTAAACCCGCCTACAAAAGGTGGTTTACACCCTAACAAAGGGTGCAAAAGGAACCTCACAGCTGGCTTGTTTCCTCTCTCATTGCTGAGCCAATTAAATTCAATTCAATTTTCAGTGCACATACCCAAGAGCAGTGTAAGAAAGGCAGCTCAGAGGTCACTATTCTCAACTCACTCGTGCACCTCCACCACTAAACCAGGAGCAGCCTCACCAATTCAGATGAACGTGGATTTGGCAGCCACTAAACAGAAGCAGTGGAGCATGAAATACAGGATGAACTTCAGAACCCCCATCAAGGAGGGAAAAAGTAAATTTTCTTTGGATTTAATCAGTGATGAAGCAAAGTATGAATGCTGTCAGGCAGCTAGTTGAGATTACCACTTCACCTATGATTAAGGATCTCATTCCCTTGGATAGTAATGCCTGCTGACCTGTCTGCTTCATCTATTTCTTGTATTCTTTGCTGTCCAGCAACATTTCTGTTTGTACAATTATACAACACCTAGCTCAGTCAGGGCTTCTTATATAAATAAGGCCCCAAGCAACACTGAAGAATAAAGACGGGAGATGACATATCTCTGGTAGTTTGAATAGCATTAAAAAAAATCTCAGGGATTTAGGAACCAAGAAGGTAAGTCACACTTACAGAAGGGGAGGTAATATGTGAGTATACAGCAATACTGAAGTTACAGTTGTGATATTTACAGGGTTGTACTACTGATCTCTTAAATGGAAACACTATTCAAGGAGACAGTATGCAGAAATGGCACTGAACACACTATTGCAGAATTACCACACCAAAATCCCAAGAAACATAATTTTCAAAAATTGCTGGAGAATTATAAGTGATCAGAAAAGAACTACAGTCGTGATTCAAGTTCTGGAAACCATACTTTACAATGAAAGACTTGAGCAGCTCAACTTATTTAGTTTATCCAAGAGAAACAAATAACTTCAAAATATGGTGGACTCTATCACTTGGAATCTTTAAACCTAGAGTAGGTGTATTTTAAAATGAAATTCTAATAGCGAAACAGAATTAAGGGCTTCATGCAGAATAACTGAGTGAGATACTCTGCCCTGTGTTATGGAAATAAACTTAGGTCATCATTAGGCTTTCTCCTGGATTGAAAAAATAAACACAACAGCAAAAAACACTACAAAATATTAAGACATTCAGTTGTGAAGAGAAGAACCAAAAAAGGCATTAAGGGAGAACTAGTTTTAGTCCAGAAGATCTCCCCACAAGCCAGATTCTCTACTGCAGTTTAAAACAAGAAAGAAAAAAGGGGTGGAGGAAGAAAGAAAGAAGGAAGGTGGTTTATCTAGGAATGAGAACACAAGCCAGAAAGCACGACCTCCTGTGTTGCTACTCCTGACTCAGCATGACCTGCATAAGTTACTTCACCCCTTTGAGGATTCCCACATTTGCTTTGTAATATGAAGATACCACCAGTTGCAGCACTGTGCTGACTGATGGCAAGAAGACACAGACAAGATTTTTAGAACACTATGGAAGACAGCAGGTGCATCAGCAGAGCACAGCTTAAATTCCGTCGGTCTGAGTACATACAGTCATTAGCAGTGAGTGGTTCCACAAACACAGATTTGCGCCTAACTTACAATGTAATTATTTTTTTAAATAAGGTTTGATCTTGCAGCTATTACATGTAGGTATAGGTCAGGAAGACAAAGAACTATTTATATTTGCAGGCCACGTGACTGCACTCATGCAGGCCTCTCCCAGTCAACATAAAGCAATTCACAAACGCACGAGGGCAGTAAAGCCCTTGCAAGACACACAGTGTCAGGCAGCGTTAGTATTTCCCAAGATTTCTTGTACCCTCTAGAAGGCATTTATCTGTAAAAGACTCATATACAACACTAAGGGCTCTTCCAGGCAATAGGTATTGCAGAAAGCAATGGAAACGCATGGCACCAGGCAAATCAAGACCACGTTTCCTTCTCCAAACATATATTAAGATCACAGCTAGAACCAGGTCCTGCTTTAAATCCTCCTTGCATAAATTCAGAGGCCCTCCTCGAAAATGAAGGCATTCTGAGGATATACATTGGCTCTGCACACGTACCAGGAAATAACAAGGCTACCATTAAAGCAGATGACTCCCAGTCTGGCTATACGCAGTTCACGCTGCTAGCCTCTGTATGCACACGGAGGAGCCATTACTCCTTATGTAAATTTTTGCTCTTGGTATCAGTGTTCTGCTGGCTCTGCATACTACATAATTATACGTAACACAGTAATAAAAGGTTGTCATCCATACACTACGAAAAGCATTTTGGGCTCCCTCTCTACTTAACTCTTCCACGGTGGGTTTCAAAATGAGATACATAGGATATATATTTCATTCTAACAATGACAGGGTTTTTTTCTTCCCATCCACCTTTTAATTCCTCAGTTCTAATAAGTGTATTATTTTTCTAAGAATAAATAGCTGGTTTGCAGCAGCAGGGAGAAATGTGGGGAAGAAACAGACAGGAATTGCATTTTTTCTAACAATGACAGGGTTTTTTTCTTCCCATCCACCTTTTAATTCCTCAGTTCTAATAAGTGTATTATTTTTCTAAGAATAAATATGCAGCATGCAGCAGCAGGGAGAAATGTGGGGAAGAAACAGACAGGAATTGCATTTTAAAATTAAAAAAAAAAAAAAAAAAAAAAAAAAAATTTGCTCTTACTGTATTGAGGGAGGGGGAGCCTC
>NW_008794753.1:3303914-3357976 GCF_000699145.1 Aptenodytes forsteri | reverse complement strand
AAAAAAAGGGAATTTTTTTTTTTTTTTAAAAAAAAAAAAAAAAAAAAAAAAAAAAAGACAACTTGCTCTTACTGGAATGATGGAGGCCGGGAGTCTCCAATGCCGCCTGTTCTCTCAATGGGTGGCGGAAGGTCAGTGTGGCTCTCGGTGCACTGGGAGCCTGTGTCAGAGTGGGAGCTTTCAGCCAGGACCAGCTGCCAACAGAAAGAAGAGAATTACATACAGTTGTACAGGTTTCTCCACTCTTGACATAATGTGTTCAGCCCCTGCTTTGCTAAATATTCTGTGAGATCTAAGGGCAACCAGAGGAAAGGAAGTGCTTACTGTCTAGTGGCATGGATTCCTGCCAAACTTTCATAAAATCAGGTTACACTCAATCTGAACATGAAAACATCATCAGCTAGGATATGCACAAAATTCCTGCAAGCACTTTTTCTTGTGACTCGTCATTACAGCATTCTCTGAGTTTCCTAAGCATGCAAGTTGTCAGCGTGCCTTGCAAAACGCACGCACACTGTAAGACCGCACACTCAGTCCGGTTTTGCCATGACAAAAATAAAAAGCAAAAGCTGAAACTTGACAGTATGACACTCCAAACATGGTATAACTTCTTACACAAAGACCCTCAAAACCCCTGAAAATTCACAATCTGGTCTGAACCAATCACCAAATCCCAGAGTTGCCGCCATCTCTGTTAAGAGTCTGAATTAAAACCAAAATCCACCAAATCTCAACAGCCATAAACTGTAGGAGGAGGACCAGATCCCTGATGTTCATCATACTTGCGTCTACTTTGTCTCTTAATGTTCCCTTAAGGCAGAGCTGCAGATGGGAAAAGTCATTTTCCAGTCATGCCATGAAAACCAGGATATGCAGTGTGTACTCTTCTGTAATTCATAATGACCTGAAAACTTTTATAAAACTACACTGTTGTAACTATCACCTTCAAAACTCCTCTGACACTGACATTTACATTCATGGAAGCTGAAGGTGCCTGTCAACCAGGGTAGAAGGAAAGGCTGCAGAGCACCCAACACACAGCACTCACATGGTAATAGGTAATTGAAGATATGCTGCAACAATCAATCTTCTCATTACAAACACCAAGCATCTATATACAGCCTGGTGCGTTTGGGAATTATTATATATTCCAGTCCCGTTACAAGGCAGGGTGTATATTCTTCATCTAACAACTAATGCCAGAGAGTATTATTTTTATTTCCTGTCAACATCTTCAACCATTAATAGGGATGCTCCTAGGTAACAGATCACAGGGATGGTCCTGGCACACAAGAGGCTTACTATACTCAATCTTACTTCCAATAAATTCAGGACAGAAAGACCATCTCCATTCAGCATGCCTAGTGTGACATCTTTAATCAGCAGGTAAATAGACTAGAGGAAGAAGAATGAGTCTCTCTTCCTATCCCCACCCTCCTGGTTTGTAGATCATTGTAATACACTGATTGACAGAGGATCTTACATTTAACTAAGATCTGATTCTAGCCACTTATCTACCAGGCTAGTATCTACTTTTCTGTATTTTAAAAACAAAAAACCAAAAAACCCCTTTGTGTTAAAGGATCCTTTTGTATACCCAGGTGAAACTGTTAATTTTCTTTTTTTAATCTTACTAGTGCTGGAAAAAGCTCGTGGCTGAAGTGTACACCCAGGAACCAGACAGAGTGGGTCCTTTCTCTACCAATAATTCAGTAAATCTTTTATAAGAAAATCAGCATTTGTGCCTCAGTTTCCTAACCCTGAAAGGCAGGATACTACTGATTTTGCACAACTGAGATTAAAATAATGAACACGCCTAAATGCAACTTAAATCCTAGGGTAGAAGAACCATACACTGGGTAAAGCACCAGTACAGAAAAACAAACAACGTGCTCTGGTCCAAGATTCCTTTTTATTTATCTCTGCAAACAGAATGTGGTGATTCCCAATTAGCAGTTCCAGTTCTAACTCAACTTCACCTGCTAGATTAAGTGGTTATTTTTTATTAAAAAGCATAACGGTGGAGAAAGAGATTCCAGTCGTCTACTATTCAAACCAGGAAGACAGATGACCAACATGAGAGGTTTTGCCCAAAATGAAAATAGAATTCCACCAACTGAAAGACTTGGTTAGTATTTTAAATGACTGTACAAAAATTAGTCTCCCATTAAGCTGGGCATCCCGTGCAGACAAACCCCCCCCAAGGACCGCCTGCACTTCAAAGAGACACGATCAAGAAAAAGGCAGGGCGGCAGCATTGCCGATACCACTGTACTGAGAACAAATCGAGGCAAAATGAAGCAACTTGCTCAGCCTCCCACAGGAGGTCTATAGCAGTCCTGAAAGCAAATTCAGACTTTGCACATCCTAACCTAGTTCCATACTTTCCTTGCTATATTTTGAATGTTTTTGCAAGAATGGGGAAAAAACCCCCGCCCAATCAGAAAGGGAGCTAAAACCGATTCCTATATATCAACGGTCCACTGACCACACACAACGCTTCCTGGCCACTGCCAACAGAAGTTAGACTTGAACCAGTGACCTAGAGGTGAAAAGGTTTATATCCTATTACCAATCCCCTGAGATATCTAATCACTTTGCTGAGTCTCTTTAAACAATATGATTATAAGGTCTTTAATTAAATAAATGCTCAAATAACGATATAGATTATTACCTTTCACTAAGAGGCACCAAGGTCTCAGCTTCCCTCTATTTTTAGCTGTGGAAGAACTAGCCCTATATAAGAGATTCCAACTATAATTGGTTAATTTATCAAGGACTAATTCTAATATAATCATCAGATAGATGCTAGCTGTTAAAGAAGGGGATGGAGAAGGAGAGGGAACAGGATAGGAGGGGACTGGTATTCAGGATGCAGTATATTACTCCTAAGAGCATAAATATGAGAAGGCAAACACACACAGACTGTCAAAAAGGAACTGCCTGAAGACAAAACAGTTCTCCAGCACCACAATGGAGTCAGCTGCATTATTCAAACTCTCTTATCACCAAAGCAAGAGCAACAGAGGAAACACTGAAGGGAAAAATAACATGAGCTTTCCTAATAACTTGATAATTAAGGTTTCTTTCTTTCAGGTGGGGAAGTTAATGGGAGATGTTTAGCAAGCATGCTGGCATTATGGAGATGCAAGAATGTCTCTGAGCCTGGCTCATCCCCTGAGGAATCTTCATGCAAGTGCTTTCACTAACGAAAATCAAACCAAGGGATAAAAAGAAGAAAAAAGAAAAAAAAAAAATAAACTGGGTGTAGGCAAGATCTATACATCCCCTCACCCTTCACATTCTAAATTGTATCAAGCTGTGCAAACAAGCACCTGGCCCGAGTTATTTGAAAGCAGGAAAACATGTTCCTTCTTTAAGCCTTTCTGCTGATGGCAACACCTGTCTCAAAGATGCGCTCAATGCAAAAAGAGAGACGAGCCAACAAGACAAATTCTTTCCACATTTCAGGATATTTGTTTTTAGTATTTCCCTGCTTCTGGAGGAAGAAGTCTTGGCAATGCAGAACCCATTATGAAGGCAAGCCCACTGTGCTGACTGAGGTTGCAGATCATCTTGGAAGTGCTGCTGAGCAAAAGCAAAATCCACGGCAGCAAAGCAACTACTTTGTGAATATTGCCCCTGGGCTGTGATTTCCTGAGGGATAAAGCACTGGGTACCCGCTTCTTATTGACCTTCAGTGGGATTAGAGTCACAAACAGCCTCAGTCTATGCCATTACCATTATAAAGGGAAGAGGGCAGCAGAAATTACCGATATTAATCTTTCAGCTGCATTCAGGAAATATACCATTTTAGACTTGAATCAGCTCACTACCAGATATAGTGAACTCGAGATACATTCCAATTCAAGAAAAGATACTAGCAATATCTCCTGTTTCCGAGCAGCTTGTTAATCCTAGATGAAGGTCTTTCAGATTTCAAGTAGTAAATCATAAGCACAACAGCCATGATAACGCAGTGGCCAGTGCAGAACTTCTCATGTTTACCTTCCCAAGCTAAGATCCATGCTGCGCTGGCTGTACTGCTAGTTGCAGCCTGGCTCAGGCATTTCCACACAAAGTACGCTTACTGTCATTTATACACATCCTTTGGGGTGAAATTTTTGCCCCCAAGGAATAATAATAAATAAATAAATAACCCAAAGAGTGTAACAGTTTAAATAGGTTGCCTAACATGATCTTACTCTTATGATAACCAGGACCTGAGAGCTCCTGCAAGAGGACCTGACTTCAGAGATTTAAGCAAGAGAGCTTGAAGCAATTATGTTGTTAAAACAAGACACAGACTGTCCAGATCTATGTCTGGTTACAAGTGAAGCACTCAGCCTTCATCAAAGCTTTCATTCTTGACTTACAGATCTCTGTGTTCAAGAGCACTAGAATATAAATGGATGGCTGCAGACCAAATTAACAAAAACACCAGAAAAGAGCATTAGAAAAACATTTGTTGTGCTAGAAAAGAAAATCTGCTGTAGAAGACAGCACGTGCAGCAAGATTATTAAGACTGCACTGTCTAGCTGATTCTTCCCAAACATCAAAAGGATCAGAAAGGCAGTATAATACCGAACACAATGGAATACTGGACTCAGCTGGAGCTTCGTAGTGAGTTAGCAGCCCTGCCTCTTTCCAGGTACCTCGCAAAAGGCCTTCAATTTGATGAGGGTTTGACGGTGACTGCAGAAAAGGAAGAATTCTGCAGGGGTGTACACTTGTCGACAAAATTCACATGTCACTGCCCTGGCTACATGTGCGGGCACACAGAATTGCTGCTCCCTGCTTTGCCGTGCTAGCTAGGAGATCCTCATTTCTTCCAACAGTGAGGGACACTCTGTAAATCATTAAGTATCCTATCAGCTTTAAGATCAATTGTGTCCTTTTCTTTGACAAGCTATGGTAGGAATAAAATGCTCCAATATTATACCACTTTGAACAGAGAAGATAACGCACTATTGGACTCCCACATTATAGACTTCTCACTGTGTTTCTGCGAGAAAAGTAGTGTTAACCCCAGCTTCCTGGCCAGAACCCATCAAGCTTCTCCTGCAGTTTCGACTGCAGTAGCATTTTAATCCATTTCTTTACTTGCACTGTGTCGGTACTGTGTGCTGTTCAAGCGCATGCCTCTGGGCTGTAAAACAGCTGTTGGGTTCCACCCCAAAGGACTGCATTTCAATGTGAAATGTGGATGTCTTCTGTGTGGTGCACATGGAGGAAGTTAATAAAGAAGCGTGGAACTAATTGCAACTGTTGATTCAGTTCATTCCGTCATACTGAAAGCTGTTTGTTTTTTCAGCTGAGGTCCTACCATCACACTCACTACTAAATCTTTCCTAGGAAGTGGAGAAAGCATATCAACCCTGGCATGTTAGAAAAGAATCTTAAGTTCTTCTGATATCCCCAGTGATTCCCACACAGCCACTTCCAATTCACGACAGTACAAACAACAGTGTACTGTGCAAGTTAGCTGCTCTACGCTGCAGTAACAAAACATGCAGCCTATTCATTCTGACAAAAGGTGCACGTTTCCTTCTGTGCTAGAGAAGGTTACCCACCCAGCATTGCTAGGCACCTGCTAAGAAACAGTTATCTTGGAACTCATTTGCAGAAGTAAGTGTTCAGTTCACTGTCTGTGTCAACACTGCTCACTTCAGCAAATAGACTTCCAATCTCAAGCCCTAGTCCAGGCACAAAAGCAAACGTCACACCGGTCCGTTCTGCATGTTGTAAGCAAATTCAAGTGATGGAAGAGCAATTAGCAGGAAGATGGCCAGACTCTCAAATGCAAGCAAAACTTAAGCTCCCCAGTCAGAGCCAAACAGTGACACCAGGCCAGTGAATGTTTACAGTGTCAGGAGAGCCTCCTTTTCTTCCCATTATTGCTACTGATCTTCAGTGAGTCCTTGGATCAAATGCTCCACCCCTCTGTAGCTCAACTTCCCTTTTTCCTCCTCTACACCACATTTGCTTATGCTTTTCACTTAATTATGGCAAGGACTGCCTTTTATAGCACTCAGCAGACATCTTAAACTCACACAGGCATTAAGCCAGCTCAAGGAATCAGTCTGTTCAACTTTCATGGCTGAAGACATCAGACAACAAGAACCAGACTGGGAAGGGCAAAGAGCGAACATTGGTACGCTCTACTCTCATATTCTCATCTGGCTAAATATTTATTAGTCTGCCAGCATGAAAACTACAACATTTAAATTCTCACTGTTACTGAGAGCAGCAGCAGCTCTTGGCATTTCCCTCAGCTCAGGGAGAGGAGAGGGCCTGATAACAGTAACTAAAGAAATACCCCAAAAGAGCCATTTGTATTTTTGACAGCAACTTCAGAACAGCCACATTCATCTACAAGTTGAAAGTAATTATTTCCTATAAAGTCACAGACATCTCAAATCCCAAGTCAAAGCTTCAGAGACATAGCCCATTATCCACACGAAGGCTGCTCCCGAAGGACCAATCGCACAAAAGGACTTACTGATGAGGCCCTTTATTCCACCAGGAATTCTGTCAAAGGCAACAGGACTCCACATTGCTAGAAGGCCTGCAAAAGCCTATCAGGAATGTGATGTTTATTTTAGTAATGAGAAATTGTCTATGCCGGGTAGATTAGGCTTCCCCCTTTTTTCCTGCTGAAAACTACATTTGTTGGGGGTTTGGTCCAACCATGGAGCAAGAGATACTCAGAGAATACCGGATCAAGCTTATATAGCCTGGAAATCAGAAGCTGTAACAGGCTAAAAGGAACAACTTTAAGAAAACTGTGGCTGCCAGGTAAAGGGTGACCTTCTTCAGCGTTCAGAGACAGAAAGATGCAGACTGGGTTTCAAAATAAAATTGTCAATTCTATCTGTGATTTTATCATCTGCCACCTTCTATCATTTTAGAGAAGATACTGTATCTTCATGAAATATACTATCTCAGATCACTCCCAGATTCTGTTAAGCAACTCAGGTGTTTGTTTATGGCACGGTATAGCAGGCTAGCTGTGAAACAAATTCAATTTCACTGACTGCCACTTCACAGCAAGTTCTTTTTAAGCACAGGATTAAATGCCTCTTGGAGAACACATGGAGTAAGAACGGGAGGGGAAAAAAAGGATCTGCAATCCTGTGCTGCTATTCCCATGTCTCACCCTTCCAGATTTTTTCAGCAGGTTGGTAACTGTTTTTCTGAGAGCTTACGCATTCCTCACCCCAGCTAAAAACACGTACCTGTGTACATCAGAGCAATGCAGAGACCCGAGTTGAGTGTACCCATGCTTCTGCAAATGATATTAAGTACTTCTGCCACGTGACTAAGGAAGTAAGATTTCCTTACTTACAGGCCTTTCCTCCACCTGGTGCTGATCACAGTTAGAAATAGGACAGCATCTTTCAATTTAAACTTGGATTAAATCTAATTTGAGAATTCTTGTGCAGATCAGACCAGAACTACCCAACATTACTTTAGCAAAGAGAAGACCATAAGATCATAAAACTTTGAAGCTTCCTCATTCAGCACATTCTTTCATTTTTTCTTCAAGTCCCCCATCCTTCATGGTAACCTGGCTGCTTCTTCCCCATCTCTTGCTCATAAAGATCCTAGCACTCCAGCCCCAGCTGCCCCTTAGAGGAATCGCATTCTCCTATACTAGGAGTCAGATCCTTCCCAAATAATTCATTCAGGTACCTTAAAGCTTAGGAATGTTTTCAGTGATCCTGCCTCCCTTCTTTACAAGCTCTAAACATTATGGAAGAAGATACAACATTGTGTTAATACCCTCTTCACTTTAGGTCAGATTTCATGCACAGCTATTTTCTCCTGTGTGATGATTCAGTCTACCAGCAGATGAATGAGGATATATATAATCTGTGAAGAGGAGAAACAGGTCCTGAAATCAGCTCATTTTATAGATAAGAAATCAACAAGTATCTGCTTCTGTGGATTTTCATTCACTGTCTCAGTTCTGCGCCGAAAGGCAACAAGGCACTTTGCTGAAGATCATTTAACAATCCTGAAGCTCCTGTGTTGCTTTGCACGATAGAAGACTAAATGGTTCTACCCAACAATTTTAATTGCAATTGCAAATACAGTGTCTAAAAAGCTTACGTACAAACCGGGCAAGTATTATCTGCTGGCACCCAGATAACAGAGAATGTCTCAGTTCTGCGCCGAAAGGCAACAAGGCACTTTGCTGAAGATCATTTAACAATCCTGAAGCTCCTGTGTTGCTTTGCACGATAGAAGACTAAATGGTTCTACCCAACAATTTTAATTGCAATTGCAAATACAGTGTCTAAAAAGCTTACGTACAAACCGGGCAAGTATTATCTGTTGGCACCCAGATAACAGAGAAGGGAAAAAAAAAAAAAGAGAGAGACTCACACAAGGCTATGACATCACTGCCAGCCAATAGGCAATAGTGCACATTCCCAGCAGCCAGTCAGGGAATTGTTCCCAGATGTTGCAAAGCCTTCCTAAAAAACACAGATAACAGCCAACCGACTTTGTGCAAACTGCTGGCAGAGGCCACTCGGCTAGCTCCGAGCTGGCAGCAACCACAAGCCAATTCTTTCCACATTCCCGGCTTCCACTGGGAGGCTGCCCTGGGCCGTGCAGAGAGAATAGAAAAACATTTTAAGCTTTTGCAAAAAGCCTGAAGGTAACGTACTCTCTTCTGTGCAAGCTATTTTTCCAAATTGCCCAGTAAGGACCTGAGCCTGAAAAAAACACAAACGCGTGAATAATTTCACCCAGGTAAGCAGTCCCAAAGAACTCAAAACAACTTATCCCCCGAGAAAAATTGTATCCTATGTTTTATATGTGTGTGTGGGTATGTGTTAGCAGAACAGGCACATGTATCAGCTATTTTTTGCAGAAGACGTGTTTGTGTATACGCGTTTACAGTAAAAACTACTAGAAGAACTCTGCCATACAATTAATGTTAGTCTCTATATTGTTGGAAAACCTAAAGGTCAACCACTGAAAAGAAATCTAGTAAGTAGCAGCCCTCTGTCCCAAATTATTTAGTTCTTAAAAAAACAAGCAAACAAACAAACCCACAACCACCCCAAAATCAAAAGGACAAGATCTAAGATGCAGAGGAGAAAAACAAGCAGGACACAGGAGGGATGGGGAGGAGGTTTAAATAGTTAATTAGGAGCAGTGATTCTAATTCAATACTAATCTAGCTGCGCATCGAGTTCCCAGGGCAGCAAAAGTAAGCAACAACTAAAGACTTGCAGATCCTCCCTTGAACATTTTCCCCTATGGAAATCAGTCCTGCATATGACACCAAGATCAAAGTTCCTACCTATGACAAATAGAAGGATTCAAATGTTATTAAAAAAGATGAAAATCTTAAATTTCTAAATGTCAGTCATCTTGTAAACTTCAAAGTACCCACTGCATCAGTCAAGAGAGGAGGTGCGGGGGAAGAGACAGCTAAGCTATATCCTGTGCACTTAATGTTCCAATTTTAAATATGCCATCTTGATGTGAAATACACACATATACACTGCAGTAATTTACAGTGAGGACGACAATTATCACAGATGGTTTTGTGAAGGAATCCCAAGCTGTCTGCTACCAGCTGATCCACATTTTATAACACGGGAGACAAAGAAAGCTCAGGCCCATCACGTTAAAAACCAGAAAAGGAAATAGCCCTGCCCAAAACACAGTTCTTCCAAAAGGTAAAGACCGACCTTGCTAGCCTTGAAATATATGTATGCAATTATCTGTTAAGTTCCAGTGAATAGGATATTAAAGGGTTCGAAACTGTGAACAATTAACTTACAGTAAGATTTACATAAAACTCCTCCAGTAATTAGCAGCAAATAGAGGCAGATAAGCACTGCAGTTTTATGGGTGTTAGTGTGGGGAAAGTAATTTGCAATTTGTAATGCAGGTCAGACACAGATGTTTCAGCTGATTGTTCAGCAGAGAGAACAGCCCTTGTCAACATCATCTGCAAAAGGTGCGCTATATGATCTCTGAGAAGAGAGCTATAAACTGCATCCAAACTAGTGGGATATGCATCTAAATTTGGAAACAAGCTGATGGGTGGGAGGGGAGGAGAGAATCTAAGTCTCTTGATGCAATATATATCTATCCATACTACCTGCAACAATCTACCCTGTCTCTGCCTCAGCTGAAATAGATGGGTTTATAATGCATTATGTCATTTGCTGCTGAGCAACAGAGTCTGTGAAGAGCCTACGCTGGTATAGTGCTCACAAAAGGCTCTGCAGTACTAATTCTCTGAAACAATTAATTGAAGCCACGCATCTAAATTTTGCTTTTAGATCTTTGCAATAGCACCATTCTCACTATTAGAGACTTGGCTACTGACTCAGACTGAACTGATTCTTGTGTGTTAAGTTCCTGGGTCGGCATAAATAGTGAAATTGTTTTTCTTCTTAATCACTGAACTAACATTATTTCACCTACGGAAGAAAGGCAAATTGAACTCATTCTTTTCCTAAAGAAAGCACATATGAAATGAAGGAGGGATTGTGTTCTGACTTGGGAAAAACCAAATTTGTCTTTATATTGTCTATTAAAGGTAGATGAGAAACTGCCTTAGTCTTATCATTAAAGAGGATGATGTAAGTATCGGAAAAGTTACAGAAAAAGCAGTGAATCCATTCACAGAATACTTGACACTGCAGTGGACCTCTGGAGATTATCTAGTCCAACTGCCCTGCTCCAAGTAGGGTCAGCTACAGCAAGTTGCTAAGGACCTTGTTCAGTCAGGTTTTAGATATCTCCAAGAATGAAGACTGCACATCTCTGGGCAAGCTGTGGTTTACCACCCTCAGAGTAAAAAAGGCTTTTTTATGTTTGAACGGAATCTCCTTTATTTCAATTTGTGCCTATTGTCTCTTGTCCTGTCACTAGTGCTGTTGAGAAGAGTCTGGCTCCGTCTTCTTTACTCCCCCCATCAGGTACTGATACACATTGATAAGATCTCCTCAAGCCTTCTCTTCTTGAGGTTAAACAGTCCCAGCTCTCTCAGTTTCTCCTTGTATGCCAGATGCTCTTGTCCCTTAACCATCTTCAAGGCCCTTTGCTAGACTTGCTCCAGGGTGTCCAGATCTCCCTTCTTCTGGGGAGCCCAGAACTGGACACTGCACTTCAGATGTGTCCTCACTAGTGCTGACTAGAGGGGAAACTGTCAAACTGCTGGCAATGCCCTTCCTGATGCAGCCCAGGATGCTGCTGACCTTCTTTGCTGCAAAGGCCCATCGCTGGCTCACAGTCAACTTGCTGTCCACCAGGACCACCATTAAAGGTTCAAGAAAATAAACGTTACGTTCTTTAAAAAGCTACCTTCAAGTTAAACTTGCCCATACACTCATTTTAAAAAACTGGCAAGAAGGAAGATTTTAAGATTAAGTAGTCAGACTATAAGATATCTGCCGCCACTTGCAGAAGACTTTCTACATGACCTTGAAGGGAAAGAAAAAACCCACATAAAAAACTTCTGTGTCTCAGTTCCCACCCATAATGTGGAAAAAGCAAACAGTTATGACATACAAAGAAAATACAAGATTGAGGTCTCTGGATCAGCAACTGTGTCTCCCACCATCCACATGTACAGTGCACAGCACAAGGAGAAAGAAAGGAGAGGAGACATTGATCTTGGTTGTAGCCTCCAAGAAAAACTCTAATGTAAAAAATAGGAATTGGTGGGAAGATTTGAAACAAGGTACAAATCCTTGGAGCAAGGATTCTGCATTCTTCTACAATTGGAAAGCAGCCAGCAACCCATACTGGAACAGGAATCACAATAAATTGAGTTCATTCTTAAAATGCATTTCAGAAATTGTAACGTTTCTCTGAAATTAAAATAGTAACAGTCACAGAATTAAAACATAACATTTAGCTCGTGTGTGTGTGTATACATATATATATTCTTGTTCTGATCTTACTGTTCTTTATATTTTCCTGTTTTTCAGCTGGAAAACAGAAAAGGCATGTATTTTCATATTTCATAGTATTTGAGAAGCTGGGAAAAGAATTCAGCTCTCAACTTGAGATCAAATGCCCTTGGGTTTTGGTTGGAAGAGGGAAGGAGGAAGAGGTTAAAGAATTGTGATGTAAAGGGGAATGAAAAAATCCACATCCTTATTCATGTGGAGTAGTTTGGGGTTGGGGGGTTGTTTTTGCTTAAACTCCAAGAACGTTGGCCCTTGTTGGAACAACCTGAGTCATATTTTGCTGCACAGAAGAGCCTGAATAGTATATGCAAGTTCAGAATGAATCATCGGTGTATTAAATCACCAATGCAAAAGATACATTCTTTAACTAGACCGCATAGATAAAAACAAACACTACCATGCTCCTGAATGCATTGGGAAGAAGAGACCCAGTTCAGGGATGCAGAAGGCAATCCAAATATCAGCCTGTTGTTTGAATAAATATTTATCAGTTCAGCAGCATGGGAGAAAGGGTAAGAAACCAGGAGGAAATGACACTGAGGAGCAAATACAGTGCAAGAGTTACATACTGAGAAGGAGGAAAGGGGTTCTCAGGGTTAATTTGCTCTCCCGGTAAGAGCTACTATTCATTTCTACCCCTTTCCTTTTAAAACAGATGCTGCTCTCATGCTATGGCAATATACATGACATCTTCATAGCCTTTTTTTATCTGAAGCTTTTGGGATGCTCTCTTCAGCTTGTTAATTACACATGAAATCCCTTTTTGTACAATCTATTCCCATACTGTCAGAACACCGTGCTATAGCCCACAGTAATCCTTGGACTGAAGACAAAAACAGCACCACCAACATTCATAGCTCAAGCGTATCCTGAAAGTAGCATATTCAGCAGCATTGAGCCCTTCAGCCATCTCCAGCCCCTCAAAGAGAAAAGGAACTCATGCCACACCAGTAGCCATTAGCACGTATGTTCAGCCATGACTTGGAGAAGTTAACACCATCAAATGTTCAGTTCCCGCACAAGAATGGACATAAGCCAATAACCTCATTAAGAAAGAACCTTGCGCTGTCTCCCACAGCACTCTAGGTGGACCATCAGGTCTCAGTGACCACAGTTGTTTGTTTGTTTGTTTGTTTAAACATTAATTTTATTCTCTAATGCCAGTGATTTTATTCTAGAGAATGAGTACTTCTTTTGACAACCAATTTACTCCTCCATGGAGCACAACGCATGGGGATCTTCCCTTCTTTGTGAAGGCAAGTAGGCAGATCCCGGGTTGTGTTCATTTCTTTCCCTTGAGCACTGCCCAGCAGTGCAGGTTTATATCAGCATAACTTTGCTTTGAAACACTCATCGATTTTCAAACCAAGGCATTTAGTTGCCTAACACCCACTGCTGGGTGGAAATACATGGCTAAGTTCTACGAACAGCTTTGAAAGTCACACTGGTTATTAGTCAGCTATTGCTGCTGAGTCAAAAGGTTGGAGCACAAAGGCCAAAAACAAGGTATGGAGGTCCTAAAAAAAAAAAAAGTAGCTTTTCCTTTTGAATGCATTTCGCAGTGACAAAACAGCTAACTTTTAAGAGAGTACAGACTGAAGGGAGAACATTCTCCCAATTTTTAAGACCTCAATTTAATAGAAAATCTAGTAAGTGCTTAATATTCTGTACACATTTGGGTGTGTAGGAGGACTAAGGTTAAGTTCATACATTAGAAAGCTATGTGCTTTGCTTGCCTAATACTATGAACCTGTTGGGACTACACAGTTGCCAGAGTCTGAGTGTCTTAAAATTGAAAGCAATCAATAGAGCAGAAAGAAGTGATAATATTGTATGATACAGCTGAGCTCAGTTCATCTGCCAGCCCTTGCCCTCACATGAGCAATGTTTTCAGCTGCTTAGAACCCAGCAGGGACTGTATGTGATGAACCACAAGGCATCGTTACTTAAGAACACTCTCCTAATCAAACTGATGTTTAAAAGATACATTGCACTTTCCTTACACAATAATAGAATGTGCACATGCACTCTACTGCGGGCAACAGCATGCAATCGATACTGTATTTGGTTTTATAGTGAAAGCACATGTAATCCTGTCTACAAGAAGCCAGGCTTAGAAACTTCAAGCTACCCAGCACGATTACATGCAAGGCCCAGACAGATTTCCTTATCCTGAGTAACTTCAGTGACTGAGATACAGAAATATTTTAGGGGTACTGGTTGTAAACATGTGAGCAAAATCTTCAACTCCTAAAATCAGCATAGGACTGGAGAAATAGATGGAGACATGGCAGTTCATTCCAGCTGAGGATCACAAGTAGCCCCAGTTGTCCTAACTGTGCACTTGGAAAAAACTCTTGTAAACCTACTTAACTACTACCACTTTCTTGCTTACCTTCATCCTACCAGAAGTAGGAAGACTGCAAACATATAATCAAACACATATCCAATGCTGAAAGGCTGTCCAACGTCTCTAGTTACTTCAGCACAGTTCTCATATCATGGCACTATGATTTCTAACCCTACTTGCATCACTTGTTGAAGCCAAGCCCTTAACAAACAATCATTTCATACTCCAGTCAAACTTGAGTTTTGGGGAAAACAGCAAGCTGGCTGTTACATTTAACCTTATGTTGTGGGACAATTTTTTAAATTTATTTTTAAACAAGGATTAGAGCTTGGCTCTTACTGGTTTCAACAAAAGGTAAGCAAGTAAATGTTTTTAGAAGTCCAGCCTTATTTTGTGAGGTTTTACAGCACTATTTCAGAGCCCTCCATCAGATTCAGTAATACTTCGGAGGCAAGGAAGAGAGACAACAGTGGGAAAGAAAAGACAACACAACATGTTACTAACATTAAAGGTTTCATGTTTAAGCCACCTTTTCAGCCCTGCACACCTTTGTGGACTTCACTCTAATTTTTAAAACAGATTACTTAATAACAGGATGTTACAGATATAATGAAAAACTAAGGCTTTGCTTCCATGTAATTTGAGATTCAAGACACTTCTAAAAATCAGGACCCATGTACCAACTACCCTGCTACTGTGCCCACTGTATCAAACAACATATGCATACAGACACATGAGCCAACATACCCAGGACACCACTCTTCCATTGAAGCAAGGTAGCTTTGCATTGTCGTCTGAGATCTCCTCCTTTACCACCCTGGGGAAAAAAAAAAAAAAACAATAGGAAGAAAATCAAGAGTTTGAAATCGCATCAGATCAGAAGGGACAGTGGTTTTCTTAAATGGTCCAGCAAAAATACAAATTTTTACTAAAATGTTGGTATCAGCAAGTCTTCTATGTTTAAAGAATATGTGACTATTAGAACAAAGGAAGCAAGTAAAAATAAAGGGTAGAATAGTACCTTTCCAGACAACCATCCCAAATTGGTAGGCACAAAAGTAATTACAAGCGTTTTTCCCACTTTGGAGTCTTCCATCTCACCACAATTTTTAAAGATCTGATGGTGATTAAAATCCCACTGTGCTGCGCAGTCTCTGTGTCAGAGATCACAGATCACGAGTTAAGGCCACTCTGTCGGCAAAGAAAGGAGTATTACCTCAATTTCCTAGACTGGATTTGGAGCCGAAACACAGCACCTTCCCCCCAAGGCACTGAAGGAGTTGTGGTCAAGCTTCCTATTGAACCTTCATCTCCTGTACATCAGACAAGCATCTCAACCTTCTTCATTAACTCAAGTTCTCTTCCCACTCTTGCTAGCCACACACCCCTCTTGCTCCCTATACCTCCCTCCTTTCACTCCAAGATGGTTTCAAAATGGTTAGCAAGGCTGAGGCCTGGCCCCTGTCGGGGGAAGAGCTGACACGGTCAAATAGAGGTGCAGCTGCGGCTTTGAGTTCCCTCCCCTAGCCCATTCCTTTTTAAACAGATGCAATGCCAATATGGCATTCAGCTAGGAGCCATTCTGAAGGCTTCTGGATAAAAAGCTTAATCCAGAACTCAAACCCTTATGATTAAGGAGAATAAAATCAGCAATTTGTTTTACTAGCATAAGGGTTTTCATAAGGTTTTCAATTCTGAAGACACTTACTGTGACTCAGTATCTCAGAATCAGCATTTGTTTCAACAGTTTAAGACTGGTCATAGTCAAATATAAATGACACAATTACTGAGAAAACAGAAATGTTCCCATTTCATTAGACTTAATTCCAAGCTTCCAATTCAGCAGCAACTGAAGTTACTTCAGATGTTTCTGTTCTTCTAACTAGCACAGTAACCACCATGGCCCCCATTTAACAACCTCATATTCATTAAATTAGCCAGTCATAACCACATATATGTATTTATAGCTACAAAAAGATATTCTGAATTCTTCAAACAATTCAGTGCTCACTCGTCCTCTTAGAAAGTAAAGTAATCATGTTTTGGGTCAGCAAGATCTTTATCAGGTCTGCTGGAGGCAAAGCGAGCCTCCAGCTCTCCTGTAACTCCTGGACTAAGCAGCCTGCACAGCTGAACGCGCGCTAGAAGGGCTCTCTAAACCCATCCAGGATCTGGAAACAATGGCGCTGTTGACTACACCAGGGTCACTTCCTTTGGAATCATCCAGATGAAAAGAGCAGGTTCAAAACCAACTAGTGGTTCAGTTCTACTGGGAGTAATTAGTTACTGCCTTGAAGCACTCTTCGCAACAAGCCCCCAGTGAGCCAGCTTCTAACTCTACAAACCAATTACAAATGTAATCTTTCAGCAGGGCACTTTAAACCATATTTTTAGGACTGCTGCTTTAAGCCGGAGACTTCCAATTTAAAGCAGCAAAGATTGAGATTAAGAAAACCCTGCATTTGCATCAGCTTCCTTAACAAACCTCCCTCATTTATACAAGGCCATGACCTCTCAGAAAGTGTTTTTTGTCTTTAGAGAAGAAATAGACATTGCTGGTGGCTCCTGAAGAGACCATCAAATGAGAAATTTTAAAAGAATCACCATTTCAGAAACCAGCCTGAGTGGTGCTTCAGTTTTCAACCTGTGCTCTATTACTTAATTTAAAATCAGAACCACTGAATCCTGCTAATTCTGAAATCCTGACTATAGGATCTGGTAAAACAGTTGGGCTGCTTCATTGTTACAGTTCAGTAGTTTCAGTGTAAGATGACAAAAGTGTTTTTTGTCTTTAGAGAAGAAATAGACATTGCTGGTGGCTCCTGAAGAGACCATCAAATGAGAAATTTTAAAAGAATCACCATTTCAGAAACCAGCCTGAGTGGTGCTTCAGTTTTCAACCTGTGCTCTATTACTTAATTTAAAATCAGAACCACTGAATCCTGCTAATTCTGAAATCCTGACTATAGGATCTGGTAAAACAGTTGGGCTGCTTCATTGTTACAGTTCAGTAGTTTCAGTAAGATGACACAGTTCTGAATCAGTGCTATGATGGATTCTCTCTTGATGATGATCCACAAGACAGGACAGAAATGGTCCGTGTTACTATTACAACACTTTGGTCTGGTTATCTCTAGTAAGGAGATACAGATGAAATGCAGAGCAATTAGCTCCCCATTTGGTTTCTCTGATTAAGGGTAAGAATAACATCACTCTTCAAAACAGGAGCCCACAGAGTCACCATTATACAGGACACCCTTCTCACACCCTCACTCCCACAATAGGACGTGAATCACTTCTGCCTAGAAAGCAGACCTTAAGGACTAGCATCCTTGCAAGCCTTTTTTTTTTTTTTTGAATCTGCAAATTGGAGCAAACTCTAAACCCAGCATCTGGCAGAAGCAAGGCAGCCCCAGGCAGGGCAGCATAGAGAATCCCACACTACACCACACCCCCTGTACAGCAATTATTGAAACCTGAAGCCCTGCACAAACATCTCGTCAGATGCTACTGCTGCCTTCCTTGTAGCAAGATTCTTGTGGATTCTTCTAATCCTGCAAGCAAGGGCTCAAGTAGGGCTGAAATGCAAGCATTCAAATGCAGGACTTGTCAAATTCCTGTTTCAGGCAGCCTCATGTACAGAAATACACCCACACAACACAGCAAGCTTGCAGGACATTTCAATCCATTTTAGTCTCTCACTTCAACAGAGAAGTGGTCCAGGACAGTTTACCTGAATTCACTCTATTTATCAGAGCTACAGGAATAGCATCAACGTTCACAAACCCATGGCTTCCTTTAAATGCAGAGCTCTCCTCTTCCATTTCTGCCTGGATCCAAATAAACTAAGGCTGTATGACAGCCGAGACCAACAGAGTACTTCTGCTAAGTCCTGGGAGTCACTTGTCCAAGAAAGGGTGTGTTTCATGATTCTGAAGAGCTAGGGATATTCACAAAGGTGGCTGCCCAGGTCAGAGAAAATTAGCTGGGTTTTTTGGGTTTTTTTAATATACAGCTTGAAGGAACTGAGCTAACTAACGGAAAGTCACTCAACTACAAAAACACCAGGTTTGCTCTTAAATATAAGGCTTTACTACTTTACTACTACATGTTGATGTGAATACTCAAGACATTCTTTTCCTAAAGGCTTAACCTATATTAACGTATTCCCTTAACCTAAGGGCTCCAACCAAAATTGGGAACCTTTTGAACAAGGCACTGTACAAACACACAGGAAAGCTCTTCAGAGTGGGGACTGTCTAAATATGGGTAGAGAGGAGATAGGGTGGTATGTTTATACCAAGTCAAACAGTAGATTTGTAGCAGAAATAGATTTCTGGCCTCAAGTCCCTACACAGAGGAACAGGGACAATTTGTTTTTGACAATCTCTAGGCTTTAAAAAAGCCAACCTGAAGTCTAGTCAAACTCAATAAAAAATTGTGGTTCCACAACCACATTTTCCTTTATTTATGTTTTTGTCTTTCTTGTTGCTGTGTAAAAAAAACCACAATAGCCACAAAGCAACTGACTATGCATGAAACAGTGTCATATTATGAGGGGGGGGGGAAAAACGGTTAGGAAGAAATCTCTAGGCTTTAAAAAAGCCAACCTGAAGTCTAGTCAAACTCAATAAAAAATTGTGGTTCCACAACCACATTTTCCTTTATTTTTGTTTTTTTGTTTTTTTTTTTTGTGTGTAAAAAACCCCACTATCGCCACAGCGCCTGACTATGCATGAAACAGTGTCATATTATGAGGGGGGGGGGAAAAACGGTTAGGAAGGAGAAGAGAGGAGAGCAAATGGACAAAAAGTGTCCTTCCGTCTTACTTTTGGAAAATCAGGAATAAATAACACCACCACTAATACCTCCATTTGCACGTTTTAATCCATTTTTTAAAGAAGGAAAGAACATTCTCCTCTTTCTCCACATTTATTTGCATTGTTAACAGCTAGCAGTACAATATTAGGCAGACTTCACCTCTGTCCTATTATTGGACAGAAAAACATTTTAAAATACTCATTTAACTCCTAATGCATCTGTCCTCCTTCACCTTTTGGCAACAGGAAACAGATCATGATTTCATTATTGGTTTTAGTCATTTATACCTAGACTCTAAAGAGACAATTAAGAGTAAATGCCATTGAAATCAACAGATACTCAGTGCTTTAAAAACCTTTGACAATTCAATGAAGCTCTCAAACCTGTAATTCTGGAGCTGCAAACTCTGTGTGCAGACAGTGGATTTCAACATTTGCAGGGATCTCCAGCCCCAATGGACTGACTCAAATTCAGACATTATCTTTTGTGTTTCATAGAGTCCTGGAGACAACACTCACTCAGCAAAGATCCAATTGCAGGATCAGCAAATAAAGATGCTGCAGTAATTTTATCCTGGCAGCTGCATGTTTTAAATGACAGTATCTCCACCACCACCCCCAAGGAAATGTCACTTACTGCATCCCAGAAATCATACGCAGAAGTTCTGCACCGAGCTCTAAGATTTAGGCAAAATTCAAGCACTAGAAAAACATACTGATTGTGGGGTTCTCTCCAGAGAAGAGGCTTGGGGGGTCTTTCGAAAATTGACGCATACAGTGGCAGTCAGGATATCCCTGCAATACTGCACAGACTGGTTCAGTTGTCCTCGTGATGGAAATGAGCACACTGAAGTCACCACTCACAAAACAACACACTATCACAGCATTAGCCTTCTGCTGCAGCTAAAGGGAACAACTTCCAGATCTGTTGCAACTTGAACTACTAAATATAGCCTTGAGCTATGAGGCAAGAGAATGCCAGACTGTAATTCCCAGCTTGCTTTGGGTAGCAATCAACAGTGCCAAGAACATCAAAGACAGCAACAGCCACTAATTTCAAATATCACTGTTTTACAAATCATTATCTGTAGTAAAGAGGCAGCTCCTTTCAATTCTCAGGAAAGGGAAGCAATGGAGAGAAGGCAAGAAAGGAATATGAATGGTTGCAGCCATATGCTTCAGTCTGAGGACAACTTCGTATTCAAGAAGACGTCTTTTGCTCTACAAGAACTTAGAAGCAAGGGCAGAGGGAGACCCATGCCGTTGTCTGTTCTGCAACACACACGGTCCATTAG
This sequence comes from Aptenodytes forsteri, assembly GCF_000699145.1. Lineage (NCBI taxonomy): Eukaryota > Metazoa > Chordata > Aves > Sphenisciformes > Spheniscidae > Aptenodytes > Aptenodytes forsteri. The sequence continues at coordinate 3,337,559 of NW_008794753.1, read as the reverse complement.
GAACTAACATAGACAGCAGCTTAAGACCAGGGTGGATAAGGCCCTCAGTAATGGGTTCACAACCTAGACCCAACCCAAGCTAGCATGGCAAGGAAGAAGAGGTGATGCATTTGATCTGCCAGAGGCCGCCCACTGAAGTGAAGAAAAGTCTGTTGGTACTGGATGTGGTCCACTGTGGGGATATGACACCAGTGCTCTCAAACACAATTGTTAGCAGACTTACTGTTTGATAATAAGAACAAAGACCATCTGATACCAAGAAACACATCCCCTGCTCTCATGGAGTTAAAGCTTCCCTTCAGAAGAGGGGATATTTGTTTCCTAGGTCACATCCTGCCTCCTGGCAACGCTGTGCCTCTGTAATTGCTGGCAAGGTTGGAACGCATGCAGTCTCTATTCCAGCACACACAATCTTCCGCTTAACCCAGGTTATAAGCCACTCTGGGTCAGAGAGAAAAGAGCAAATAAACACCTATCCACAAAGCCATTTACAAAGCTACCACTCAATGAACACCAAACGGTAACAGAACAAACCAGTCATTTCCAGATAACTTGGGTCGCAATACCTCCCAGCAGCAGGTCTACCCCGTATTGCCCTGCTGTGTTCCAGCTGTACACAATTCTCCTTTGCAAAGGGGAGGGAGAGGAGACTCTGCCAGCACACCAACAATACAGCTAGAGATTTTTCTTCAATGTTCAGAGACTTGTAACATTTTCCTCTTCACCGTATTCCAGAAAAATCTTGATGCACAAGATATTAGATCCTTTAGTTCATTCTTCAAATACATCTACCAGGTAAAAGGAAGGTAAAAGAAGAACACAGGGGAACAATTCACCCAAGGTCACACAGTACATCAGTGACAGATTATGAAAAAGACCCCACACTCTTGAATGCCCCCAAGCACCTGCCCTGCATTGTCAGCAAGCTCCCCACTATTAAATCTCACATCAATACAGTCTTCACTTAGAAAGCATATGTGCAAAAAAAGGGTGTGGATGTGCGGGGAAGGGGAGGAGGGAATAGTTCTCAGAAGCTCACATCCTCTGCTTTATTTGACTTAGAGGAGATTTAAGAACTAATTACTAAATGAAACAATCACTGCTGGTAACAGCCCCTCCTTCCTCTTAGTTCCTGGAATTGTGTCTGGATCCTCTGACTTTGCTACCACCCTACGCTGCACAAATAGGTATTTGTGCATTTACCAAAATCAGCCTCATTCTCCCTCTCAAACCTCTACCTGTTTCTGTGACAGGTTTACGCTCCTGGTTACCCTTCCAGTATCCTGACTTCTTGTTTTCCTCCAAAGAGGATTTTAGTCCGAAGACCAAGGATTGTTTAGGCTTACCCTCGCTCTCATCCCTCTGCCAAGCTGTTTGCTGCCTCAGAATACATGCTGACTCTATATTAAGAATACCAAGTGAACCCCACAAACCTCTAATGACTCTGATTCATAAGCATTTAGGCAATTAGATATTAAACACTGGGTTTGATAGCATTGCATACACTTGCATTTTGATTGCATCATGCATGCCTGTGAGAGACTTAATCTCCAAAATTAGCTAGATGATTTTTAATTTCTACTCAGAAAAATGAGGTTAACAAGGAAATTCTCCTTTGCTTGATTCACCGGTTGCAGGCCCAATCCTCCAAGGCAACATACATGGGAAATGCAGGGTTGAGAGAGCAGTGTGGCCCCTACAGATTCATTCTAGGTTAATGTGTACCATGCCACAAAGTGCACATCCTAATATACTTTAGCACCAGATTAATCCCATCTTGTCACTGTGATCATAATCAAGTCTTTTCTTAACTCTTTCTTATTGTCCTTTACTGATGGGAGAAGGGGGAGAGAAGCTTCATTCATTACTTTTTATAACTTGCTTGGAGATCCTTAGAGAGAAGGCGAAGTAATTAAGCCATTTGTTCTATACATGTCTTCAATGACTCCTGTCACCACAAAAGCAGGTAAGAGATTATCCAGATGTTAGTTTTGCTTCATAGAATCAGGTATGTTGGAAGAGAAATCCAGGAGTCATCTAGTCCAACCTCCTGCTCACAGCAGGCTTAGGTTGCTCAGGGCCATGTCCAGTCAAGTTTTGAGTATCTCCAAGGACGGAGGTTCCACAACCTCGTTGGGCAACTTGATTCTTATGAAGCAGCAGTTTTCCAAAAAAGCTGTTTAAATTAGTAAAACTGTAAGTAATCACAAATCCACATCTGCAATGAGTTAACACTAAGGGAAGCTATTCGTAAGATTCTATTAACTGCTTTGGCAGATTCTAAGCTCATTCAAAAGCAACTTTTGCTTTGGAAGCTCCCAACTTCTAATGTGGCTTGATAGATATTTGCACACTGGACTAGCAGTCAGAACTATAGTAGTATTACACTCCACTGATGCTAGCTAGCTGCTTCATAGAAACTCTCTGATTTCACTAGCCATAAAAAAATATTTTTAAAGCTCTTCAGGAAGAAGCCCTTTCTGAAGAAGATCCAGACTTGTCAAAATACCACTTGCATCTTGCCTGGCAATATCAGGCTAAACTTCCATGCAGAATATAAACATCTCTGAAGATTAGACTGTTTACTACAATACAAAAGCAAATGACAGAGGACAGCCATTTTTGGGAAAAACCCAAGTAAAATAAATAAAGACATGCAGTTCCTTTAAGGACAGTTTAAATTGCAGAATGCACACAGCAAACCCAGCAGCAAACAGGTGACACGCACAGAAAGAAAAAAACCTCTCACCCTTCTGATCACATGACAAATTGCAACTACTCAACTGGAATCCAAGGCTGCAGCTCTAAAAGTAGTCTTTCTGAAGCTGATTAACATTTCAGTTTGAATCTTTAATGCAGAATTAAAACTTCAGGCTTTTTGTAGCTGAGGTCACAACACAGAGAGCCTTTAGCAGAGGAATGAAAATAAAGCCACCCACTGAATATACAGGTGAGGCTTGGCTAGGATATAATGTTTATTCTGGAAATAAGAAAGAGGGGCAGAGAAATCTTTTTGCTGAGCAGATAAACACCATAAAGCAGCGCAGCATAGAAGGGCTCTGCTCAACACAAAAGATCCGCAGCCTTCTGTGATGCATGAAAGCCTTAGATCTTGTCTGCACCCCGCTGAGCTAGTGAGCAGGAAACGGTGTTGCAGCGTTCTGATGCAGACCTACAGTGCTCCTCTACGGAAGGCTCATGCCAATCACTCCTCAAAATACCACAGAGCCAGAGTGGAACCACCGTTCTCCTTTTTAGGTTGTTACTCATAAACAACACTGACAATGCTTTGCCTTTCCATATATGCACTTTTGCATGCCAACTCCCACATAAACCTGTCAAAAATGAATATGAACATGCTACCCACAATTATGATATAAATGACACACCCAACTGTGGAACAAGAACCTCTTCAAAACGCTCTTCAGAAATAGGTATCTAGCTTCAATGCATGTGATAGCTCTCCTAACAAAACAGCTGAGCAGTCTCAGCTACACAAGTTCAACGTCCCTTCTGCACAAAGCCATTTACTAAAGTCAGCTCTTGTGACAGCACTCCCCAGCTTGAGGTTAACTTCCCGTCCTTCCACCACACACACTAGCTCCTTCTTACAGGTTCTACAGAAATTGTAGCAAGAAACTGTATGCAACGGGTGTTAGGGAAGTCACCTCTTCTGCATAGGTGACAAATGCATCAAGATACACTCTCTCTTCTCTTCTTACAGGTTCTACAGAAATTGTAGCAAGAAACTGTACGGGTGTTAGGGAAGTCACCTCACCTCTTCTGCATAGGTGACAAATGCATCAAGAGACACTTTTTTCTTCGTTTATGTAATTAGCTGCTACTCTCTGTCTCACGTTGTTCTTAACACTTTCAAAAATCTAAACACACAGTCTCAGTGATTCTGTCTGCAATTAACATTAATGCATTCATGTATTTATACACCAGTTATCGTCTGCCACATCTGATCTTCATCACCACACTAAACACTTTTGCCCACATAACTGCCTCTTCCCTGTTTTCTCCACTCCACCTTTATTCCTGGAGGTACATCCAGCAGTTTGTCATGCCAGCCTTCTAGAACAGTAGGGATAATTTATCATCTTTCAGAAGAACTGCACGATACTGGAAAAGTTTTGGCACTTAGGTCCTATACCAGATACTGACCTAAGTTTAAGCACATGAATGAAGTCAGAACTACTGTAGTCCCTAGGAGAGAATCGGCCTGAATCTGCCCTTCATTTCAAACATAAAGCTTCACTTTTTATAGCAATGAGTTGGGACTCAAGGACAACTAAATTTATTTAGGCTCCACTCTGGCATCAACCCACTGTATGACCTTGAGGAGGTCATTCGGCCTATTACACTCCCTCTTACTGCAAGAAAATTATGGGACCTCCATAGTTAAAAGCTCTGTGATGACTATTTAAGATAGACATTCGAGGAGCAGAAAGCCTCGTTACTTGATTAGAGAAGTCCAGAGTTCTGCTTAAGCAAGATCCCTGCATACGAATCCAAAAAGAACAACGGGGACATGTGAGGAAGGGAGGAAAGCAGAGATTACTTGCGTTACAGCTGCCTCGACTGTGAACAGGGGAATTTTGATCTACAGCAATCCAGTTTAGGCATCTGCATCACACTCAAAGCACTTTCAAAGGCCTATCAGTCGTTACCAAGTGCAACAGCCTGACACAGTGACTCATACTAAAAGGTTCCACGTGTTTTGAACCAACTGGTACTTGGGCTCCCAGCCCAGATCTGTCTCATCCTTCCATTTCAGTCAAGTGCAGCACAGCCCGACTTGTGCTAGGCTACAGACCTTCGCCAGAACTTCTGCCCATTATCTCGAAAGGGTCTCCAAATACAGCGCACTTTGTAGCATCTATGAGGAATGGCTTCCAATTAAGTATTTGAAAATATTTATGACTGACTGTTAAAGAGCAATGGCATATAGGGAATACAATTTGCTTCTCTACTCCTTAATTAACAGTATTTCAGTGGTTGTGCAGATGCTGAAGGTGTGAAAATCCCACTAAAATACAAGCATTCAGGGCATTATAAGTTGATATCTGTAGAAATTAGCCTATTTTGATTTTAGCACTGATAGCCCCAACTGTGCATAGTGTTATCCTCCAACTCCATGATCAGCTAACCTAGCAGAAAAAAGGTTACTCTTAATTATGTGCACAGAGAAGCCAAGCAAATGGTTGACTTTTCGAGTCCTAAGACCTTACAATTTGTTTTCATCAATACCATCTACTCCCTTGGAAAGGGTTTGGAACAGAACTGGCCAAACTGTCCATAACAAGCAAAGCATTTTAGCCACGCTGACAGTCTTCGGTCTTTTCTATTATTTCCCTTTTTCCTCTACCCCCCAAGTTATTTAGTAAATTATTTATGTGACTATATTACAATCTCACAGGTGTTAATGAATCTATTCTTGCAACTGTCCCAAGGGACAGACACATATCATCATCTCTGTTGTAAAGACACAGAAGTCACAATATGAAGGGACAGGTCAGCAAAATTATGACCTGAACCCAGATTTCCGAGTACCAGTCCAATGCCTTAGTTACAAAACAATAAATATTAACAAGCCCCCATAAAATTAAACAGTATTTGAAAACAACCTAGGGAAAACACTGTAAAAGAGAGGCTACTGCCAGCAGCAAGCTGGTTGTGGAATGCCCATTTGAAACAGCTGGCTCTGATTTTGCTTTCCCCAGGGTACAATTATCTTCAAAACTCCAGAGCAGGACATTCTCAAAATAGCACTTAGAGATGACATTCACACAACGTCAAGGCAGAGATGCAGCCTGTTGAAAATCTAAGCCTCTGCAGGCTGAAGTCAAGTCATGACCTTGCACACTGAGAGCTACATACCAATTCACTGAGACGATGTGGTTTCTAATACACAGTCCAAGTGCCATTCTCCAAGCCAGTTCCGAAGCTGAGAATTGAAAGGCAAGGTTCATGATGCTATTAGCTGATCATCAACAGCTCTCAGCCCCACTGACGAACAGCAAGAGAGGCTGCACAGCTTGTAAGGTTATTGGCCACTCCACCTACCATGTACTACCAATAAAATCTCTATTTTTGTGCAAAGGGACCACTGATTTTGGTAATATAGCCTCCCTCAGCACAAACTGACGCTAATAGTATGTCCTTTTAGCTATGCTTCCAGTCCTTTCAAAGTAACTTGGGAAGCATTAAGAGCTCCATGGATGCTCAAGATTTCACATCATCCCTAAGGATGCTTTGGGATAACATAATTTTAATTCATCAACTTGCAAAAAGCATCCCTTAGCAGCCATTATTCTTGGACCTCCAGCCAGAAGTGTGGATGCCTCATCTTAAGCCTGAAATTCATCTGCTCAATATCAAAATGGACAAAGAAGCATTTCAAGGTACTAAATCCAAGTTAGTTTTAACACAGCTAGCTCAAGCAGTGACAACAGCAGTAATATAGTTACACAAACTTCATTACAGTCCACAGATTACACTAGGGACTCCGGTACCTCCTCTGGCTGCCAGACCACACTTAAGCCCACGCTGCCACAAATTATTTCAAGGGCTTCCTACAGTAACGGGATTCAAATCAAGACAGATACACCCTTTGCTATCACACATCCAAAATGGCATGCGGAGAGCCTCTCATCCCATGGCTCATACCTATAGAAAACTCTTCTCTAACGGTCAGGCAGAAAGGGTGGTCTGAATACTCTGAAGGCTGAATGACAGCAGGAGACATGACCTACAGCCAGATGCAGCAGCATACCTCTGTCACTGCTGATGACTGATTTTAGTAGCTGAATTGAGGACTGGTTACTGGGTCACTCCAAGGAATCGCTGCACCCAGTGCCAATAGCTGGTGAGGTTACAAAAGTGTGCAACTCAAGCAGATGCTGAGTAAAAGACATCTGACAAGTTGAGTAGCAGGAAGGACCTGGGGGGAAAGGTAACAATTTCAGAATAATGATGGAATTATAGGACAATGCACCTACACATCCAGCAGAAAGAGTTCAAAAGAATTGAGTCAGGGCACTGCAGTCCACTCATGGGTCTGATACACCGTGTTTTCTGGCAAATGACATCCTCAAATTCCCAACACTAACTTTTGAAGGTGAAATTCACTCCTGAGCCAAACACAAGCACAAACACTACATTCTACTTGACTTGGTCTTAAATGACCTATCAGCTTCAGCACAGGGATGGATCTGACCTAGGCAGAGCTAACTGACAAAGGAGGATAATTTGGAGGAAGGGCACAGGAAATACTTCAGAAGGATGTTATGAAAATATAATGAGTGATATCCAGATCATTGTGTCATAGGTCCTTTTCCAAAATCCCAGAAGACTACTACGCAACAACCCATTATTCTTATTCAAAATGTTGACCACCAATAAGAACTGAGCCCACAGACAGCAGATGTCTCTTATCTTTGTATATTCGCACACATTTCACAATGGCCAAGCGCCCAGGCAGTTATTTTTGCCGAGTTAAGACCTTGTTTCATAGCAAGATTAACAGTAAATTTGCAACTTGTAAGCTCTTCAGGGACTGAGTATTTTCAGTGGAAAGCCTGACATTTACATACATCACATTGCAGCCACAGAAAGAAAGGACCACAAGAACAGCTGTTGTTTCTCTGCAACTGAAAGAACAGGCAGACATGACAACCCCAATGCCATCACGTGAGTGCATCTATAAAAGCAAATAAATGAAGCAACTAATGCTAGACAGCGTACTGAGTTTTTGTGCTGAAGCAACCCCAAGTCACATGTTCTTAGACTGCCTTCACAATTCAACAGAAAAAAACAGCTTCTCAGCTGAAGACTATTGCCAGCATACTTTATTTGCATTACTAGATGTCAAGCAGTCCATTTTCAAAGGCAATACCACCAATCGTATTGTAACCTTATGAATCTATTTTCTGTCCTAACGGGAAAAAAATATACATGTACAGAAACATGTTACTTCCATCTTAGTACAATCCAATTGCTGTCACTGATAATGCTGGCATGATCACACACAAACCAGAGCATTCCGCTTAACTGTCTTTCCACTACAATTATTCTGGCATTAGTGGCACCAGCACAATCTCACAGCACATGGTAAAAAACATGCACAACACTAGCCCTTAAAAATGTGACATCAGTTTTTCTTTATCATTTCTTCACCCAAACACCATTTTAAAGATAACTATATTTTCATGTAAAAACATAGTCTCTGAATATTAATGCATGGTATAACAAAAATCCCAGATACAGTCAGGTCCTCATTTTAGAAAACAAGTAACTGTATATTAATTTTGCAAAAATTTAGATGTCCACCTTCAGCATATGCCACGTTAAGGAGATAGGTGTCCATTCTGCCAATAGAACAAGGAAGGAGAAGAAGAGATCTTCCTTTAAGATTGTGAAGGACACATGCAATGTCAAACTAATAAAGTGATGACCCTGGCTGAGCTGTCCTTCAGGAACCAATTCCAGAGCAGTAAACTCCAGGAACAAGTCAAAGGACTATGCCCGTGACCCTAATCCCACATACTCCAGCAAGTCCACTACTCTCAATATGGAAAGAAGCACCTTTCTGGAGAGGTCCACTAACTACACAGAGTGCAATCGCTCTCTGAACGACAACAGAAGGAGAATGAGCTGCCTGAAAATGTGTCCTCCCCTGTTTCTTTTGAGTCAGAATGACTTTCAGTCCTTCATAATGAAAGCAAGAAGGAAACAAGTTCAACATATGGCCTTAGAAAGTAGAGCATTTTTCCTAACCAACTACAAGTAAAATGAGTTTATTTCTACCATTCTAAGTAACCACTGAATATGGTAGCAACTCCGGACCTCTTATTACAACTATTCAATTCATTTTCAATGAAGGTGTCACACAACCATGATAGATATGGTGTCAGCTGCCAAACAACACAAAACAAGAAATGCTAAACACACATGAGAGCAGCCAAGATAAGAATGAATTCTTACTCCTCTGTGAAATGTTCCTTTTGTGCTCTCTTAAAAGTATCTCATTATAATAATAAAGCTAGATCAAAAAATAGCCATGTGTTAATCAATACCTCACAGAAATATTATTTACAGACAGGTTAAAATAATTGCTAACAAAGAGATGAATGCCAATCTAGTTACACGAGAAACAACCATATTATCCAGCAGCGGCTACAGTACTCCAAGACTCCAGATACTTGGGAGAGAAAAGAAGCTATTCATAAATTTATTTAGTATGGTCCCTATGCAGAAACCTCAAACACTTACAGATAATCCCTCTCTCCCCCTAGGTTATTTGTCTAGACATATTTTAATTAAATGGCATAATTCTGGTCACTGATGTGAAAATTATTTAGTTTATTTTAATAAGGTCTTTTGGTCTACACTACTCCAGCTTCCAGAAGTATAACTCACAGCCCATGACAAGTTAGACATATGTTGTAATGAATGTGATAGCGCCCGTTGCCTCCAGACCTATATAAAACATCGGCACAAAGGTGGAGACTACCATCTCTGTTTACCTTCAAAGCACATGCAAAATGTCAGCTCTCCCACAGAATTACACAGAAAACCCTAAAAGACCGTGTATCCTCTTTTTTTGTGGGAAGCCACCGGAAGCCTTCACTAGTCAGTTCTTTGTACAAGCTTAAAAAGTGTACTGCATCGTACATGGAGATCAATTTAATGCACAATTCCCAGAATCTTCATCGAGTCTCAAAGGCAACCCAGGAGGGGTATAACATGAATCCATTTCATGGCTGTTTCAGCCGTTCAACACATGGCCTGGACAGTCTCTGTGGACAAAGTATTTTGTAACCCAGATCACAAGATAAAGTTGTCCTTGCCTATACCCCTTCAAAGTTTAGTCTTCCACGAGGAGCAACATGCTACTGGTGTAGGGGAAGCACAGATACAGCCCTCTACCACTTCCCTGGGACAGCAACACTGCAAGGCAAACTTCTAACATAATGAAAAGCTGGGTTCAGACCTCTTACATTCAGACCTAGTAATAAATTCCACCCACAATTCAACTTCAAAGTATAACTAGACCTACAAGTTTGTTTAGGCATTGAAAAAGAGATCTCCAGCTTGTCACAAAATCCCAAGTCAGATATAAATTAAGAAATAGGTAGTCTTTGATACATGCCCATATGGGATGGTGATCACTCTTTAAAGATTTTCACCGTAATAGGCCAAAAATTTTTGTATTCACTGTCAGAAAGGTCTTCCAGTGGAGAAGTGAAACAAGTTCTTGATAGCAAGTGCAACCCCTCAGCCCCATGTTCATGTTTAGTCATGAGTTTGCTATTCCAAGCTACACTATAATGCATTTTACAAAAATATCTACTATTTAATTTAGAAAAACAGCAAAGAGTGATAGCACAAATTGCATGGACTGATGTATTCAATATCCTTGTAAAATCAAATTAAGAGAGGGGTTGCTTTGAGAAGATTGACATCTTCCAGTAAAAGACAGCTGTCTGTGTAAGCATCAGTAAGCCGACCTCCCTCATTTCATGAGTGGCCCCTTCAGTTTAGAACTGGAAGACACTGGCAAGGGAGAGAGAGATATGGTTGTTTCATTTACCACGATACTCCTGAAGAACTGTAAGCAAGAAGAAAGCTGCAGTGCTCAGGGACTCACTTTGGTACTTGATACAGGTTTTTGAGTTCTTTATAAGTATTTCTTCAAGCTATTCCTGTTCAGTACATCCTTACAAGAATGGATAGCAGTACTGAAGGACACAGATTTTATACACACACACACACACAAAAAGCAGCTGCAATGAAAAGAGCCCATAATGCTGTATTTCACCATTTCCCCAGGTGCATCACAGGCTTTCCCATCAGATCACCAAGTCCTTGTTCCTCATGAATACAGCAAGAAGCATTTGCCAACAGCTCTTAAGGCCATCCATTTAAGGAAAACAAAAATTAGATAGGTCTAAAACACTGAATCATTCTGCTAAAGTACCCTTCAAAAGACAGGGAGCAGGCTTGCCAAGAACTAACACGCATGCTCTAAGAAATGGTGCTTCTCCAAATATTGCACTTATGTAACTATTACCTAGCAGCTGGTAAAGCACAAAGGCAGACTGATCCAGGAGGGGCCCCTATTAACATAGGAGGTACATGCTTTTTACCTGCCTAGCTCTGCCTGTTTGGTTCCCCACCTCCCACTCTTTAAGAGTCATTTCAGCAACCTAAGAGGCTGCTCAGAGAAACAGTTCAGATAAAAGGTGTTCAGATTTTATGCATCACAGGGAGAGAACGGAACCTTTTCCATATGCAAAGAGAAAGCAAGCAAAATGCAAACCCTTCATTCCAAACCTGCCCAAGCCCAAGTACATTTGACTTCTAAATGAGTATTTGTAGATTTAAGTACAGAATCCAGCAGAACCTCTGCCTTAATTTACCAGTGTATTAGTGTGGAAGAGAAGGGGGAAACATAGGCCCAATTACTCATTTGACTTCTAAATGAGTATTTGTAGATTTAAGTACAGAATCCAGCAGAACCTCTGCCTTAATTTACCAGTGTATTAGTGTGGAAGAGAAGGGGGAAACATAGGGCCCAATTACTTTTTTTTTTTTTTTTTTAATTTTTTTAAGCAGCATTTAAAGCCCTCTGAAACGGAAAGCAGACTCTCATTATCCTGGCACCATACAGAATGAGATAAGCCTTCTGCAGGGAGAACTGTCATCTAAAACACAAGATGAAAGCCTTATTGCATCTTTTCCAGCAGATGGTAAGATGAGGCAGAAAACTGTGTGGCAGGATTGACAACCGAACTCAGGTCTTCCAAGTGCTAGGTAATCACCTTAGCCACAGACAGCCTTCTGAAGAGTCGCTGTCGCTCTTATGAGTGCGGCATTTCACCAGGAACTGAACAAGAAACAAAATGTAAGCAATGTCCATTCACAGGAAATTCACATTTTCAATTTGTAACAAGTAGTCCTCCTTGCCTTTATTGTCTTAATTTTACAAGCTTCACCAAGAAGATTGCTACAGTATTTGCAAAGTGCACTTTGACAGTCCGTTGGTTCCTTCTGGATTCAGTGATTCATTTGTCCCGACTGGAAGATACGCATACATACACCCTCCTGGTTCTGTTTAGTGACTTGTGGTACTTCCCGTGGCAACGCAGCTCTTGAGGGATCTAACAAAGCTCAGAGTTATTATCTACTTTGGCTGTGGAATGCATCACAGGGAAATCTGAATCTCCCACAGGTTTTAGATCAACAAATACCACTCTGGGTAGCCCTATCTTTTAAAGGAAACATCCTGAACCTTGCAGAGGGTTTGTACACACTGACACCAGACAGTATGCCCCAGAGATGGAGCCACAAACAACATAACTGGCAGCCTTTCTACTTTACTAATACAAGGCACGAGCCAGTATAACCTAACTCCCTAGGGAACTATGTGCATAAACACTGGAAAGCCACATCTTCTGGGTGCAGAGCACAGCTTCTTCACTATGCCCAAATGGTGTCCAGAATACATTTTGACTAGCTGCATGCACTGTGAAATGACATGCAGCATCGCTAGGGAATGTTTGATGAACACACTCATCACCCCAAGAAGAAGGCTGAGTTTGAAATTGGGAAGAAATTAGAAATTCTCCCTATTACTAGAGTTGTTAGAGTTGCATCATCCATCTTTCATCAAACTCAATATTTTCCTGTCACGGGAACTTCATAAGCCATCGGGCCTCTGACTACAAAAAGGCATGCACTGGCCCCACTTGCATAGCTGAGACTTCTACCCTCTCCCTGGAGAACAGGCAGAGCACTGGGAACAACCTTTATTGAAAAGGCAGATGCAGCCAGACAGCATAAATCCTGAATAGCTTCTTGAGCCTTCCAAATCCTATTTTTGCAGAAGGATACCCATAGCATCTCTCAAGAGTAAAACTCCACTTTGTCATTCCCTAATTCTGATTTCATCGAGACATACATCCTGCTGTTTGGCAGAGCCAGATAAGAGGAGACCCAATCCTGGTGGTTTTGTAATCTGTTCATTCTTCTATTTCAGCTGTGTTCCTATCTTTACCCATTTTCTGTCAGAGACTCAGAAGACCAGCAGCTCTGTAACTGCAGCAGTTGCCAATGGTTATCGAACCAACCAGAGGCTGATTTCTTAATGAGTGATCCCTGGAGTCTAAAGAGAGAAAAAGAAGCTATTAAAAGGAGACAGCATGGGTGAGAAGGGGGGGGGGCAGGCGGGGATGGGAATTAAACTTTGAAGCATAGACTAGTTGTTTAAATTTGCCCAAAGACATGCCAAGTACCTTATCCACAGGCAAAGGTCTAGCTGTTGCTTTTAAAACCAGTATCCAACAAGCCACCAAAAATCCTTTTAAAAGTCAGTCTATCTGGTGAGGAAATCAGAAATACACATTAAGCAACTATCTGTTTTACAGAATCTTAAGGCGGGATAACAGTTTATGACACCTTGGCAGTATCTCAGTTAACACAGATACTACCTTCTGACCATGTCCTGAGTCACTGTTTTCGAAAGGAAATCTGTCCATAAGAAAACACAGGAACAAAAAGAGGTACTGTCAGATTCTCAAAAACGATAGTTACTTTGCTTTGCCCTGGCAGACACTGATCTCCAGTAGCACTGTGCCTCACCCCTAGAGCCACAGCTTCTTTTGATAACACAGGTTTAATAAAAGTTCAGCTTTTGTATACTGCCTCCACAGAACACTTTTTGGAATGCTATCTGACATCTGCACTTACAGCTTAACGCTCAGGAGAATGAATCATATTAGGAAAGGAGTAGTATCTTTTCAAGAGCTGTTTTTGTTTTGCATTTAGATTTCTATACTTACTATCCGCAGAGGAAAGAATGTTTTAAGATTTCATGAGCTAACAGATGTGCATGTCTCTTGTTTTTATTTATTTTACCTGGCTGCTGTAAGTAAAAAGAAAATATTTTAAAGAACAAGAATATATGAATGTGAGAAATCAGCAGTCTTGACAAAGAAAAGTCAAGGTAGTTCTATGACTACTTAAAATAAGTTTTTAAGAGCTAATGCAATTTTTAAGAGCCAGGTTTCCATGAGCAGCTAGAGAGAGTTGGTAACATTTAGTACTGTGCCTTTGCGTAAAAGTCTCGATTACTTGCCAGCAGTGCAGTTGATTTCACAAGCATCTACAACTTACACCCAAATGCCTAAGATTTAAAGAACAAAATAAAATTGTTAAGATGGAAATATTTGAGGCAAACTCTTAGAATAAGTACTGAAAATCAGAAACACATTTATTCAACACATGCAGCACTGGACACGTCTGTCTCACCCATCCTTTTTTAGATGCATGGGGGACTGCTAAGTTGAGGACAATGTGACATCCAGTGCCCTGTGAGGACAAAACAGCAGAGAGGTATTGACTGGAGCGAATGAGAGGAGACTTTCCAGGAAGGAGAAGGAGAAAAGACAGTCAACTAAACTACCAACTCAAAGAAAGTTTAAACAGACTCCTAACCCTGGAGGATGAAACCTTCCATTTATCCAACACGCAAGTACAGACAATACGCTTCAATCCTTGAATCCCCAGAGGAACCAAACAGACATGTTTTCAGAGACAGATTCAACCTTTGCCTGTCTGTTGAGGCTATCAACAGTGGGGCAAAGGATGGTGGTGATCTGTCTACTACAAAATTCCCAGGCGTTGGAAGTTGAACCAACTGCTCAAACAATCCAACATGCACAGCATTATTTTCCAACCTAGAAGCCCACCCAAAAGCCACCATCACTTAACCTTACCAGATCCCTAAGGTCATGAAAGTTCACAAGAATGTCCCATTTGTGTACAGAGTTATAAAGCCATTTCCTGGTTTGTATGACATTACTCCAAAGAAATCAAACATCTAGAGCTCTAGTTATGATATTCAATCTGCTGCTGAGAGTTCACAGTGCCCCAGTTATTAACTAACGTACTGTAAAGCTTCTTGTCAGCTTGGAATCCAGAGACAAATCACCACTGCTATTGCTCCTAGAAGCCCTCAGGATAAAAGGAGAAAGGAACAATAAGACCCAAGAGTTTCTAGGACTATAAAAAAGAAGGCAAGTCTTATTTTGCTTAATGTGAAGCAACGCATTTTATTGGAATGACAGTGACAGACTCAAGGTTGTCAAAACCAATTGCATCCAGAAGCAATCACTGGAAGCAACCTTTAGTCAGTTTGCCAGGCTTGGCTAGATAACTATGTCATGAATTTGTTCTTGTATCCAGTATATCCCAGGCCACGGTCCCAGACCTTGGGCACATCGAGTGATTATAATTTCTACTCACTCATTTTCTATTACTTTCACTTTTATTTCATGTAAAGAAAAAAGCAAGCTTCTTCCTCGAAAAGGATAGATCTGTTACACCCTAATGGATTTCTCCCCTTTCTGACATTTTGTTATTTTGTGTGTGAGGAGGGGATGTATTTCAGTTTAGTACATCAATATTTAGCCAGTTTGCAAAACTTTTAATATTCCAAAGAGATGACTGGGGTATTATCCAGAACTAGTACAATATAGTAATCCTACCCTTGCTCCTAAATACGTTAGCCTGTACTTTGGTCCTGATTCTCTAGACTGCCCTCACCCATGAAAAGCTTTACTGGTGCTCAATAGTTATCAATGGAAACAATAGCACAATGGAACTTCTTTACCCACTAGATGAAAAAACTAGAGTATTTACTCCAGCTGCTTTATTTACATGCTCACACCTACCACATCTGTGTCACCATGATAATTACGACAGTCTGAAAAAGATTTTAGTAAATAGGAGCCAATTTGCTAAGTGTAGGAAGAGGTTCTACCTAACGCTTCCCTTTCTTTGTGGCTGTGAGGAGGAGGAATGCAAGCAAAGTACAACAGAACAGCTGAACCTGCACAGCGCACAATTTGATAGCTCTGAGAGTGTCTGATTCACAGAGCCCAATAGAGACACTGGCCTTACTCTCTTCCTTTCTCTTTGTGTGTGTAAGATATACGCACTGCTAAGGCCTCTACAGAAAGAATGAGCTACAGAACTTCATGGACCCAGATAGCAACTACTGTCATTCTAGCAGAAGGGTTTACATCACATAATCCAAATAGAAAAAACATAGCTGGAAGGACTGCTACATTTCTAAGTGCTAGTGCTCACGGAGCATGCTCTGGCCACCTCAGAAGTGATTCTTCTGAAGAAAGCTCATGTTATACCACTAGGATAACAAGAATATTCGTCCCTTTTTTCCCCTCCGAAGGGGAGATCATTTGCATGCATACAAAATATGCAAAGGTGGGGACCAAACCTCTCTCTTTTTGAAAAGTTTTACTTCAAGCCCGTTATTTACTGTACCATGATCCTCTCATTCAAAAAAAAACCCCACAACCAAAAGAAACCGCCCCAAAAAACAAAAAAGGAACAGCTGCAAATAAATGCCTTCTAGACTATTAGACATGAAAAAAATAAAAGTCACCTAGGAAAACTCTCCAGCAATTAAAATGTAAGACTAGAAACCACAAGATGAGACTTCCATTCACAATTCTGCCAACAATCTACTGGTAAACTTGGGGAAAATCCCTTCCATCCACCAACCTCCCATGCTGCCTGTCCTTATGCTTGTTCTTTTTGCTTAGCTGCAATGGAAGTTCTTCAGAGTAAGGACTGTTTTCTTACTAGAAGCTTACACTATGCCTCACGACACACGATGCCCATTTCACAGAGGATCCCTCACTGTACAAACAACAATAAGTAACCATGCTGTATCTGTCTCTGCCTCCTTTTTACAAATGTAAAGAGCAAGTGCAATTCATGCAGCAACTCACAGGACAAGGCCAAGACAGACCAGCCAAAGATGTCCCCACAAAAAGAACCTGTCAAGGAGATGCCTCCAAAAGCCCAGCCACTACCCTTCAACACCCATGAGCCTCTCCTGTCAGGAATGAAAATCCCAGTTCTTTTTGCACTGCCTGGTTTTAGTCACACAAACTAAAGTCAACTTGGCACTAAAAATGCAAAGCTGCCCTGCAGCAAAGGATAATTCACAGTAGCATTATCTTCAAGTCATTGGCTTACTGTTAATTTGGTCTGAACGGGAGGGTGGGGGGAGTGTTAGCAAAGACAAAAATAAGCAGATGACAAATTTGCTTATTAACCACACTGAATAAGAGATGTATTAAAAAAACGTAAGGAGGGAGGGGGGATGAAAAGCAGGATGTGAAAGAAGCAGGAGCTGGAACAGCATGGCTAATGTCAACCATGAAATGCAACCCCTGCTGGGACAATTTGAAAGACACAAGAGGCAGGCTTTTTAATATTAACTATTTGATCACTTTACTTCAGATGCATCTATCTAATATCACACGAGGAACAGGATTTCCATCTACCCTATAGGTAATTCTTGCAAGCTAGAGACCTGAAACAGCACTGAGAACAACAAATAGATTCACTCTGCATTGAAAACTTTCATTATCTTCACTCAAAGTTGATCAGGACACACTGTGCAAGAGTCACCACAAAACAAGTAAAACACCAAAGAGCTCTTAACAGCACTCCAGTTGCATGTTCGCACAGGCTCCAGGGCCATTACTTAGTTCACCTTTATTCCAAATACTCAAAGCCCTTTGGAAGGCATCTTCTGTACCATTTCAGGATTAGCTTCTAGTACCACTGAAGCCAGTGAGGATTTTTGCATAGACTGAAATAAGGAACTTGTCAAGTATGTCTACAAGCATTGCGCTTGCTCACAGCAACCTCTAATGACTAAGTATTCCCACGTTTCCCCATGACATCAGAAATCCAGCCTCTCCCTTGAATTCAACAGTTTAACTAGCACCTCTAGTTAGAAACAACATGGTTGGTCCAGAGATTCCTAAATATTCATGTTTTCTGCAGCACTCATGTCTTGCCATCACTTGCTACCACTGTGCAGCTTTCTTCCTCAGTAAGAGCAAAATATAGTGTCAGATACTTCTTTGCATATTCTTTTTCAAATAAAGAAAAAGTTTGTCATGCATCCTTACTCCCTCCTCATCTCTGTACCAGGCAAGTCTCTGGGCTGTTAGTTTTGTTCCACTTACTGTACCTTTTTCAATTTGTGTCTATAACTAAAATAGGTCATAAATTACAACATATAATATATATATAATATAAATAAACATATTTAAAAAGCAGCCTGAAAAATTCTTGCAAACCCACTCTTTTAGTAGTTACATTCTTTCTGCAATGGCAAATTATTTTTATTTATTTATATAATTTTAAGAATTCAACCACAATAGTAAATTCAATGGAAAACAGTACACGGGTACAAATGGAACAATCGCTGAAGCTGGTCATTGCAAAGAACTTCCACTACAATGACTGCCAAAAAGCAACAGGCAGAGAGGGGAGAAAGAGCCTCTCTGCAACTCAGCAAAACAAAAGGAAAGAGAAATCTGGTAAGATACCATGCACTTGCACTGGTATACTTCTGTAAGTGCAAACTCTCTGCGTTTATGCCAGTCTGCAGCAAGCTAGAGTTTTACTCTGATTTAGAAGTTTTTACAAATCAGAACTGAAACCCAAAAATAAAAGCCCCTATTTACAAGTTTCCTAGGCATGTAATTTTAACATGTTTACAGCCTCCTCCAAAGGCGCAACTCAGATACATCAGTT
The DNA here is from genome assembly GCF_000699145.1 of Aptenodytes forsteri. Taxonomy (NCBI): domain Eukaryota; kingdom Metazoa; phylum Chordata; class Aves; order Sphenisciformes; family Spheniscidae; genus Aptenodytes; species Aptenodytes forsteri. The sequence goes on along the minus strand of NW_008794753.1, from coordinate 3,318,908 downwards.
AAGCTAGGCACAAGTTTAACTGGTTGTAATATCAGGGACTAGATCACATACTCAAGGTCAAATACAGAGTAGCTGGAAGAGGGAAAATTGAACTCAGACCTCAAATCCCAAACCAGTGCCTCAACCCACATAGTAATTTTTCTCTTCACATTCCAGAGGGAAGGCAGAGAGAAGTCATTTAAGTATCACAGGTTTCAGATAAGATTTAACTAACAAAACTCTTATTTTGAGACAATTTTCAAATCTATCTGTTCCTCTTAAACTTTGTGTGATGAATGTTTGGTTTTAACAGCCTAACAGTTGTTAAAACACAAGCGCTTGTCCCAGCTCCCTATACTAAGACAGCTGTTAACAAACAGTATTTGCACACTTACTTACTAAGGATTTTCCAAATGCATCTACTTCTACACCTCAGAACTCAGAAATGCAAAGGCAAGTTAAAAATAAATATATAAATCACAATCTGGAGGCTCCCTTTTAGGGCTGCTCCGCACCAATTGCTGAACGATCTCTATAGGACACTTCTCCTTCCAAAACCAGAGATATCTTAAAAATAGAATTATGCAAACCTAGCAGCTTTCCAGAGCACTGGATGGACTCCGTACCTTAGCCATTACAACTGAGACTGCAAGTTGCTGTGAAAATGCCATCCTTAAAAGACTTGAGGGGCCTCAGTATCTACCTCCCATATCACAGCCATTTCAAGTCAGCCATCAGTCACATTCCAGTTAGTAACTGGCTGATTCACCTTCAGCATCAGTCACGCTCTGCCTGCAGCAGACACATGCACAGCCCCCATCCAAATCAGAAATTCTCATACTGATTAGGCATGGTCTTCACCGATGATATTATTGTCAAACAAAGCCAAGAATGTCGATCCTCACTTCACCCACTTGATAAAAAAGAGCCAGAGTACTTTTCAAAAAGGAGATGCTATCTTCTTCAGAAATGATGAAACAGGTAAAAGTAAACCCAATAGCCAAATGATCCATAGCAAGTCAACGGCATAAGGTGAAGGGGTTCTCTTATGATCCTCAAGTGTTTCACTCCAGTAACTGAGTGGAGTATATCATGTTTTGTATGCTTTGAATATCCTCCCAAATGATTTTCATACTTTTTCTTACCAAGGCCACTGAAATAACCAAAAATTATTGTTATTCTCTCAGTTACTTACATTTCACATGGAAATAAGCCACAACAGAATCATGGGGCAAATATTTAGGTCGTTCCTTCCTCAAGCACTGTGAATTCTTCTGTATTTGCTCAGCAGCTTGTCTCAACTGATTAAACTCTACAGCAGAAATTGGAGGACAAGCCTCCAGTAGGCTTCTCTGAAAACCGGGACCCCAAAGCAGCATCAGCAAAATCACCAGTGACATCCTCCTCCTTCCCCAACACGCTCATTAAATCATGAGTTGGTGCTTAATTAATTTAGAAAATGGCATTCTAGTGGCAGGTCAATCCAAATGTCCTTTGCTAAAAGGCAAGCAGTAATCAGATGGAAAAAGCAGAGCCTATACATCAAAGCTTTTCCTGCACGTACGATGTACACTTAAAATCTTCTCTTAGCTCTGCTGCTGAAACAGAGTTGAAGGCTAACAGAAGTTCCAGAGAACTGTAAGCCCATACCATATCCCCACTGCTCACTATCTCAACAGTGATATTCATTGTGGAAGAACTCACCCATCCACATCAGTGGAGCTGACACGAGAAAGCTGGCTCAAGCACACACATATTTTTTCCTTAAGTCAGCACAACAGGAAGACTGTACTTCTGAAGCAGCGTTTTCAGGACCCAGATCACTGATCTTTATTGATTCTAAAACTCAGCTCCAAAGAGCCAGCCGCGTTGAACTAGCCATGACCAATCATTCTTCCCTTAAATACATACATTCTCAGCATTCGTCCTCTCTCACCAGGCGTTTTCTTCTTGCAAAGAAAAGCTTCCAAATCTACAGTCACTTATATTATATGTATTTATACCCAAACTCTAGGGTCTTAGAGCTTGGAGCATCTCAAACTGTTTTCAGGAGTAGTGGCAATCCCACAAAAGGGAACCTATGGAAGCAATTCCATCTAAACAGCTTTTGGTATCCAACAAAATCTGGATAAATATATTGGTCAGAAGAGTCTGCCCCAAAGCCCATCAGAATTAACCATTAACTATTTCTAGGTATCATTAAGGGGTTTGAATCAGGCCCCTATTGGGAACTATGAGCAAGACAAATAGTAATGAACACCTGTGTAAGCACATTACTACATATGAATGGATTTGCTTCTGAGATTTAATTTAAATAATAAGCACTCAAGCGTTTGACTAAATTAGAGTTTAAAAGCTCTTTGTGTCACCAGTTTCCAGGCGCTATATGAACTGATGCTTGGATACCACAGCAACAGGGCCTTAGGAACAGCCCCCGCTCCCATCCCCTACTTGGCCACAGAGACATTTACTCGGAGTTCCATGAAGACCACCACCTGGCTCCAAAACACACAAGTATTTCTGTTATTGTCAAAAGAGAAACAACATACGAAGCAGTAGCAGCAAAATGAACAGATTCCTGAAGTGCCAGATACCCTTGAAAGAAATCCCCAAGATGACAAACCAGCCCACCTCCGTGATCTCTGCTTAAAACCTTCATCCATGAATGCACTAATCACACATCTGATCAGTGAGTGGAAGTACATCAGTTCCCACCCTCTTTTTCTCCACACAGCATAATGATAATGCATAATGATTTTCTCATATTTATGGCCCAGGCAGCAGAGACAAGATCAAGGTTCTGGACGCTGGATGTTAAGTGCTTTTAGAACTAAGGCACATATCTCCCATTATTCACTCCTATACCATCAATATCTCTTCTTATATCGTTAACTGTGCTGCTGTTTCCCACTCACACACACTTCTGGGTTTTTTGTGTTTAGCTGTTGGGTTTTTTTAAGTTGCTACACACTGGAAAATTTTCCACATACACAGCACAGTATTAAGTAAAGATTCTCCCATTTCTGTCACAGCTTTTAAAGTTTCATCAAATTCAGAGCTTTGAGGAGTTTTCAATTTTTGAAAAAGGAAGGAGTATACATCTCCCTGGACCCTCCTTCCAGAACTGCAGAGGACAGAGGGACGGCTTCTTAATCATCTACCTACCATGACAGATTTCACCAGAGAAATGCATTCCGATGAGAGAGAGAGAGAGAAGAGGAAAGATGGAGTGTATTAACACATGAAGACAAAAAGATGCACATCAACAAAGAACGGGATGAGACAGGAAATGACACAGACTGGTTTTGGCACTTTATAGACAGCTTGCAGAAGGTTTTCAATCAGGCCACAGCAGCTGAAATTAGGTACAAGCCACTAGGTACAGTACATGGTCCTCCTCCCCCAGATGTCCTGAGGTGCCTGTAGATTTTACAATTTCTATAAAAATACTGAAAGGAATTAATTTACACTGGGAAGGCAGAGTTGTAAAAGACTGGAAATTCTCTATTTTTCAGCTCAGATGGGAGTGTATTTTCACTATATTATGTTCTCATACAAACACACATGTAGAGGACAAAGCAATCAGACCAAAACATCCTGCAAAAATAAAGATGGTTACAGATATCCTTTTCTTCCCTGGAGGAACAAAGATGAATAAAAAATGGCTTATGCATTTTCATAAGACACTGTATTTCTGCTAGAAAAGACAGTTACCCATCCACAAACTGATGCAAGTTTCGGTCCAAGTGGTACCTTTCACCTCGAGGTTATTATCATGTTTGGGAAAACAAGCAAAATTTAACATCTAAAGGGATCTTCTCAGAAGATAGCTCTCAGATTTGCAGGTTATCTGGAGAGCCGACATAACCTCTTCATTTTTTCCTCCAGAAGAGGATCATCTATCCGCCAATTTTTGCAGGGTGTGTAAGGAGAGGAATTTTCTTTTTTGTATATTCTCAAAGTAAAAGAGTCAGAAAACAATGGGAGCTGCCATGAACTCAGAGGGGAAAAACAAAAATCAGATGTTACTACCAACAGATGCTGCTTCCTTGAGAATACCTCTTATGAATTTGCCTTTTTTAACACATTGATTTTTAGGCCAACTAAAATCATAATGAGAAAATATCTTCCAAAATACTTTAACTGGCTATTGATGGACTACTTCTAACACATGTAGAAGATTTCAGCATGTTTGAAGCTAACCCAAGGTAAGTTTCTGCATCATAGCATTGTAGCATGCAGCAGTAAAGGCTTACACTTATAATCATGCTAACATAGGGGTGATTCTTTTTCAGTTCTGTTTCTTCCCTTTCAGGGAAAGGACCATACCACAACAATTCCAGAGAGTGCTTACCTGGTGCCACTTCAAGTCAGTCTCCACAAGATTACTTTGGACAATACAGGTATATGCTTAGAGAACTGAAGACCAAGACAGACCGAGTGTCATTCGATTGAGAAAGGACATTTTTACAACTTTCATATATTTTATTGTCAGCAACATGCTCTTAAACAGACATTTTGATTCTATTACTATTAGGCTTCCAGCTGCAATACTAGCTTTGTGAGCTAAACTAACAATGCAAACCAATTTAAAAGCAACATTGCCTACATTCACTGCTAAATCTTTGAACAGAAGAAAAATAAGGCAAAAAAACCTGTCTTGGAACTCGTGGATAAGCAAGGCAAGACTGCTTTTCTGAACACTAATGGTGAGATTTTCAGGAATGTTTTTCCTCTAACTTCATTGGAAGTAGAGTTAGACCTACCCTAAATGATTATGAAAAAACAACACATGTTGCTGGGACAAGAAAAACAGATGAGTTTAATCATCTGTCCAGATTCAGCACCCCAACCAAGTGAATAAAAGCAAGCACAGATTAAACAAACAGTAAAACTGGTATTAGAGATGGTCAGGAATGCTTTACTCCCCCTTTTAATTTTCCCAATTCACCTACTCAGTGTATCTTGTCTGAAAACAGTCAGTTCTTTGGAACTGGGGTTGCATATAGTACATCTTGCAAAATTCTTAACAAATAGCTGCACTTAAACTGAATTTACATGTGTTTTTCTCATTAGCTACATGTAGAGGGATTTCAAAATACTTGCTACTGAAGGCCACAGTACTCTGACATTTACTCAAGACTACCAGAGAAGAGGATTCATTTGCAGATCGCACAAGCGTCCCTTGCAGGGCTATCTTAATTACTGCCATGTAGTAACACAATTAGAGCATATAAAGTAGACATTTAGCAAAAGATAAGGCACCTGTTTTCTTTATAAATAACATAGCCAAAGAAAAGATACAATCCTGGATATCGTAAGTAATTAGCCATTAAACTGCATCAGAAAAGATATCTGCTCAGTACAATGTAGTAGTTGACAGACTTCAGCTTCAGTAAACTACAGGGAAATCCTTATGCAAAAAGAATGCAAACAACGGAGTAAATAAAGAGTAACCATGAGGCACGAGCAAGCTTTTTAAAAAAATAACTATAGGACCAAGTAACATTAATCTGTCTCAGTTCAGTGCCACGTCCATTTTTATCACAGGCCATTCACCTCATCTCCATTATTCAGTACAGTCAAGCTATCCAAAACATTCAAACAAAGGATCAGCAACAGCACAGCTTGCTCCTTATACAACAGGCTGAGTTCTGTCACTACAAGGGCAAAGCTAGATTTCAAGGAACAAAGGATAAATTAAGTCTATCTGTAGCAGCCAGTCACTGAAAGACACTGCCACTTTTTTGAGCCTTCTTCTCAAGTTCTCTTTGGGTGTTTCAGCACGTAGTGTTCAGCGCTGCTTCAGTTAGCGTAGATGTCAAAGCAAAAGAAACACTCAGAACTTACTCACTCACCTCAGGATTATCTGGTGGACACAGGAAGGACAAAGGCTGACTTTAACTCCAGTACTCGCAAAATAGATGGTCTAGTCACACAGAAATACCGAGCCATCCTCCTTTTCCCACATAGACTGAAAATAGGAGTAAAACTCTTCTAGATACGGCCTTTACTCAGTAAGTTTAATACTTGTCACTTCGCTTCCTCTCACTTAATCTCTTTCCAAATAAAATCCAGAAATCTCAGCATTTTAAGGAACCAAAAAGCTAGACAGAATAAACTGCAATAATGCATACATAAAGAGTTGTATTGTAAAGAGTCAGCATCATTAATTGGAACAAGCAGCTGATTCTATTGGATTTTCCCTCCCATAATGTGAGGCACATTAAGAAAGGGGATCAGGGTTTAATGGCTTTAAGATACTTGATCTCAACTGACTTTATATAGGACTGGACTCCAACACTGCTGAAAGTTTCAGGGATAATGCTGCTCCTTTTCAGCTTACTATAAACACAGAAAAAAAAAATCCGCCTCTGTGTTGTAGAAGTTTTAAATAAATTTAAAATAAAAAAGGCTTGCCACTTTGCAAACACCAGCTGATATCCCTAAGCTATTTAACACAAAAGGAGGTGGAATAGAAACTTCAACCTTCCCTATTTCAAAGAGGCTGTAAACACAGCTCACTGCTGTAATTGCAAGTAATCATCCTACACATTTACCCTGGAAATGTTAAAATTGGACCAAGCAGCAATAAAGACAGTGGACTAGCTATTCAATCAACAGAAACATTAACAAACCAGGCTCTTGCAAAGAAATTCTAATAGCAAATCAGATCCCTACCAGTCACAAGGCGTTCAAGATTGCAATGGGGAGACTATAATACACTGCATGTTACTTGAGGTCTAATATATTCTCAAGGCAAATATCAGCTGCATAAAGACACTGATGGATACCCTTTCTCCATGTCTATTTACAAGGAAATGACAGTAACACAGAAAAGAGAGTGAGAATTAGCCAGAACTTAACAAGCAGCAATAAAGACAGTGGACTAGCTATTCAATCAACAGAAACAACCGGGCACCGGGCTCTTGCAAAGAAATTCTAATAGCAAAACAGATCCCTACCAGTCGTTCAAGATTGCAATGGGGAGACTATAATACACTGCATGTTACTTGAGGTCTAATATATTCTAAGGCAAATAAATGACAGTAACACAGAAAAGAGAGTGAGAATTAGCCAGAACTTAAGGGGGGGGGGGAGGAATCACCATTTAAAAGAATTTCACATAGAGATGAAGGCAGAAAATCTACTGTTGATCATATCAAGCAGAACAACATATCTAATCAGCCAAAAATACAGGAAACCCAACTGTTTTGGGAAAAAAGAGAGAAAGGACGTAACTTTAATTATCAAGACATCCAAATTGAAACATGCCATGATTCCTAAAGAAGATAAAGACCAGAAGAACAGGGAGAGAATTCTAGCAGTGACGCCATATACAGAAAAATCACTATCTGTGTTTCATAAACACCACCTTGTCAACCTTTCCACCTAACACTGTGGCACAACAGTTGAAGTAAATGGTTGGTGCTCCTGAACAGTTCTCTGAAAGTACTAATCAGAATGATAACTGACCAGGTTGCACATAGTCATGGTAACACCTATCAGGCTGCATTTAAAGTGGAATCTGAAATGCAAGCATGAAAAAAGCTATTTTTGAAAATACCAGACTCATGCTTGAAGGTAACCAGAATCCAAGTGAAGGGAGCCTGCTGTACTAAACTCAAAATATATCATGGAAATCTTTACAGGCTTTAATACTGTATGTAAATTAATTCATTAATTCAAAATTTTAATCTATTCCATTGCTATTTATGGTTGGTTTCAAAGCGCTGAATGTGGATCTCCTCCTGGTACATCTCGATCTCCTCCAGGTTGCCTGTTCACTCTCCTGTAGCAGGCTAGAATGGTAATAATCTTTGAAAAATTATTATTCAATAAATCCCATTTAATTCAACCTACTTCACAGGCAAATTTTAATTAGATATACAGCAAGCCCATAAGTTGCTGAACTGGAATCCTATAGAGATGGTTAATGTTTCCAACAGCTGTATAGTCTGTGTGTGTATTTTTAAGCCAAAACAAGTCTACCTGAGCACTGAAAAAAAGAAAAACGAAACTGTGCATACACTATGTGGAGGTGTTCATAAAACGAACAGTAGTAAACTTGTTTTTCTAACTTGTCCCACTGCAGATCACTAGCCACAGGAAGCAGACCAAACCTGATGTATCCCTTCAGCATGTTTTCATAGCATTAGCTTTTAATAAATATAACATACTCCACCCTCAGAGCAGAGCAGTCCCCAGGTTCCAGCAGAAAAAGTGGTTGTTTTAAATATTTAGATTACATTACAGTTGGGACATTAAAATAAGCAGTGACTTGTACTGTAGACAGCTATCAGATCAGCTTGGCAAAATATGTGTAAGCTAACCTAGTGTGGTTACAAATTATGAGCTTTGAGGTCTATTAGGCTGGTGTTCTTACACATGTTTTTATTATTTGTACTACAATAGTGCTTTCTGATGTCAGCAAACAGAAAAGCATCGCAGTGCTAGATGCTGTGTAAACATAAGTAGCAAGATGCAGTCTCCAGAAAGTACATAAATTTCAGCAGAGAAAATGGGGAAAAAACTAGGAGAAATCAAGGCTATTCTCATTAGGCAAGTAGCTAACACAGGCCTCAATTCAGCACTACACTTCAGCGTGTCCAAGTACTTCGCTGGGTCCAAGCCTAAATCTGTGGCTGAAAACAATTTTTTTCTATTTCCTAAGTCTCGGTTCAGTGCTTTAACTATGCAACTATCCATTTTCTTCCACTAGGTAACAGTACTCCAACTTTCTGCAGGTATTAATGAAATCTCCCTTCCAGTCTTAAGAATTCTCCTTCCTCCCAAAGGCCTCTAGTGGTTGCTGTTGATCCAGATACCCAGGCCTAGCACCTGCTCTTAGTAATCCCTATTTTCAGAATGTTATTCCAGATTCATTTGATTGACTCAAGCTGAAACTTGGCCTTCACTTTTGAGCTCCTCCACCAACAGGAGACCAAGACTTGTGCAACGTTTACAGCATTAAGTGTGCAACAGACTGTGCTGAGTGGAATGAAAGCTGGAAAGAACCATGACCAACCCACCGAATTGTAATCAGAGTCACCACTCAGTTTTATTAGCTGTCTCAAAGAACTAATAAAAATCCAAGCATCTTCTCAACTCAATCCATTTAACCACCTGTGGTTTTTTTGAGGAAAGCCTTCATTAAAAAACATTCCCCTAGTACTGCGCTCACTGCGAGTTACACATTCGAACCAGTATTGTTCACGTGACAGAATAGGTCAGCTGGAAACTGGCTCAAAACTCAGTGCATTTCAGAGAAAGACTCTTAGTGACTTCACCAGGCTTTGGATCAGTCCCAAGCAGAGCTCCAATGCTGCCACTTCCCCTGCTATAGCCTCCCAAAGCAAAGCTGGCAGCAGCAGAAGGGGAGGGTCATGAATCTCAGCCATGGGCTGTTAACATGCCTTGCATTCATTTTCTTGGTCAGCGATGCTTGTTTACATCACAGGGAACAGCTGTCCCAGCGTGACCTGAAGACAACTTTGACTATTATGCAATCACTCCTTTCTAGCCTATAGACTGGCAAACCTGGCCAAAAAGGTTACAGGATAAAAAATATCTTTAAGAGAAACCCATTTGTTGCTCCATCTGTTCAACCACACAAAATATCCAAAAGATATTTTCAGTAAACATGCCATAGGCGTTTGCAAGGTCTATATGGTAAATTATGTGACTGTATTACCAGTTGAAGCCCCAATCCTTTTTAACCTTGTATCCCAGTAAACTGCTGTCTTTTTTTCAGATCTCTGAATATCTACTAACTGATGAGGCAGCCTGAGATAACGGAGAAAATACAGAGGGTTAACACTGAGAGGACACAAATCTTCAGAAAACCTGCTTTCATTAGTTCTACCCTCATGGAACTACTTCCTTACTCATTCGCCCCTCCTAAAAACACCCTGTTCCCTCAATAACATTGAGGGTAAAAGAGACGGAACAGGGAGGAGACCGAGATGCACGTGGGAAAACAAGCACATGGTTGCTTTGTAAAGATAGCCTTGAAATATAAGCAAGATTAAAAGTTATATGGCACACCTCTTCTTATCTGCTCATCTACCTGCCCATCATTCAGGTCAGTAACATGGACATTGTCTTGAATTCTGACTGCTCTCTAGACCCTCACATCCAGCCTACATTTAGGTCTTGCAGACTGTGTAGTATTTCTGAAACTTTCCATTTATACAGCTAAAATACTTGCCAGAGCTTTGATCATAGTAGTTACCTCAACATCCCCTTGCCTAGTTCTGATCCATACAGACTCATTCGGTGGGTATCAATCCTTGTCACAGAGCTGCAAAGATCATTTTCCTAAACTGTTATTTTTAGCATATGCCCCCGCTGCACATTAGTCTACCAGCTCCACATTTTCTAATGCAAATATGAATCACTTGCCTTCATTTTATTCTGTTTCAAAAAAGACAAACTCCTACCTGTAACTGACCTATATCAGCCTCTGTCACTTGCTTGTTCAGTTTTCAAACAAGTATGGAGGTAGGCATCCTTTCATGTTGCTCTTTAGTCTTGAGAGGATCTCCTTAAAAACACCAGCAAAAATACCTCATTAAAATCTTTGTTGCAATAACTACCAAAAAATAAAAAACCCAACCCAAAACTATGCTCTTACTGCTACATAGCACAGCAGAGTCCACCTGACAGGCAGAATCCTACCTGCAAGGGACTTTTGTCCAGTATGCTGCCTTATCCCTGAATAAGCACAGAAACAGTTTTCCAAGAACAGGACTCGGCCCAAAAACTTTCTCTCGAGTTTGGCTAGCTCAGAGTCTAGAACTCTGTGACACCTGGTTGACGGAGAACAGGCAGAAATAAGGCTTCCACGTTTTTGTCCCACATTCCTTTGCTTGCTGGATTTTTGCAACAGCTTTCATAGTTACATTCAATGAGCACAGAATTCTGCAAATATAACACACAAATCAACTTCCTGTTCTTTAAATTATATATGGCCAGTGTCCAAATGGCACTTTAAGCATCAATTGTCTAAGCCTCATTGATAAATAGGCAACTCCTACTTTCATTTGTCCCCAAGAAAAATATTTTGAGGGTGGGTTTTTTAGTATCTTGCCTCTAAAAGCTTTCCCAATTATGAAATTATTCTGCTTCTCCATAGCTAGACATTTGTTAATTAGGACTCCTTCTCAGTTAGGACTCCTCTTAGGGCAAGGGTGAAAACGGAGATGGCACATTGCGTCCATGAGAAGAGACACAAAACAGTGCTTCTCATGTTCCTCTTCTATCAAAAAGTACCCCGTTCAGCTCATAATCCCAATCCCAAACCTGGTTCCTACTGCTTTAAATCACAACTGCTTGCTAGTTTTCAACACACCAAGTACCAAGAAAATCAATTTCTGCACAAGAAACAGCTGCACCAGAAAGTGCAGTTTAAAAGAAGTTCTTTTGCTGATACCAAAGGAATGCCTAAAAAGCCACTCCTCAAAGTACTCCCTAAAGAAGAATGAGGACTTGAACCTCACCCAGAAGGACGGCAGAACAGACATACTTTGGTATTCGATGGATAAAGATTGCAGAGCCTAACATTGGCTTGCTCTTCCTATCCTGCAGTACTGAAAGACACCATCAGCGGTTCCTGCCCCAGTGACGTTGACTGAAGAGAGCAAAGGAAGCCAGAACAACACAGGAGAGGGTATATTTATCAGTATGAGCTTTTGTACAGAGCACGTATTGAAGATGGTACAGTTCTTCCTCTAAATCTCTCCTGCTATAATCATGTCACAGCATAGCATCCTATACTGACCAGAGATGAAACAGTAGCATGGAGTCTCAAAGTAGGTTATTGTATAGCAAAATTAAAACACATAACTTATGGGAATGCCTGGATCATATACATACGTAATTTTGTATTTTTGGAAGTTAGTGATAGTGTTTTACAAGAAAAACTCTGGAAATACCAAACATTTAAGAGCAGACAGATAGGAATTCCTCTTATAGGATCTGTCACACAGATTCATTATGAATCATTTGAAGACAACACAGTTTATGCAGCTGTCAGGTTTCAGTTATGAGAGCCCAGGCATCACAAACTATAGCTTTATTTTTAGAGGTATTCATTATTTGTCATTTTTCAATCATCAAAGAATCAAGAAAATTGCATCATACATTATTGCAAGGATGTGTGTGGCTGTAACCTTAGAATCAACAGTTTCAGTGATCGGAATTGACCTCTGAGCTCTTCCCCTTAGAAGAAAGAATCAGTCGCTGTAAGCAACTAAGCAAGCTGATGACACAGGTCCTTGTCTATAAAACACATATCACAAGTATCACCTTTTCTAAATTTCGTTGCTGGTGGATATTACCACATTAACGAGTCTGATCCTGTAATGTCCCTGCTTAATTTCCCACCGACTAGAATAAAAATAGAAGCTAGAAAGCACTTCCAAGGGTTGAGTCTTAAAGTCAGAACACAGTTAGACATCCTGCATCTTAAAAACAAAATCATATCTACAGATGGAGTCAGTAGGAAAGCCTGGGCTTTCAGAATAAAGACAGGTCCATCCCATCAAGAGTTAGTGCAGAAGTCACCCTTGAGAATGAAAAGGCACAGGGAAAAGTGTTCTTACGTCTAAGTAAGGCTACCAGGAAAATCAAGATGAAGGTTCCACATTGTATCTATTTTCCACAGCTGTACTGATAGTGTAACTTTAAGACTGAAAGGCAGAGTAGTACATTAAACTGTAAACGAAGTTCAGAAGGAAATACGCCACTCCTGCACCTTTCTTCCCCCGCGCCTTCTGAGAAGCAAAGCTAAAAGCAGGCTGGTAACTCAGCACAGGTACACAAAACACATAACTGCTCAATTTCATAACACAGCTTGATATGGCTCCACGTTCCCAACCCAACTCCATTCCAATCCTTAGCAACTCTATCTTTCACAGTTGGAAACAATTCAACACATCCACAGTTTCTGAACACAATTATTTATTACATTATTTCAGGATCCAGGAAAGGCTGTGCCTTAATTACAACAACATGTGCAGTATTGCGAAGTCAGTTCCCAATCACTGGCTTCTCAAGGAGGCTCCACTTCTCCAGGAAAACATTTGCTTTCCTAACACAGAAGTACTTTCACTCCATGTTGGGATTTACAAACCACCCTGCCAAGCGGCAGTCACCATGCCAAATCATAGCCCTGCACAGCCATTGAGCAGCAATGTGAAGAACAGAAGACTAGAACTGTAGAACACTACGTTTAAAACCGAAATGTTACTGTAGTTTAAGCCTAAGTACCACTTACAGAACACACAGAAAAGAATTTCTTTGGAGGACATTTTCAGGCACATAAGGTAGAAATTAGATACACAATTTTGTTATGGTTAGTGGCAACTGCATCTATAATTACCTATTCGCAGCAACAATTAAAAAAAGTCAGTCTGAAGACAAAATGATGAAAAAAAGCCCATATTTACTATTAACACTTGCTAAGACAGCCAAGAATCATGTATGTTTTCTTCTAATTCCCTATTTTTCACAAGTATTTAGGATTCAGAGAGGAACAAAAATTTGGTTGACAAAACAAAAGCAAACAAAAATCTGACTGACAGCTTATTGGCTTGCAAGAGTCACTATCTATAGAGGTACTTCTAGCTGTCTCAAGACAATGGATTGCCACCCTAATGCATTCAGTAGTTATATTTGAGACTATTGCTTAAATAAGAGAGACAGAATTTACAGGTCCTAATCCTCATCAGCCACTTGCAGCCCTTCACCTTCCATCATCTCCATTTCCAAGACAATGCAAGAATAACAGACAATTTTCACCCCAGTTTCGAGACTAGTAAGAGAATCCACTGTAGGGTTTATGTTACTAACTCTGTTACCTGGTCAAAGATCAAGAACCGCCCAAACGCGTTAGAGACCTTCCTAGTATGTTCAACATGCCTCAGCACAGTTTACGTTTTCTAGTACTAAATTTCTGTAGCAGTGGGAACGAATGTATATGCTGTCTCAACAAACGCAACATCCTTTATTGCGTTTGCACACAAAAACTTAGAGCTTGAATTTATACGACAACTGCAGGGTACGTGTCCCTGTCAATTGAGGGTGAAGGAGAAAAAATTATGAATACACAATTTCAAAGACCTTATTTTGAAAACAAACAGTTTGTATAGTTGTTTCCCAAAAAAATGTTTTCACAATCCAGAAAAACAGTAAGTCAATACATGAACACTCCTACAGTAACACGCCAATACTAACAACTCGCCACATAAGAAATACATGTCAACAAACAATATCCACATTCCACTATGGATAAAAAGACAATTAACATTAAAGGCTTCAGGTCTCACGGATAACAAAGAGGCTACACAGTATGTAAAAGGATGCTTGGGATGATATATCTCACCAAACATAAAATTCACACCTCAACCACAGCATTATTTTAGAGTCAGGTCCCTATTAGTTTCCCACAAACCTCTTCTCTTTTTTACTGGCAAGGCATTTAAAGTATGTAAAATTGTCTTGCCAGTGACAGATGTGAGTACAAAGAGAAGTGATTTGCTGTGAAAGGATTAATACGTTTTGAAAGTTACTGTCTGGCAAACTGTCAAACGGATTTTTATTGGTTTATTTTATTATGGCTGTAAATAAGCCCGGTGGCATGCAACCCACATTTGTGCGCGGAGACTAGAACGATGTCAAATATCCCCCAGCTCCAGTCAGAAATCTGGCCTACACGATCACAAAGGTCGTTTGAAAGTCTGGCCCTTGTCTTCTCCCGCACTCCTAGCAAGCAGCGCGTTAGCAGTGGCGAGGAGGGAGCACGCCCTTTGAAGAAGCGGCCGTTTCGACCGCCGACCATTTGACACCCGCCGTCTGACGAAGGCAGACCCAGAAGAGCAACCCGATTTTCAGACCGGCATTTCTGCACTTGCACAACGGCTTCACCTTTCAGCACATCTGCAGCCTGACTCGCCTCGGCTCTTCAGAAATCCCCGCCCTGGCGAAGCGCTCCTGCCACAAGCCCCGCGGCCC